>NC_090880.1:16372742-16375242 GCF_036669935.1 Montipora foliosa
AATAGCCAAGTTTTTGGTTTTATGAAGAACGTCAGCACTTGAGGATAAATTTTCATTTTTTTCTCCTAAAATGGAGTGCCGTTCCGACTGGTGTTATCTTTGAGGAATTACCACACCCTTGTCATATTACAAATGTTGAATAGTCACGAAGCGATTAAAATAACGCAAATTTATATTTTGAGATGACGTTCTCGTTGAGGTCGCCGTTGTCGTTGCTTAAGCTCCCTATTATTGGCTCATTCCGATCCACATGCCAATTTCTGTTTTGGACGGCCCTCTAAAACACCACTAAAAACACGATTGGCAGCAGTGAAAAGTGAAACCGTTTATTAAGAACTGAATTTCACCTACCCTGCGACCAAATTGCTTTTATGCATATTTTGGTTTAGTTACATACACTGTACCATGGAAAACTCATCACAATACGATCATTAAAACTCTCTTTTTTCGAACACTGTTTTGTCATGATTTGATAATCAAAATTACTTGCATTGGTTCCAAGAATGAAGTTTTGAAAATGGTGTAAGGTGTGGGAGGTGAGGATGGAAAGTGACATCAGAGTCTGCATATTTATGAAAGCCACACTAAAACAGATCCTGTCAGCTTCGAAGGTGGTGTTACAGTCAATACTGCTCAAGCGTTCCTCTGACGAGCGGATTAATAAGTTCATTATTGCAAATTTGATTTCAGGAATCATTTTAATAATCTGGTTGTCGGATGAATAATGCAAAATTAAAATCAAGCCTCAGTTCAAAACTCGAATTTCGATTGGATTATTGCTCGCTTCTGGTGCCAGATTGGCGTGAGAATTTGACAGGTGTACCAATTTGCATAATCTGCCTAGGTTGTAACAAGTGTGATTTGCCTTTCTTTTTAAATTTGTTTCTCTGTCCATAGCGTCTCAAGTTTGAGGATACTGGTAAGATTATAGAAAGGTAATGTCGCTAAAGTGAAATGACTGTTGTTTGACAGATTATGCAAATCAGTAAACCTGTGGAATTCTCTCGTCGGCCTGGCACCGAAAGCCAGCAATATTCCAATCAAAATTCGAGTTTTGAACTGAGGCTTGATTTGAATTTTGCATTATTCATCCAACGAACAGATTATTGAAATGATTACTGAAATAAAATTTGCAATAATGAACTCATTAATCCCCTCGTCAGAGGAAGGCTTGAGTTGTTTTGACTGTAACACAAACCAAAAGTTTGCCCTAAAGGCCACATTCGATTCCTCCCTGTGTCAGCACTCTGTTTTCCATGTGTTAATAGCTACGGTAACAATGATCATATGAATGAAAAGCAGCCATTGAAAATTGTTGCAGAGTAGAAGCTAAATGATTAAGAGAACTAAAAACTACAAGCAAAGTGTTCTGGGTTTGATTACCAGTTTCTGTGACATACAGTGGTGCTTGAAACTATTTGTATATTAGGATGCGGCAAAACCTTGTCCCAATGCACAAATAATTTCTAGATGACTTCGACATAACTTTGTCTTGCATCCTAGTACTTTAATTAAGATTTGCAGAGGTTAACTCTTCTTCTTATATTCAATTAGTTCAAAAGAGTTTTGATTATTGATGACTGAATTCCATTTTCAAGTTTGCCTTCAATAGAACAATGATCAATGGATTTATGAAGTGAAGGAAGTTTGGATATGTGATCTTAATAAGCATAAAATTTCGCCAACTTTGATCCCAAATATCTCTTAAAATACTGATTCCTTTGAGAAGCAATATCAAACACTCAAAAGCGGTTATGAACTCGACCTTCTGCCTCGCTTTTCAACTCGCTTCTCGGTGTTTGAATATCCGATGAAACACTCCTTCTCGGGTTTGATATATTACATCAAAGCTTAACCTTCCCCACAAATAAGCTGCATCTCCAATCCTAAGCTACCGGTAATCGTTTCCGCAAAAGTCTTGCTTTTACTTTCCAGTTAAATGCTATTGCTTACCTTTTAAGGACTGATTTGAAGTGGACACAGTTTCAAGGCCATATTCAGACTTCTTGCTTGGGGGAATAACAAGCTCAAGTCCTTCATTTTCAGGGACATCTTCAAATTCATCAATATCATCCTCTTCATCTTCTGATTCTCCAATGCAAGACATTTTGTCCATTGCATCAACATTTGGGGTTATTTTAAGTTCTGAAAATTTATCCTTTGTGGCTTCCAAGGTCCTTTTCAGATCAATAAGCTGTTTGATTTTTTGTTGTGTTCCCTCTCCCTTTGTTAACACAGACAGCCATTTATTTATCATGGGTAGATGTTTGTGGGTCATTTCTTTATGCATCTCTTTCAGTGTTTTCGACACAATGCTGTTGTCATCAGTTTCTCTGATTTGTGGTCCTCCAACATCTATTTCAATGTTTAATTGGTAGGATCTTGTACCAAGGCCGTGATTGGACAAGAGCTGTTCTTCATTATGATCTTTATCTGTATTCACATCACTTTCTGTGTCCCCAATCCCTAATTTAGAGGATTCATCTTCTTCTAAGACATC
>NC_090880.1:16377742-16407742 GCF_036669935.1 Montipora foliosa
CCCAGAGGAATCTTGCTGGCTGGCAAAAATACAGGTGTTTCGATGAGCTGGCTGGGAAATTTTGTTATTGATAGAGGTTTTGCCAGGGAATTACTGACTTTTTCTAGCATTTCAATCCGAACTGGCTGTAGAAACTCTGAAAACTGAGGACGACTAAAAAAAAAAAAAAAAAAAAAAAAAAAAAAAAGAACCCGTTTCCTAGTCACAAACATACGACGGCTGGTCAGAGTGATTGCGCTTGCGGAAAAAACCTGTTTTTTCCCGGTTTTGTCGCTTTTGTTCGGTCGTTTTGGATCGAGGGATTTGAAAGCGCGCGGAATTCCTGGCTGGGAAATAAATTTGATCAGCTGGCTGGGAAACCAACCAATTTTATCTAGCTGGCTGGGAAATTTCTTGTGTGTCTTCCTGGGAAAAAGGAACAGATAATGTTTTCCCAGCAACACTGAAAAACACCTGAAAATGCCTTAATAACATTTATTTTCATTAACTGGGGTATAATAATACATTTTACAACAAATTGGTCGTTGGGTGCCCCTGGAGAACTCATTATCAACGTCTCCGTCTTTCAGTGGTACTCAGAGAGGGAGAGTACCCTCGAGAATGCTGCGAGAAATTAAGTCACCCCTGGAAAGCAGTCCCTCACCTGTAGAATCAATAAAAATACCGGTTGTTTCGAGCACAGGAGGTCAGTAGGATTTGCTTTACGCTGTAAAACCCAATGAGAGGTAAACAAGCAAAGTACGCTGCTATGCTGATTTTTAATAGTTAATTTCGAAACCTTGGCATATACCACCCAATGCGTACCAAATTGACATATATAGCGTATTAAAAGAGGTTGATCGCTCACTATTCAAGAACATCGCCCGGTCACCCTCTGTTCCCTTCCGTCCCCAAAATGAAAGAAAGCTCAGCGCGCCTCCGAGTTCCTAGTAGTCAACTCTTTAGGGTTAATACCCAGCGTTCTAAAAATAGTTTCTTTAACAGGCTCTTTTTCAAATATAGAGTAGCTGTTTAAATTAATGTAATGTCTATTTTATGTAATATCGATAGCCTTGTAATTCTAATTAATTCTTTCTGCTATTTTTATGTAAGTGTTCTTGTTTAAGCATGTATTTTGCTTTGAAAACAATAAAGACCTATTATTGTTATTTTCTAAAAGTATGTTTGAGAGTGGCTATCGTTACTTATAGATTTAAAATCTGCAAAGATTCAGTAAGCACAAAATTCATGATGTTAATTTCTGGACTGAAGGTCTACCTTCTCACCCTGTATATGATACCTAGAAATTTCCTTTTATGTTCGACAGTCCCACAAAGGTATACCATGGGTGCGAGAGGAGTCCTTTCAAAAAGTCATACACACGGTCGGTGAGGGACAATCACATTAGCTCTCTACTCTTTGCGATCCGTCAATAATCTCAAGAGATGTACTATACGGCGAGGCCGCACTGAAACTTTCAAAATGAGACCGTTACATTCATTTTGGCAGATGCAGAAAACATGGGGATGTCCCACATCCGGGGTTTTGAGCGAGAGGGTGTGGATGCAAGTTATGCATTCTGGGCTATCAACTAGGGGAAAGGAGCATTTTTAGCTTTCTTTTCAAGTTATGGTGCAAAAGTTGGAAAGACGGGAAAAGCCTCAACTCCATTTGCGCAGAATATTGTGCTTCAGAGAGTAGGACGACGGTAACGTTAATGAAATAATGCTGCGCCTTCTAAATGAAAAACTTCGGTGAATGTGAAACGAGAAAGATTGGCTATTGTTTGCTTACGTTGACTTCGAAACCTGAAATGTGGTAATCGATGTCTGACTCGACTAGCTGATTTCACCACCAAGCCACTAAATTTTCTCAAGTGTATTAAGGCTTGACCAGCCTAATTATTATGCATATTTTCATTTGAAGGGAAAGCATTTTTCCAGGGCCTATGAAACTTGGCAGGCAGTTTTCCAAAAAGGTTCCCTATCACATATTGTCACTTGACGCAAAATTGACTTATAACAGTCATATTTTTTACTCAAAAATGGGGAACATTCAGCTACATTATATCAATCTTGTTTCTTAATTATTCGATGACCCTTCTAAATGCTTTGTCATGCCGCCTTTTAATTATGTCCACATGTTAAGAGCAATGAACAATCGAGGAAAATAGGTCACGTGACATGATAAACATCCAAATATCTTAAAAGATAAATACAGAGTACCACGTTAAAAGGCGGCATTCGGTAGGCACAGTTGTACTAAACGTGTTAATACCGAATGTATAAATGTTCCCCATTTTGAGTAAAGGATATAAATTGGATATAAATTTTGAGTAAACGTTATAAATTGTTTTAGGGTCACGTGACCAAAATGTGCGGCAAAATATTTTGGCAAATTAATAACAACACCGATGACAAACTTTCTTCTAAGTTTCATGGACACTGGACAAATGCTTTCCTTCAATGAAAATATGCATAATAATTAGGTTGGTCAAGCCTTTATACACTTGAGTATGAGGACGGACAAATCGACAACAATCCCAAGATAATTTAGATGATAACTTGCTTTGGGACCCAAAGAAATATATATTTATTAGGAACAAAGAACAAAGAACAAACAGGTTTTGCCTGAATTCTGAACAGCGACAGAGAGCGGAATAAATATAAAGGTGGCCCAAAATGTTCAGCAAAACAATCAAGACAAAGGAAATCAAAAATCGCGTATGAAACGAGTGCGGACTATTGGAGTGCTGAGGTATTGGTCTTTAAAGCAAAAGGTGGGGGAATTTCACGCAATGGAAGCATGAAAAGAAAACTCAATGATGCAAATAAAATGAGACACATGGTAGCGTTGGAAAACTGAAAGAGCTACTTTCACAGGAGCAACGGTAAATGAAAATTCATAACCATAAGCATATCGAGAGAGTAACGCCACTGATACTGCGATTTGCTTACAGAAAGAAAAGGATAGACGGCTCTCCAGTGGCCTGATTTGGCACACGCAAAGCAAACGCCAGGCCAGTCTAGTGTCTTCGACCAAACTTTCCTTGGTTTTAACAAAATCGGTGCGTCCCAACGCAATAGCAGTATCCTCTACTACTTCTAAAATTGATGCTAATCAGGATTATCACATATTACATTTATTTGTAGTTTCCCTGTACATCGAGCCTCGTTTTCAAAGCGAGTTCAAGTGCAACTTTTCACCCACAATAAGTTATTTCTTGCAGTCATTTTTATAACTAATGTCGAAATTTTGCATGGAAGAATATGATGCCGCAGAGACAAAAGTAGAGGAGACTTAAAAAGCTAGGCACGCATACGTGTGGTGGTGAAGTAACACAGAGCTTCATAATTGTCAACTGAGCTGCGGTTTGTCTTCCAGGAGATTCAAGTTATATTTGCGTAATATGTAGCTCTAATAGTACACGATATTGTTTTGGTACCGTATATCATTATAGTGCCATGGTAGACGTCGTAGGTAAATATTCCCCTGAGAAGACATGTGGTTACTGGTAAAATACTAAACCCAGACAGATTGAAGAAAAGAAAAGGAAATCGAGGAATTTTGGTTTCGAAGCTGACATGTTGATCATTTTGAAGTTCCGTTACAACTTCTTTTTTACGACAAGTTTAAGCGTTCACCCTGAGCTTCTGACAGGTTTCTAAGAGAAAAGTTCGGTGAGGTGAGGCCCTGTCCGGCGGGATCAGTATTTGGATGGAAGACCTCACAATATAGGACTTGTCGTCAGAAACATCGGGAGGACAATTCTATTTTAACACTCAAAAATGCGAACTAAAATGCGAAGGGAGTTTTCAGTAAGTGTAGATCAAGAATAAAATATTCTGCCGTCAGCAACAAAATTTGCAACATGGAAACAACTTAAATTTAATTTGAACCGAGAATATAAAAAGTTACCATCAGCAAAAAAAATTTTGGGAAACTTTTGCTACATTCAATCTTTCTATTGTACTTTTGGCTGCACAAGTAAAGCGCAAAATCGAAAGTGACATTGCATTGAGCGAGCGCATTGATCAAGTTACCTTGCATGTTTACTTGCGAAACAAAGGATACCTCTGTGTCAAATTGATGGCAAGACAGCTGGTTTTTGTTTTATTTAGTTTGTTTGTTTTTTCTTTTAACTGCTTTAAATATTGACAAGAAATGAGCAAATTCCAAACAAAGATCACAGTCGCCCAACTCTTGAGGTTGACCATTGTTTCTGCAAAGTCAAAATGTAGTTATTTATCACCAGGTAATTCCATCGTTTCGGAAATAGCAGCTCCTTTTTTATTCATCAGCGTCTCAAATCATTGCCGATTTTGGGGGCTCATTTTGTTAAAACTCAAGCACACTTCCAACGGACCCGTTTATGTTCGTGAGTTTGGCACGCAAGGCAGGCTTACTGTCATGACGGACTCAAACTCTTACACTCTAAGAACCCGGTGACATAATGTGCAGTGCACTACCACAAAAAGCCTTCGTTCATTTTTTCGGAAAGATGTGAAAATCATGTAAACGATTTTTCGAGTTTTTGTTTTTGTTTTTTGGTTCTAGTTGTGTCTTTCAATTGGAAAAGACCAAAGCTCTACAAGCTATAAATATCAGAAAGTCTACTTGCATATATATATAGTCCAACTGTTTAGCTCAGTCGATTACAAGAGCGTTTCTCAATATACAAATTTCCTTGGTCTTTATTAATACGCTTTATTACGGAGCAATCTTCAAATGACTGTCGAAATTAGTGATTGGTATTGGTGTGGCATCTTTTAAATGGTTTTTATTCTGTCGCTCGTCATCATATCTTTTCTCTATGACGCAGTTTTGTCGCGTTTGTTGATATGATAAAGTATTTTAGTTATTAAGAGTTTTTAAAGAAAAGAGTGGTGATTCGACGGCATCTCCATTTTTATCGCTATCACCCTGAAAAAGGCTTTATTTTGTGTCATTTTGTGCTAACTGATCAATAAACGAGACGATCTCCTGTACATTTGCATTTCCTATCAAGGAAAAATTATTTGGTGTCTCTTTACTCCAGAATGATTACACACGAACTCCTCTGTTGTGCCATGGAATCTCGAACTCATCGTCTCCAACTAAAATGGAAGCACTTTTGCTTTATATTACACCACAAAGATTAATACTTTGAGCTTTGCTGTCAATCAAGTTTATTGTAAAACATCATTCATCTTTTAACTTAACAACACTGGAGTCTAAAAAATGACAAAGCTTTGCACTATTCTATGCAAAAACACTGCTTCCATGGTTCTTGCAAGGAGATCAGGATGCCGCGAAAAACAAATAAAGAAAAAGACTCTTCTGTACTTTTGTCACTAACGCCTAACTAGACTGACAAATTTTATTGCATAAACCGAAGGGGTAAAGAAATCATGTAACTTACAATTCGCTAACTTAATCCGGAAATATGTTAATCTAATATCTCAGGCAGGAACTCATTGCCAAAAAGAAATTAAAGAAAATAAAGAAATTATTGTCCGGTATGTCTCACTCAATACATATTATTCAGTGCTGGCTCATCGATTAGGCTCCTTACCGCTTATGCAAATGAGGTAAACTTGCAAACAAAAAACTCTCCTAAAATGCAAATAAATTTTGAAACAACATGTTTGTAGGACTAGTAGTTGTCTTATCGACTGTTCTACTTTACTGGTTCTGTTCTCCTCCTGCTCCATGGCTTGTCTGTTTGTTTTGTTCTTCACTTTGAGTTTCGCCTTCTTCCATGGTGACATCCACAGTTCTTTCATTTGGCAAAAGAGCTGGATCACGAGGCGCTTCTATGGTCAGTATGCCTTCTTTGGACAAGCTTGACGTCACTGAACCGAGATCTGCGTCATCAGGAAGAAGAATCTGACGATGGTAATCACGTGACCATTGCAAACCGCTCTCCTCTGATCGCTGTTTCCCAGTGACCGTCAGCTCTTTTCCTCGAAGTTGGACTTTGATTTCTCCCGGCTCAAATCCACTGAGATTTAACTTGACTGAAAATTTCCTGTCTTCCTCTTTCTTGCTGTCTTTCACCCGCTTGATTCCTTCGAGTACCAACGCTCTTCCATCGTGACTCGCCTTTGACTTCACTGAGGTTGGATCAACCCCTTCTGGGATTTTGAACACTTTCTTGAACTCACTGTTTTCGAATCCATTTTCGTCTTCTGATCGATGCTGGCCATGTAACGTAATCTTTTCATTGTCGACATCCAGAGAGATATCTTCAGGTTTGTACTGGTTTAGAGGTACTGTGGCGATCTTGATTGCACCTTGGGTGGACTGTGTTTGGCAACTGTCTTGATTTTCCTGTTCATATCCCAAAGCAATTTCTCTCCACAAGTCATCAAAGAAGCGAAATCTTGGTACAGTTTGAGTGTAGGAACTGTTGTGGACGAAAGCAAATCATTTGTTAAATGAGTAAATAGTGGTCGTTCAAACATTTTCAGGAGCAATTTGATAATAAAACAAACATCTTTCGTCTGCTAAAAAAGAAATCTATTAGCAATAAAGCTGGGATGCTTGCTAATATAAATAGTGTAACTAATTGTGTTAGGCTAGTTGCGTCAAAGATAATCAGTTGAAGTGGATGAAGGAAATTACAACGCTACATCAAATGAAAAAAATAGTGATTTCAAGGGAAACCTACAAGGCGTATCTATGAGAAAGTTGCAAGAAGTCAGTTGAGCTAGACAAACTCGTCCGGCGAGAAAAAAGCAAAGCAAAAGGATCTCAAGAATTTAAACGACTTACCTGGTTGGAAGTCTGAAAACGAGAGCCATGTGTTTTTGAACTTTGTTTCTTGTAACTTCTTCTCTATTCAACACTGATTCAAGTCTTCTTCAGAAGCGGTTTGTGCAAACTGTAGAACACTCTTTCAGGGACGACATTTTATAGCCGAAGTTTTGTTTCTAGAACAATCCATCGTTACTAAAATTAGAACATTTTGTCAGTGCTTTAAAATAATGACGAGCAAAAGATTTATCGTGACAAAAGGTGACAAGATAAAAATAGTGTTGTTTTAGTAGCTTCTGGAAAAATCACGAATTTTCTCGTTCTCGGCGGAAAAAATATGTCAACTTGAGTATTTTAGGCAGCCCGAAAGGGGTGTTGGGAGAATCTGACGTAATTTTCGAAGAACAAAAACAACTATGGCGGATGTGCTTACAAGCGTGTTGTCCTGTGATAGAACGCTAGTAAAAGGAATATAACTTTGAAAACAGTGATATGGTGTTTCCTCTCTTCGTCAGACGTTACGAAGAAAATACCACAGTACTTATTACAACATTCTGTCGGCCATTTTCAACAGCAACTATCGAGCTGGACTGTCTCCTTTGACAGTGGAAGTAGATGAGTGGGCAAACTCTGCGTTGAAAGGCAAAGTAGAACTAAATTGGTTCGGTGGATTGATTTTGCTGACAGAAACGTAAGAGTTGCATTTCATGAGAGCACTGATATCGACATTCTCGCGTTGAAGAGATCTGTTTACAAACATTGCTTTTGCTATTGAAATTTGCCAGCTGATTTGCCAGCCACAAGAACAAAAGGATCGGAGCTTTTGTTTTGACAGCGAATGAGGCTGTGGTTGGCACATTAATGACAATAGGTGACTTTAACGATATCTTTCCTATTAACTATGGATTATGTAGACTCGAAATAGTTTTTCTTTCTTTTCACACAAATAAATATATTGTGCTCTTAGATATAGTTAGGGTAATCTTGTCGTGACGAAATTTGGTTAGAGCATTAATTAGCCATCATAGAATTCTCACATCACATTTTCTTCCAAAATACCTTTACCATGGCAATGATGTAAGGCATTTCTTTGAGCCTTGAAATCAGCATAAATTGCCTTGTTGAAAAAGGGGATGGTGAAATCTTCCCATATAGTGTTGTCTGATGATGTTAGAAATAATCTCTAAAATACTTAAAAATAAAAAAAACATTTCTAGGCCAGATTTACAGAAAAAATCATTTTTTTTAAAATATGTTTCTAACTTATTTTTTCACTTACAGATGTTTTTAAATTTTAAAGAAATACAGGGGTTTCTATAAGCACCGACGGCCCATAAAACGTGTGGGCTTCTTTGCTCATAGAAGTCGGCTAATTTTTTCTAGAAAGAAGAAGCAACTGGTTTGAATAGCATTGTAAACAAAAGAGATATAAAATCTGAATGAAAAGGTAATGATGACTTTGTTTTGATTCATAAAGGCCCACTGGTTTTACATTGTTCGTTAGTCATGTGAATGCTATACAAATTTGAGGTAATTTTCCCCAAGTTTCTTGATAGGTTTACGCAGAATTTCTTAACATGCAAAAGTATGTAATTTTGTTTTAATCATTTGTGCATTGCTTGTAGGAAGTATTTGTGACTGATAATTTAAAAGTTGAATGAAAGCTACATTTTCTTGAATGAAAAGCATGCTCTTTTATCCTCAATTTAGTTCCCAGAATGCTGAAAATCGCATTTTAGGGCTTTAAAATTTCAAAAATTTCTGCTGATGCACATCCTAGACACCAGCCCTTCCCCTAGAAAAAAAGGAATGATGTCTCCTTGTTGATACAGTCGGTTACTCTATTTAAAGCTGCTCGCTGCTTCATTTTTTATTGAAACTCCTGGAAAAAAATTTCAAATTAATTTAAGTTGACGAGAACGGATGTTTTATGAGTCAAATGAGTCAATTAGTCATGAGTCATTGACTCATTGACTCATAAATACTTGATACTCTTAAGTTGACATGCAAAAAATGAAACCAATTTTAAGTCCTGAGGCAGAGATATAAACGAGTGAAATGGCACAATCAGGAAATATGAGGGGGTTTTAAGATCAGCAATTACGCATATTTCACCCTCTCAGTCAAGTCTGTATGTGTGTGGAACTACAAGCCAACAAAAATGGATTTGAATGATCTTAAACAGTTTGTACAAAAGTTTCGTAGTTTTTGATTAGGACATTTTGATTGATGAGTTGATGTGAGCAGCTAAATTAAGTATTTTGTTTGTGGCTTATGCGTGCATACTTAGCTGAAAAGCCTTTTGAGCCTCCTTAAAATTAATGTGGAAGGTTATTTAATTTAGGAGGGTGCAGTAGTTACTACCTTGCCAGTAAGGAGTCGCGCTACTATCTGCACAAAAATAAGCATGTTTTGAAAATTAATACAGACTGTGGTAACGGTGTTTCTAAGCTCATTCTTGATTCTGTTTGACCAGAAAAGTTTTGGGCCTATCAGTATGTGAGAAATATTATTTTATATCATCTTATTTTAACCAAGTGAGATTTTGAAATTGTTGAAGATTGTAATGTCATCAAGACTGGAAAGAATGTGGTTTTGGTTAAGGATGTGGAGTATCCTCTAAACACAGTAGACTAATTTCGAAAGCTGAGAACTTTGTACTGCATGTTTTAATGTGGTAGCATTCTGCTTAACATCAGTCAAGATCCCAAGACCTGTCTGGGAACCCAGCTGGGCCACATCTCATCAGAAAGAGGGAATACTAAGAAAAGAAACTTTAAGAAGAATCCAACCTTGGGTCCTTTTCATGTTTGACCTTTAGTAGCTAAGGGAGCTTTATTATAGACCAAACCGAATTCCCCATTCTTTTTAATTAAGCTCTACATCCACTCAAATATTATGTGCCCCTTAAATGTTCTATACTATCTTAATGTCCCACAGCAATGGTGAGAATTTATCAATGTGTCATGTAAATTGACTTAGGGTGCTTTCTATACGAAAGAACTGACTCAGGCCAGACCAGGAATTTGAAAGGACTAACTCTGCAAGGCATTAAGAAGAATATGAGAGATTATCATGCAAGTGTTCCCTCAAACTGTTGCATTTTCTTTGGAAACTGATGGGTCTGGTCGGCCAGTTCTAACAAAAGGAAAGCTCCCTTAGACTTGGCATTACATGCATTGAACTAGTTGTTGATGATCTACTCTGCTCCAAACAGATGTTTGCTGGAGCTTCTGGCATTTCTTTTATGCACAGATACCACATTTCAATCTATTTGATTTGATTTGTTTTCTTATTTCTAGGTGGAGCAATCTGGCCAGGCTGTCATACCTTCCACATTGGGTGTTTCAATGAATGAGTGTGGCCTTTAGGACCATGTATATTGGTCTGAGATTTTAATAAACATAACTTGAACTTGAACTTGAAATTATAATGTGTTGAACTATATATGATGTTAGGTAGGGTCTGAGGCTTATGATGAATTTGACCATCTGAATTTCTCCTTTAGGAACCATCTTGTAAATATAGTCTTATGCAGATGTCATACAGAGGCAGATCATGGGGGTCTAATTTTTGCATTGTAATTATCCTTGATTTGAACTAGTTTTTCTCCCCAGTGAACTAAAAAAATAAGACTATTGTATATACATATCTATAGTATGATGTGCAAGGGGAGTGGGAAGGACTTTCCCGTGACTCACGAGAGAGTAACGTTGTGTTCTTCAATTGCTGTGCTTTATAGTTCTCCATTACCATCTTTTGGCCATGAGGATGGCTGAGATCGTATCCATACCACCGTTCAATCCATTTGACCTTGGCTTTAGTGTCATCTTTGAATGCATGGTCTTAGTCATCACAGTCACCTTAGTTGAGTGAGATAGTGATTTATTCTTTGGAGAAGAACTTAGAAAAATCGACGTTTGTACATTGAATGTAAAGAACGCTCTATTGGTTGTACAATCCCATTAATATATGTCTTACCCACACTAACGCCGTCCAGGAATGTTTATAAATTTTAAACAGTGTGATGAAACTGTTAATTAATGGTTATGCACTTTAATGTTTGTTTATTGTCTCTATTGATTTTCATGATGGTGTTAATGACTTGAATGTTAGTGCAAATGAAAGTATATTTTCCTCTTTTGTATGCCAAATGACGCATACGAACATATGAAAATGCTATGAAATGTAAACAAAAATGCAAAAATCGTTATTGAATCTGAGTTACGTGCAAATGTCCGCTTCTTGGCGCTCATGAATGCATCTTCGCGCTATTGGTCGTCAATTCACGCAAATGAATGCGTATTTTCTCGTAATGAACAGCATAAGGTGTATTAGAGCTACATGTTACGCAAATATATCTTGAATCTCCTGGAAGACAAACCGCAGCTCAGTTGACAATTATAAAGCTCTGTGTTACTTCACTACCACACATACGCAATGCGTGCCTATTTCTTTTTGACAATGAGTTCCTGCCTGACATATTAGATTAACATATTTCCGGACTAAGTTAGCAAATTGTAAGTTACATGATTTCTTTACCCCTTCGGTTTATGCAATAAAATCTGTCAGTCTAGTTAGGCATTAGTGATAAAAGTACAGAAGAGTCTTTTCTGTTTTTGTGCACCCTCCTAGATTAAATAACCTTGCAAGTTAATTAATTTTAAGGAGGTTCAAAAGGTCTTTCAGCTGAGCATGTGTGCATAAGCCACAAAAGCAATACCTTAGCTGCTTACATCAGCTCATGAATCAAAATGTCCTAATCAAAAACTACGAGAATTTTGTAAAACTGTTTGAACTCACTTAAATCCATTTTTATTGGCATGCAGTTCCACAAATGCACATACATGTACTCAAAGGAAAGTGTGACGCATGCATAAGTGCCAATCTTGTAACCCCTTCATTTTTCCTGATTGTGCCATTTCACTCAGTCATATCTCTGCTTCAGGACCTAAAATTGGTTTCATTTTCTATGTCAACTTCAAATAATTTGAAATTTATTTTTTTTTTAATTAAAAAAATTCTGTGGGTGAAAAAATAGGTTACAGGCATATTTTAAAAAAAATGATTTTTCTTTAAAACTGGCCTATGAGATTTTTTTTTTTTAATTTTAAAGTGCGACTATGCCCAAAACAACAATTTTATTTTTCTTTGGATTTCAAAATTATATTAACTAAGCAGTAACTGATTGAAGTTTTAAGACTTGATTTCTTGAGAGAGCGGGATCGAGGAGAAAATGATGTCAAAGACTCACTAGTTTAAGAATGCAATGCATGTGTATGAGGCTGAATTAATATGTAGCATGGGTTTTTTGGGCTTTCACACTTTGAAACTTGTGTTTTAAACATATAATTAGCTGCATTTGCATCCTGAAATTTCAAGCTAGTGAGTAAATGATGTCACCTTTCCCTAGATGCAACCCTCTGACATCCAAGCGCTCAGTTTGCCAGAACATGAGTAATGGTGGACTGTGAAATCCAAAACCTACACTCAAATTAAATAGCCTTTGGATAAAAATCAAAGCTTAAAATTATTCTGGTAATTTTTTGATCATAGTGGCACTTTACAGTGAGGACACGTGAACCGTGAACATTTGATATTTGTTTGTATACATTTTTTAGTGACCATAGAATGCGTGCTCGTCCTCTTGACAAGAGTATTTAGTGTTTTTACATTTTAAAAATGCTACCGGTAACACTATGCAATATAAGAAGAGCTTTTATTGCATAGTCGTCAAAAAAAATGTACAAAAAATATGTCAAGTGTTCACGGTTCGAGTGTCCTTATTGTAAGTATCTTAGAGATTATTTCTAACATTATCAGGTAACGCTGTATGGGAAGATTTCAAAGTCCCGTTTTTTCATAAAAAGCCAATTTGTGCTGATTTGAAGGCTCAAAGAAATGCCTTAAACCGTTGCCATGGTAAAGGTATTTTAGAAGAAAATCCAATGTGAAAAATCTATGATGGCTAATTAATGCTCTGGACAAATATTGTCTCAATATGATTACCCTAATCTAAGAGTACAATATATTTATTTGTGTGAAAAAAAGGCAAACTATTTCGAGTCTACTGACTCCACAGTTAATAAGAACGATATCGTTCACGTCACCTTTTGTCATTAAAGTGCCAACCACAGCCTCATTGGCTGTCCAAACAAAAGCTCCTTCGTTCTTTTGGTTGGCAAATTTCAATAACAAAAGCAATGTTTGTAAACAGATATCTTCAACTATTCTTAATCTAGTCTCCCCGGGAAACTTTTCGCGAGACTGTCGATATCAGTGTTCTCATGAAATGCAATTCTTACGTTTCTGTGAGGAAAATCAATCCACCGACAAATTTAGTTCTACATTGCCTTTCAACGTAGAGTTTGTCCACTCGTCTACTTCCACTGTCAAAGGAGACACAGTCTAGCTCGATAGTTCCTGTTAAAAATGGCCGACAGAATGCTGTAATAAGTACTGTGGTCTTTCTTCATAACGTCCGACTAAGAGAAGAAACACCACATCACTATTTTCAATGTTATAGTCCTTTTACTAGCGTTTCTATCACAGTACAAAACGCTTGTAAACACATCCGACATAGTAGTTCTGTTTTGAAAAGTTACGTCAGATTCTCCCAACACCCCTTTCGGGCTGCCTAAGATGCTCAAGTTTTCAGTCGTGAAGAAGAAAATTCGTGATTTTTCCAGAAGCTACTAAAACAACACTATTTTTGTCTTGTCACCTTTTGTCACGATAAATCTTTTTCTCGTCATTATTTTAAAGCACTGACAAAATGGTCTAATTTTAGTAACCATCGATTGTTCTAGAAAGAAATGGTTGGCTATAAAATTTCGTTCCTCAACAATGTTCTACATTTCGCACAAACCACTCTGAAGAAGACTTGACGAGACAAGAAGTTACAAGAAACAAAGTTCAAAAACACATGGCTCTCGTTTTCAGATTTCCAACTAGGTAAGTCGTTTAAATTCTTGAGATCCTTTTGCTTTGCTTTTGTCTCGCCGGACAAGTTTGGCTCAAACTTCTCGCAACTTTGTCATAGATTTAAGCTTACACCTCGTAGATTTCACGAGAAATCACTACCATTTTCATTTCTCTTAACGTTATAATTTCCTTGATCCACTTCAACTGATTATCTTTGACGCAACTAACCTAACACAATTAGTTACACTATTTATATTAGCAAGCATCCCACCTTCATTGCCAATAAATTTCTTTTCAAGCAGACGAAAGCTTTTTATTTTATGATCAAATTGCTCCTTGAAATGTTTGAACGACCACCATTTACTCATTTAACAAATGATTTGTTTTCGTCCACGACAGTTCCTACACTCTGGGTATACCGAGATTTCGCTTTTCCGATGACTTGTGGAGAGAGATCGCCTTGGCATATGAACAGGAAGATCGCGGCAGTTTCCGTGATCAAACACAGTCCGCCCAAGGTGCAATCAAGATCGCCACAGTACCTCTAAACCAGTACAAACCTGAAGATATCTCTTTGGATGTCGACAATGAAAAGATTACGCTACATGGCCAGCATCGATCAGAAGACGAAAATGGATTCGAAAACAGTGAGTTCAAGAAAGTGTTCAAAATCCCAGAAGGGGTTGATCCGACCTCAGTGAAGTCAAAGGCGAGTCACGATGGAAGAGCTTTGGTACTCGAAGGAATCAAGCGGGTGAAAGACAGCAAGAAAGAGGAAGACAGGAAATTTTCAGTCAAGTTAAATCTCAGTGGATTTGAGCCGGGAGAAATCAAAGTCCAACTTCGAGGACAAGAGCTGACGGTCACTGGGAAACAGCGATCAGAGGAGAGCGGTTTGCAATGGTCACGTGATTACCATCGTCAGATTCTTCTTCCTGATGACGCAGATCTCGGTTCAGTGACGTCAAGCTTGTCCACAGAGGGCATACTGACCATAGAAGCGCCTCGTGATCCAGCTCTTTTGCCAAATGAAAGAACTGTGGATGTCACCATGGAAGAAGGCGAAACTCAAAGTGAAGACCAAAAAATACAGACTAGCGATGAAGCAGGAGGAGAACAGGACCAGTAAAGTAGAACAGTCGATAAGACAACTACTAGTTTCAAAATTTATTTGCATTTTAGGAGAGGTTATTTTTTGCAAGTTTATCTCATTTGCATAAGCGCTAAGGAGCCTAATCGATGAGCCAGCACTGAATGCTATGTATTGAGTAAGACATACCGGACAATAATTTCTATATTTTCTTTAATTTCGTTTTGACAATGAGTTCCTGCCTGAGATATTAGATTAACATATTTCCAGATTAAGTTAGCGAATTGTAAGTTACATGATTTCTTTACCCCTTCGGTTTATGCAATAAAATCTGTCGCTCTAGTTAAGCGTTAGTGACAAAAGTACAGAAGAGTCTTTTTCTTTATTTGTTTTTCGCGGCATCCTGATCTCCTTGCAAGAACCATGGAAGCAGTGTTTTTGCTTAGAATAATACAAAGCTTTGTCATTTTTTAGACTCCAGTGTTGTTAAGTTAAAAGATGAATGATGTTTTACAATAAACTTTATTGACAGCAAAGCTCAAAGTATTAATCTTTGTGGTGTAATATAAAGTAAAAGTGCTTCCATTTTAGTTGGAGACGATGAGTTCGAGATTCCATGGCACAACAGAGGAGTTCGTGTCTAATCATTCTGGAGTAAAGAGACACCAAATAATTTCTCCTTGATAGGAAATGCAAATGTAAAGGAGATCGTCTCGTTTATTGATCAGTTAGAACAAAATGACACAAAATAAAGCCTTTTTCAGAGTGATAGCGATAAAAATGGAGATGCCGTCGAATCACCACTCTTTTCTTTAAAAACTCTTATTAATAACTAAAATACTTTATCATATCAACAAACGCGACAAAACTGCGTCATAGACAAAAGATATTATGACGAGGGACAGAATAAAAACCATTTAAAAGATGCCACACCAATACCAATCACTAATGTCGACAATCATTTGAAGATTGCTCCGTAATAAAGCGTAGTAATAAACACCACGGAAATTTGTATATTGAGAAACGCTCTTGTAATCGACTGAGCTAAACAGTTGGACTATATATGCAAGTAGACTTTCTGATATTTAGCTTGTAGAGCTTTGGTCTTTTCCAATTGAAAGACACAACTAGACCCAAAAAGCAAAAAGAAAAAAAAAAAAATCTTTTACTTGATTTTCACATCTTTCCAAAATGAACGAAGGATTTTTATGGTAGTGCACTGCACACTATGTCACCGGGTTCTTAGAGTGTACGAGTGAGTCCATGATGACAATAAGCCCGCAGTGCGTGCCTAACTCACGAACATAAACAGGTGTGTTTGGAAGCGTGCTTGAGTTTTAACAAAATGAACCCCCAAAATCGGCAATGATTTGTGACGCTGATAAATAAAAAAAAGAGCTGCTATTTCCGAAACAATGGAATTACCTAGTGATAAATAACCTCGATTAGGATAGTACATTTTTGACTGACTTTGCAGAAACAATGGTCAATGTCAAGAGGTAGGCGATTGTAATCTTTGTGTTGAATTTGCTCAGTTCTTGTCAACCTCTAAAGCAGTTAAAAGAAAAAACAAACTAACTAAATAAAACAAAAACCAGCTGTCTTGCCATCAATTTGACACAGAGGTATCCTTTGTTTCGGGAGTAAACATGCACGGTAACTTGATCACGGCGCTCGCCCAATGCAATGTCACTTTCGATTTTGCGCTTTACTTGTGCAGCCAAAAGTACAATAAAAACAATTGAACGAAAAAAAAGTCTCCCAAAATTTTTTTTTCTGATGGTAACTTTTTGTTTTCTCGGTTCAAAATTTAAGTTGTTTTCATGTTGCAAATTTTGTCGCTAATGGCAGAATCTTTTATTCTTGATCGACACTTATTGAAAACTCCCTTCTGTTCTTCCTGAAAACTGTGTATCAATATTTATTTACTTTTCCATCAATACTTGTTTTGCATAAAGCACGCCAACAAAATCTGTACCTTGCTTAGTTCGCATTTTTGAGTGTTAAAATAGAATTGTCCTCCATATGTTTCTGACGGCAAGTCGTATATTTTGAGGTCTTCCATCCAAATTCTGATTCTGTCGGACAGGGCTTTACCTCTGCGAACTTTTCTCTTAGAAACCTGTCAGAAGCTCAGGGTGCACGCTTAAACTTGTCGTAAAAGAGAAGTTGTAACGGAACTTCGAAATGATCAACATGTCAGCTTCGAAACCAATGTTCCTCGATTCCCTTTTCTTTTCTTCAATCTGCCTGAGTTTAGTATTTTACTAGTAACCACATGTCTTCTCAGGGGCCTATTTACCTACGACATCTACTATGGCACTTGAATGATATACGGTACCAAAACAATATTGTGTACTATTAGAGCTACATTTTACGCAAATATAACTTGAATCTCCTTGGAAGACAAACCGCAGCTCAGTTGACAATTATAAATCTTTGTGTTACTTTACTACCACACGTACGCAATGCGTGCCTATTATTTGAAGTTTCTACGACCGTTTGTCACCGCGACATCATATTCTACCATGCACAATCTGCACAGTTTCGACGTTAGTTGTAAAAATGACTGCAAGAAATAACTTACTGTGAGTGAAGAGTTTCACTTGAACTCGCTTTGAAAACGAGGCTCAATGTACGGGAAAACTACAAATAACGCACTTTTATCTCTGAAAGTCTTAGTGGTCGACGACCCTTTCGTGTTTGGCACTATATTCTCCAGCTAAACCATCAAGTAAGGTAACATTAGGTCTTTAATCTCAACAAAGAGTGTGAATTATTGAACCCGAGTAAATACAAGCCACCACCTGGGTTTATAGATATTCATGAGTAGCCACAATAATTATCAAAGTATCGAAACAATAACCACCATGAATATCTCATCCCTTATTGGCTTGTAAGAATTGACCTCGCTCTACGATGATTCTGTGTTCTTCTCGAAAGAATAAATCACTATCTGACTCAACCAAGGTGACTGTGATGAATAAGAACATGCATTCAAAGATGACACCAAAATAAAGCCCAAATGCATCGAACGGTGGTATGGATACGATCTCAGCCATCCTCATAGCCAAAATATGGTAATGGAGAACTATAAAGCACAGCAATTGAAGGACACAACTTTACTCTCTCATGACGGGAAAGTCCTTCCCACTCCCCTTGCACATCACAATATAGACACGCAATGCGTATATACAATAGTCTTACTTTTTTAGTTCACTGGGGAGAAAAACTAGTTCAAATGAAGGATAATCACAACGCAAAAACTAGAGCCCCATGATCTGCCTCTGTAATGACATCTGCATGAGATTATATTTACTAGATGGTTCCTAAAGGAGAAATTCAGATGGTCAAATTCATCATAAGCCTCAGACCCTACCTAACATCACATGTTCGACACATTATAATCCCAAATTCAAGTTATCTTTATTAAAATCTCAGACCAATATACATGGTCCTAAGGCCACACTCATTCATTGAAACACCTAATGTGGCAGGTATGACAGCCAGCCCAGATTGCTCCACTTAAAAAGAAGAAAACAAATCAAATCAAATAGATTCAAATGACGTAAGATCAGGTTTTGGTATCTGTGCAGAAAAGAAATGCCAGAAGCTCCAGCAAACATCTGTTTGGAGCAGAGTAGATCATCAACAAATAGTTCAACACATGTGTAATGCCAAGTCCTTTTGTTAGAACTGGCTGACCAGACCCATCAGTTTCCAAAGAAAATGCAACAATTTGAAGGAACACTTGCATGACAATCGCTCATATTCTTCTCAATGCCTTGCAGAGTTAGTCCTTCCAAATTAGCAGTCTGGCCAGTCAGTTCTGTTATATAGAATTAGCACGCTAAGTCAATTTACATGACACATTGATAAATCCTCACCATTATGGTGTGACATTAAGATAGTATAGAACATTTAAAGGGCCACATAATTTTTGAGTGGATGCAGAGCTTAATTAGGAAGAATGGGGAATTTCGGTTTGGTCTATATTTTAAAAGCTCCCTTAGCTACTAAAGGTCAAACATGAAAAAGACCCAAGGTTGGATTCTTCTTAATGTTTCTTTTCTTAGTATTTCCTCTTTCTGATGAGATGTGGCCCAGCTGGGTTCCCTGCGATTGTTCCTCTGTTGTTTCTAGCAGACAGGTCTTGGGATCTAGACTGATGTTAAGCAAAATGCTGCCACATTAAAACATGCAGTACAAAGTTCTCAGCTTTTGAAATTAGTCTACTGTGTAAAGAGGATGCTCCACATCCTTAACCAAAACCACATTCTTTCCAGTCTTGATGACATTACAATTTTCAAAAATTTCAAAAGCTCACTTGGTTAAAATAAGATGATATAAAATAATAGCCACAAACAAAATACTGTAGCTGCTTACATCAGCTCATGAATCAAAATGTCCTAATCATAAAAACTACGAAACGTTTGTACAAACTGTTTAAACATCACATTAAACATTTGTTGGCTTGTAGTTCCACAAGCATACAGGCTCGACTGAGAGGGTGAAATATGCATAATTGCTGATCTTAAAAGCCCCTCATATTTCCTGATTGTGCCATTTCACTCGTTTACATCTCTGCTTCAGGACTTAAAATTGGTTTCATTTTTTGCATGTCAACTTAAGAGTATCAAGTATTTATGAGTCAATGAGTCAATGAGTCATGAGTCAATGAGTTAGTGCATTTACCCTAACCCATAAATGAAAGCTAAAGTTTCAGAGAGTGCTTAGGCTTAATCACTGAAACAAGGGCTTAGGCATAATCGAAAAATTATTGCTGTATTGACTGTGAGTCTCATTGACTCATTGACTCATGACTCATGACTCATGAAATCTCAAAGCCCTAAAATGCGATTTTCAGCATTCTGGGAACTAAATTGAGCATGAAAGAGCATGCTTCTTTTCATTCAAGAAAAATTTGCTTTCATTCAACTTTTAAATTATCAGTCACAAATACTTCCTGCAAGCAATGCACAAATGATTAAAACAAAATTACATACTTTTGCATGTTAAGAAATTCTGCGTAAACCTATCAAGAAACTTGGGGAAAATTACCTTAAACTTGTATAGCATTCACATGACTAACGCACAATGTAAAACCAGTGGGTCTTTATGAAAACAAAGTCATCATTACCTTTTCATTCAGATTTTATATCTCTTTTGTTTACAATGCTATTCAAACCAGTTGCTTCTTCTTTCTACAAAAAAATTAGCCGACTTCTATGAGCAAAGAAGCCCACACGTTTTATGGGCCGTCGGTTCGTTATACAAACCCCTGTATTTCTTTAAAAGTTAAAAAATTCTGTAAGTGAAAAAATAAGTTAGAAACATATTTTTAAAAAAATGATTTTTTCAAAAATAAGTTACAAACATATTTTTAAAAAAATGATTTTTTCTGTAAACCTGGCCTAGAAATGTTTTCTTATTTTTAAGTATTTTAGAGATTACTTCTAACATCATCAGACAACACTATATAGGAAGATTTCACCATCCCCTTTTTCAACAAGGCAATTTATGCTGATTTCAAGGCTCAAAGAAATGCCTTACATCATTGCCATGGTAAAGGTATTTTGGAAGAAAATGTGATGTGAGAATTCTATGATGGCTAATTAATGTTCTAACCAAATTTCGTCACGATAAGATTACCCTAACTATATCTAAGAGCACAATATATTTATTTGTGTGAAAAGAAAGAAAAACTATTTCGAGTCTACATAATCCATAGTTAATAGGAAAGATATCGTTAAAGTCACCTATTGTCATTAATGTGCCAACCACAGCCTCATTCGCTGTCAAAACAAAAGCTCCGATCCTTTTGTTCTTGTGGCTGGCAAATCAGCTGGCAAATTTCAATAGCAAAAGCAATGTTTGTAAACAGATCTCTTCAACGCGAGAATGTCGATATCAGTGCTCTCATGAAATGCAACTCTTACGTTTCTGTGAGCAAAATCAATCCACCGAACCAATTTAGTTCTCCTTTGCCTTTCAACGTAGAGTTTGCCCACTCGTCTACTTCCACTGTCAAAGGAGACAGTCCAGCTCGATAGTTGCTGTTGAAAATGGCCGACAGAATGTTGTAATAAGTACTGTGGTATTTTCTTCGTAACGTCCGACGAAGAGAGGAAACACCATATCACTGTTTTCAAAGTTATATTCCTTTTACTAGCGTTCTATCACAGGACAACACGCTTGTAAGCACATCCGCCATAGTTGTTTTTGTTTTTCGAAAATTACGTCAGATTCTCCCAACACCCCTTTCTGCTCAAGTTGACATTTCCGCCGAGAACGAGAAAATTCGTGATTTTTCCAGAAGCTACTAAAACAACACTATTTTTATCTTGTCACCTTTTTTCACGATAAATCTTTTGCTCGTCATTATTTTAAAGCACTGACAAAATGTTCTAATTTTAGTAACGATCGATTGTTCTAGAAACAAAACTTCGGCTATAAAATGTCGTCCCTGAAAGAGTGTTCTACAGTTTGCACAAACCGCTTCTGAAGAAGACTTGAATCAGTGTTGAATAGAGAAGAAGTTACAAGAAACAAAACACATGGCTCTCGTTTTCAGACTTCCAACCAGGTAAGTCGTTTAAATTCTTGAGATCTTTTTGCTTTCCTTTTTTCACGCCGGACAAGTTTGACTAGCTCAAACTTCGTGCAACTTTCTCATAGATACGCCTTGTAGGTTTCCCTTGAAATCACTATTTTTTTCATTTGACGTAGCGTTGTAATTTCCTTCATCCACTTCAACTGATTATCTTTGACGCAACTAACCTAACACAATTAGTTACACTGTTTATATCAGCAAGCATCCCAGCTTTATTGCTAATAAATTTCTTTTTTAGCAGACGAAAGATTTTTGTTTTATGATCAAATTGCTCCTTAAAATGTTTGAACGACCACTATTTACTCATTTAACAAATGATTTGTTTTCGTTCACAACAGTTCCTACACTCAAGCTGTACCAAGATTTCGCTTCTTTGATGACTTGTGGAGAGAAATTGCTTTGGGATATGAACAGGAAGATCAAGACAGTTGCCAAACACAGTCCGCCCAAGGTGCAATCAAGATCGCCACAGTACCTCTAAACCAGTACAAACCTGAAGATATCTCTTTGGATGTCGACAATGAAAAGATAACGTTACATGGCCAGCATCGATCAGAAGACGAAAATGGATTCGAAAACAGTGAGTTCAAGAAAGTGTTCAAAATCCCAGAAGGGGTTGATCCAACCTCAGTGAAGTCAAAGGCGAGTCACGATGGAAGAGCTTTGGTACTCGAAGGAATCAAGCGGGTGAAAGACAGCAAGAAAGAGGAAGACAGGAAATTTTCAGTCAAGTTAAATCTCAGTGGATTTGAGCCGGGAGAAATCAAAGTCCAACTTCGAGGACAAGAGCTGACGGTCACTGGGAAACAGCGATCAGAGGAGAGCGGTTTGCAATGGTCACGTGATTACCATCGTCAGATTCTTCTTCCTGATGACGCAGATCTCGGTTCAGTGACGTCAAGCTTGTCCACAGAGGGCATACTGACCATAGAAGCGCCTCGTGATCCAGCTCTTTTGCCAAATGAAAGAACTGTGGATGTCACCATGGAAGAAGGCGAAACTCAAAGTGAAGAACAAAAAATACAGACTAGCGATGAAGCAGGAGGAGAACAGGACCAGTAAAGTAGAACAGTCGATAAGACAACTACTAGTTTCAGAATTTATTTGCATTTTAGGAGAGGTTATTTTTTGCAAGTTTATCTCATTTGCATAAGCGCTAAGGAGCCTAATCGATGAGCCAGCACTGAATAATTATTGAGTAAGACATACCGGACAATAATTTCTTTATTTTCTTTAAATTCGTTTTGACAATGAGTTCCTGCCTGAGATATTAGATTAACATATTTCCAGATTAAGTTAGCGAATTGTAAGTTACATGATTTCTTTACCCCTTCGGTTTATGCAATAAAATCTGTCGCTCTAGTTAAGCGTTAGTGACAAAAGTACAGAAGAGTCTTTTTCTTTGTTTGTTTTTCGCGGCATCCTGATCTCCTTGCAAGAACCATGGAAGCAGTGTTTTTGCTTAGAATAATGCAAAACTTTGTCATTTTTTAGACTCCAGTGTTGTTAAGTTAAAAGATGAATGTTGTTTTACAATAAACTTGATTGACAGCAAAGCTCAAAGTATTAATCCTTGTGGTGTAACATAAAGTAAAAGTGCTTCCATTTTAGTTGGAGACGATGAGTTCAAGATTCCATGGCACAACAGAGGAGTTCGTGTCTAATCATTCTGGAGTAAAGAGACACCAAATAATTTCTCCTTGATAGGAAATGCAAATGTAAGGAGATCGTCTCGTTTATTGATCAGTTAGCACAAAATGACACAAAATAAAGCCTTTTTCAGGGTGATAGCGATAAAAATAGAGATGCCGTCGAATCACCACTCTTTTCTTTAAAAACTCTTAATAACTAAAATACTTTATCATATCAACAAACGCGACAAAACTGCGTCATAGACAAAAGATACGATGACGAGGGACAGAATAAAAACCATTTAAAAGATGCCACACCAATACCAATCACTAATGTCGACAGTCATTTGAAGATTGCTCCGTAATAAAGCGTAGTAATAAAGACCACGGAAATTTGTATATTGAGAAACGCTCTTGTAATCGACTGAGCTAAACAGTTGGACTATATATATGCAAGTAGACTTTCTGATATTTAGCTTGTAGAGCTTTGGTCTTTTCCAATTGAAAGACACAACTAAACCCAAAAAGCAAAAAGAAAAATCGCAAAATCTTTTACTTGATTTTCACATCTTTCCAAAATGAACGAAGGATTTTTGTGGTAGTGCACTGCACATTACATGTCACAGGGTTCTTAGAGTGTACGAGTGAGTCCATGATGACAATAAGCCCGCAGTGCGTGCCTAACTGACGAACATAAACAGGTGTGTTTGGAAGCGTGCTTGAGTTTTAACAAAATGAACCCCCAAAATCGGCAATGATTTGTGACGCTGATGAATAAAAAAAAAGAGCTGCTATTTCCGAAACAATGGAATTACCTAGTGATAAATAACCTCGACTAGGATAGTACATTTTTGACTGACTTTGCAGAAACAATGGTCAATGTCAAGAGGTAGGCGATTGTAATCTTTGTGTTGAATTTGCTCAGTTCTTGTTAATCTTTAAAGCAGTTGAAAGAAAAAACAAACTAACTAAATAAAACAAAAACCAGCTGTCTTGCCATCAATTTGACACAGAGGTATCCTTTGTTTCGCGAGTAAACATGCACGGTAACTTGATCATGGCGCTCGCCCAATGCAATGTCACTTTCGATTTTGCGCTTTACTTGTGCAGCCAAAAGTACAATAAAAAGAATTGAACGTAAGAAAAGTCTCCCAACATTTTTTTTGCTGATGGTAACTTTTTGTTTTCTCGGTTCAAAATTTAAGTTGTTTTCATGTTGCAAATTTTGTCGCTGAGGGCAGAATATTTTATTCTTGATTGACACTTATTGAAAACTCCCTTCAGTTCTTTCTGAAAACTGTGTATCAATATTTCTTTACTTTTCCATCAATACTTGTTTTGCATAAAGCACGCCAACAAAATCTGTACCTTGCTTAGTTCGCATTTTTGAGTGTTAAAATAGAATTGTCCTCCATATGTTTCTGACGGCAAGTCGTATATTTTGAGGTCTTCCATCCAAATTCTGATCCCGCCGGACAGGGCCTCACCTCACCGAACTTTTCTCTTAGAAACCTGTCAGAAGCTCAGGGTGCACGCTTAAACTTGTCGTAAAAAAGAAGTTGTAACGGAACTTCAAAATGATCAACATGTCAGCTTCGAAACCAATGTTCCTCGATTCCCTTTTCTTTTCTTCAATCTGCCTGAGTTTAGTATTTTACTAGTAACCACATGTCTTCTCAGGGGCCTATTTACCTACGACATCTACCATGGCACTAGAATGATATACGGTACCAAAACAATATTGTGTACTATTAGAGCTACATACTACGCAAATATAACTTGAATCTCCTTGGAAGACAAACCGCAGCTCAGTTGACAATTATAAATCTTTGTGTTACTTTACTACCACACGTACGCAATGCGTGCCTATTATTTAAAGTTTCTACGACCGTTTGTCACCGCGACATCATATTCTACCATGCACAATCTGCACAGTTTCGACGTTAGTTGTAAAAATGACTGCAAGAAATAACTTAATGTGAGTGAAAAGTTTTACTTGAACTCGCTTTGAAAACGAGGCTCAATGTACATTAAGTTAGCGAATTGTAAGTTACATGATTTCTTTACCCCTTCGGTTTATGCAATAAAATTTGTTAGTCTAGTTAGGCGTTAGTGACAAAAGTACAGAAGAGTCTTTTTCTTTACTTGTTTTTCGCGGCATCCTGATCTCCTTGCAAGAACCATGGAAGCAGTGTTTTTGCATAGAATAATGCAAAGCTTTGTCATTTTTTAGACTCCAGTGTTGTTAAGTTAACAGATGAATGATGTTTTACAATAAACTTGATTGACAGCAAAGCTCAAAGTATTAATCCTTGTGGTGTAGTATAAAGCAAAAGTGCTTCCATTGTGCTTGCAGACGATGAGTGGAGATTCCATGGCACAACAGAGGAATTCGTGTCTAATCATTCTGGAGTAAAGAGACACCAAATAATTTCTCCTTGATAGGAAATGCAAATGGAAAGGAGATCGTCTCGTTTATTGATCAGTTAGCACAAAATGACACAAAATAAAGCCTTTTTCAGGGTGATAGCGATAAAAGTGGAGATGCCGTCGAATCACCACTCTTTTCTTTAAAAACTCTTATTAATAACTAAAATACTTTATCATATCAGCAAGCGCGACAAAACTGCGTCATGGAGAAAAGATATGACGACGAGGGACAATAAAAACCATTTAAAAGATACCACACCAATACCAATCACTAATGTCGACAGTCATTTGAAGATTGCAACGTAATAAAGCGTAGTAATAAAGACCAAGGAAATTTGTATATTGAGAAACGCTCTTGTAATCGACTGAGCTAAACAGTTGGACTATATATATATGCAAGTAGACTTTCTGATATTTATAGCTTGTAGAGC
The DNA here is from genome assembly GCF_036669935.1 of Montipora foliosa. NCBI lineage: Eukaryota > Metazoa > Cnidaria > Anthozoa > Scleractinia > Acroporidae > Montipora > Montipora foliosa. Next base: position 16,403,579 of record NC_090880.1, read on the forward strand.
TTTGGTCTTTTCCAATTGAAAGACACAACTAGAACCAAAAAACAAAAACAAAAACTCGAAAAATCGTTTACATGATTTTCACATCTTTCCGACAAAATGAACGAAGGCTTTTTGTGGTAGTGCACTGCACATTATGTCACCGGGTTCTTAGAGTGTAAGAGTGTGAGTCCGTCATGACAGTAAGCCTGCCTTGCGTGCCAAAATCACGAACATAAACGGATCTGTTGGAAGTGTGCTTGAGTTTTAACAAAATGAGCCCCCAAAATCGGCAATGATTTGAGACGCTCATGAATAATAAAGGAGCTGCTATTTCCGAAACGATGGAATTACCTGGTGATAAATAACTACATTTTGACTTTGCAGAAACAATGGTCAGCCTCAAGAGTTGGGCGACTGTGATCTTTGTCTTGAATTTGCTCATTTCTTGTCAATATTTAAAGCAGTTAAAAGAAAAAACAAACAAACTAAATAAAACAAAAACCAGGTGTCTTGCCATCAATTTGACACAGAGGTATCCTTTGTTTCGCAAGTAAACATGCAAGGTAACTTGATCAATGCGCTCGCTCAATGCAATGTCACTTTCGATTTTGCGCTTTACTTGTGCAGCCAAAAGTACAATAGAAAGATTGAATGTAGCAAAAGTTTCCCAAAATTTTTTTTGCTGATGGTAACTTTTTATATTCTCGGTTCAAATTAAATTTAAGTTGTTTCCATGTTGCAAATTTTGTTGCTGACGGCAGAATATTTTATTCTTGATCTACACTTACTGAAAACTCCCTTCGGTTCTTCCTGAAAACTGTGTATCAATATTTATTTACTTTTCCATCAATACTTGTTTTGCATTTTAGTTCGCATTTTTGAGTGTTAAAATAGAATTGTCCTCCCAATGTTTCTGACGACAAGTCGTATATTTTGAGATCTTCCATCCCAATACTGATCCCGCCGGACAGGGCCTCACCTCACCGAACTTTTCTCTTAGAAACCTGTCAGAAGCTCAGGGTGCACGCTTAAACTTGTCGTAAAAAAGAAGTTGTAACGGAACTTCAAAATGATCAACATGTCAGCTTCGAAACCAAAGTTCCTCGATTTCCTTTTCTTTTCTTCAATCTGTCTGGGTTTAGTATTTTACCAGTAACCACATGTCTTCTCAGGGGAATATTTACCTACGACATCTACCATGGCACTATAATGATATACGATACCAAAACAATATCGTTTACTATTAGAGCTACATATTACGCAAATATAACTTGAATCTCCTGGAAGACAAACCGCAGCTGAGTTGACAATTATGAAGCTCTGTGTTACTTCACCACCACACGTATGCGTGCCTAGCTTTTTAAGTCTCCTCTACTTTTGTCTCTGCGGCATCATATTCTTCCATGCAAAATGTCGACATTAGTTGTAAAAATGACTGCAAGAAATAACTTATTGTGGGTGAAAAGTTGCACTTGAACTCGCTTTGAAAACGGGGGTCGATGTACAGGGAAACTACAATTAAATGTAATATGTGATAATCTTGATTAGCATCAATTTTAGAAGTAGTAGAGGATACTGCTATTGCGTTGGGACGCACCGATTTTGTTAAAACCAAGGAAAGTTTGGTCGAAGACACTAGACTGGCCTGGCGTTTGCTTTGCGTGTGCCAAATCAGGCCACTGGAGAACCGTGTATCCTTTTCTTTCTGTAAACAAATCGCAGTATCAGTGGCGTTACTCTCTCGATATGCTTATGGTTATGAATTTTCATTTAGCGTTGTTCCTGTGAAAGTTACAGAGAGCCTTTGTAGATCTTTCAGTTTTCCAACGCTACCATGTGTCTCATTTTATTTGCATCATTGAGTTTTCTTTTCATGCTTCCATTGCGTGAAATTCCCCCACCTTTTGCTTTAAAGACCAATACCTCAGCACTCCAAGAGTCCGCACTCGTTTCATACGCGATTTTTGATTTCCTTTGTCTTGATTGTTTTGCTGAACATTTTGAGCCACCTTTATATTTATTCCGCTCTCTGTCGCTGTTCAGAATTCAGGCAAAACCTGTTTGTTCTTTGTTCTTTGTTCCTAATAAATAGATATTTCTTTGGGTCCCAAATCAAGTTATCATCTAAATTATCTTGGGATTGTTGTCGATTTGTCCGTCCTCCTACTCAAGTGTATTAAGGCTTGACCAACCTAATTATTATGCATATTTTCATTAAAGGAAAGCATTTGTCCACTGCCCATGAAACTTAGAGGAAAGTTTGTCATCGGTGTTGTTATTAATTTGCCAAAATATTTTGCCACACATTTTGGTCACGTGACCCTAAAACAATTTACAACGTTTACTCAAAATTTATATCCAATTTATATCCTTTACTAAAAAATGGGGAACATTTATACATTCGGTATTAACACGTTTAGTACAACTGTGCCTACCGAATGCCGCCTTTTAATGTGGTACTCTGTATTTATCTTTTAAGATATTTGGGTGTTTATCATGTCACGTGACCTATTTTTCTCGATCGTTCATTGCTCTTAACATGCGGACATAATTAAAAGGTGGCATGACAAAGCCTTTAGAAGGGGTCATCGAATAATTAAGAAACAAGATTGATATAATGTAGCTGAATGTTCCCCATTTTTGAGTAAAAAATATAACTGTTATAAGTCGATTTTGGGTCACGTGACAATATGTGATAGGGAACCTTTTTGGAAAAGTTATAACAATACCGATAACTAACTGCCTGCCAAGTTTCATAGGCCCTGGAAAAATGCTTTCCCTTCAAATGAAAATATGCATAATAATTAGGCTGGTCAAGCCTTAATACACTTGAGAAAATTTAGTGGCTTGGTGGTGAAATCAGCTAGTCGAGTCAGACATCGATTACCACATTTCAGGTTTCGAAGTCAACGTAAGCAAACAATAGCCGATCTTTCTCGTTTCACATTCACCGAAGTTTTTCATTTAGAAGGCGCAGCATTATTTCATTAGCGTTACCGTCGCCCTACTCTCTGGAGCACAATATTCTGCGCAAATGGAGTTGAGGCTTTTCCCGTCTTTCCAACTTTTGCACCATAACTTGAAAAGAAAGCTAAAAATGCTCCTTTCCCCTAGTTGATAGCCCAGAATGCATAACTTGCATCCACACCCTCTCGCTCAAAACCCCCGGATGTGGGACATCCCCATGTTTTCTGCATCTGCCAAAATGAATGTCACGGTCTCATTTTGACAGTTTCAGTACGGCCTCGCCGTATAGTACATCTCTTGAGATTATTGACGGATCGCAAAGAGTAGAGAGCTAATGTGATTGTCTCTCACTGGCCGTGTGTATGACTTTTTGAAAGGACTCCTCTCGCACCCATGGTATACCTTTGTGGGACTGTCGAACATAAAAGGAAGTTTCTAGGTATCATATACAGGGTGAGAAGGTAGACCTTCAGTCCAGAAATTAATATCATGAATTTTGTGCTTACTAAATCTTTGCAGATTGTAAGTCTATAAGTAACGATAGCCACTCTCAAACATACTTTTAAAAAATAACAGTAATAGGTCTTTATTGTTTTCAAAGCAAAAATACATGCTTAAACAAGAACACTTACATAAAAATAGCAGAAAGAATTAATTAGAATTACAAGGCTATCGACATTACATAAAATAGACATTACATTAATTTAAACAGCTACTCTATATTTGAAAAAGAGCCTGTTAAAGAAACTATTTTTAGGACGCTGGGTATTAACCCTAGAGAGTTGACTACTAGGAACTCGGAGGCGCGCTGAGCTTTCTTTCATTTTGGGGACGGAAGGGTACAGAGGGTGATCGGGCGATGTTCTTGAATAGTGAGCGATCAACTGCTTTTAATACGCTATATATGTCAATTTGGTACGCATTGGGTGGTATATGCCAAGGTTTCGAAATTAACTATTAAAAATCAGCATAGCAGCGTACTTTGCTTGTTTACCTCCCATTGGGTTTTACAGCGTAAAGCAAATGCTACGGGTTCGAGTCTCTTTCTCAATCTTTTAGTTTCACTAAAAAAACCTTTTAAAAAGTAAATGATCACCGTAGATATTATAAAACCAGAATGCATTCGCTTAGACAAAGGGCCCACGCCGGCAGGGGTATTTTACAGAACATCGAACGCCAAACACCAAACTCCGAACGTTTAAAATCGGTATTTGAAGG
>NC_090880.1:16415242-16420242 GCF_036669935.1 Montipora foliosa
CTACCTATTTTCCGACTGGGTTTCCCATAGGACAACCCAGTAAAAAGGTCACTTAGAATTTTCGGGAGCCTTTTTTCTGGCTGAAATTTTCGAAAAGGTAAGTTTTGATCCCTATAATTTTCGGATCATTAGACTTTCAGCTAGGGAATCCCAACAGATGGAAAATTTTTAGGGGATAAAAATATCGCTATATCTACCGTTAAAGACTAAAGACTAAAATACGTTTAACAATGCTATGTTTAAGTGGTTTTGAACTATATTCTCGTTGGGTGCCCCTTAGCAAAGAGTACCAAAATTGAAATCAACGGCTGGAACGATCACAATTAATGTAATATAATGTATAATCATTTTTGAAAAATGAAGAAATTACTCTTTAGACTACATTGTAAGGAATTACGCACAGCAAATCCACAGTCGGATCGATAACTCCGTACAAATATTGCATTGTTATGCGTGTCTTGAGCAGGCTCAGGATGCAGGAACTGAACAAGGAGGCAAGGCAAGTCTTCGGCAAGCATTTGAGGACTAATCTCCATCACAATCAGCATCCTCGCACTTAAATGGACAATTCAAGCAATAGTCTATAGTCTCTTATAAGGAAAGGTTACGTTTATACAAACGTTGGCCGTGTAGCACTTATATTTTAAACAGAATTAACTGAAGAGAGTGTAGTGTAACGTGAAGCGCTAGATTTCTATCCCATATGAACCATGTGAGCGTTAGCCCTACTGATGGAACTGGGCCCACACAATCAGTAGGGCTAACGCTCACATGGTTCATATGGGATAGAAATCTAGCACTTCACGTTACACTACACTCTCTTCAGTTAATTCTGTATAGTTTCTTATAGGCAACCGAAAAATTCACGTGGCTGCAACAGGATTCGAATCTCTGACCAGTGCGATGCCGGTGTGATGCTCTACCAACTGAGCTATGAAGTTATTCAGTTGGGAGCAGGTCAATTTGTTGGGCTCATGTGTTCCGTGAAAGGATTGATGAATAAAAGAAACGTGCCTTTGAAGTGCGGGTCATAAACAAAGGAGAGAGATGATCCCCGAACGTATATGGACGGTTAAGCATTTGTCTTTTATAGACATGCACCTGAATCCGCCTGAATTTTAGCCAGTTCCAGGCTACCAGATAGTCGGGAAAACGAAAACATCGTAAATAATTTTGCTCTTTGGCCATTTCAATTTCAGCAGGAAAGGAAAACAAACAGCGGTTACAAACACTTTCATTTTATACTTGACGTTTCGTATGCTGCAACATACATCATCAAAAGTGACGATTCGTGGGAAAAGCGAGTCGCCTCGACCCAAGCCCACTCATTTTCTCTTTCCCTTCTTTCTGAGAGCCTCGAACAGACTACCTGAATTTTCTTTTAGGTTTCTAGAAGAGACAATTGCAAAAATTGTCCAGATAAGTGCGAGGATAAGTTCTATCTTTGTTGTAGTGGTTTAAAACCAATCACGTTCCACCAGTAAGCTCCGAGATCGACTTAAAAGGTCATAAGTGGGTCAAGTTAATTAGTAGTCTCCTCTGCTCCGACGGGTTTTTCTCCGGGTACACCGGTTTTCCCCTCCACTAAGAAACGAAAACTTGATTTGATTTGTTCTACTTTAATTTTGTGTGATTCATATGATTTGATTTGATTTACAATCTCCCCAATTAGTGCAACACTTTTACCCAGCTAGATAAACTTGAGACTTTAACTCTTATTCTTGGTTTTATCAACGGAATTGATAATGTAAATTGGCCACCGTACAGAGATTCTAAAAGCTGACGTTTCGAGCGTTAGCCCTTCGTCAGAGCGTTGATAAAACCAAATTTTGTATACTACTTCCCCACCGACGCAGCACCACCTTTCAGCAAATGTAGCGTGTCCGAACAAAGACAGGGTGGGGCGAAGTTTCATGTCTAACGAAACAATACGCTGACAAAGCTAGGCTTCGAGTCAGCGTTCTGGGGCCGGTTGCTCGAAGCCTAGTTAGCGCTAACCGATGGTTAAGAGGTATGAAAACCTACAGGTTACCTTGGTATTTAACGCTGGTTAGCGCTAACCATGCTTCGAGCAACGGGAACCCCGACCTAAAGTCGGGATATTGCTACAGTAACCACGGCACCACACCGCAATACCTCTACAAGAGGCACGCAAATTTTTGACCATAAGGAACTTCTTTAACCTTTTATTCTCATAATGAGCTCCTGCTTTACGCCATTGCCTGTTCTTCTTACATCTGCAAGGAATAATTGAACTGGTTTGCAAATTTCTCCCTGCAGCGCTTAGTAGCAATCGTATCCATTTCATGTGCTACACGTTTCATTGCTTTTTTATTCAAAACGATCTTTTCTAACCGCGCTGTCGTTGTGTTATTTTGTTTTTTAAGATCAGTCAAACCACTGCCTTTGGACTTATTTTTGCTGTTTCCTTTACTTTTTCCTTTTCTCCTGCTTTTCCCGCCCAAATCCAGCCCAGTGGCTGCTTCAATCTCGAGACTGACCTCCTTCCAATCTGCAGCACGAGAATCTTTGGCTTCTTCCTGACTTGTGCTTGCAAAATTCTCTTCTAAGGTCACGACCGTGTGAGTTACGGCACCTTTGGAAACAGGGGTTCCTGTTTCATCTCGAGGAATTACTTTCCCGTGGAATGGACATTTTATTCGGTCTCTCCTGGGACACAGTTTGCCACTTGGCAAAGGCGCACGACAAGACCACTTAACCGGCTCAAATTCACCAGCAAAAGTCACCATTCTTGTGGGTCTGGCCTCTTTCTCACTGCCAATGACATATTCTCCCTCGTGCTCTTTAGAAGCCCAATTGTTATCCAAATACGTCTTCACTAATTTATGTGTATTGGCTGTTGGGTCCCCCCAGAAATGCAGGTCCATGTCATAAGGTACAACTGGTGCTATGTCAAGTAGTTTCCTTTTTCTTTCATCTGATGCTGTACTGTTAACTTGGATGCAGCCTGAAGAGCTCACGTGATCTGCCAGCCGATTCCTAACTTGGTACAAGGCCGTGGCACGTGACGTGGGATCTCCAAGATCTCGAGGATTTGCTCCATATTGCTTCAGGAAGCCAGTCTCTTTGTCTTCTATTTCCAAACAGAAAACGTCACTTAAATAATTACTGCACCTTTCATTAATTTGCAGTCCAAATGTCATAAAACAGTTTCGTTTTTACTGCCGTCAATCTCTCTAGCAGAAAGGGTTGATAAGTTACACCCAGCGATGTAATATTGGCTCAATCCGATCCACATGCCAATATCTCTTTTGGACGGCCCTCTGAAACATCACTAAAAACACGATTGGCAGCAGTGAAAAGTGAAACCGTTTATTAAGAACTGAATTTCACCTGCCCTGCGACCAAATTGTTTTTATGAATATTTTGGTTTAGTTACATACACTGTACCATGTAAAACTCATCACAATACGATCATCAGAACTCTCTTTTTTCGAACACTGTTTTGTCATGATTTGATAATCAAAATTACTTGCATTGGTTCCAAGAATGAAGTTTTGAAAACGGTGTAAAGTGTGGGAGGTGAGGATGGAAAGTGACATCAGAGTCTGCATATTTGTGAAAGCCACACTAAAACAGATCCTGTCAGCTTCGAAGGTGGTGTTACAGTCAAAACTGTTCAAGCGTTCCTCTGACGAGCGGATTAATAAGTTCATTATTGCAAATTTGATTTCAGGAATCATTTTAATAATCTGGTTGTCAGATGAATAATGCAAAATTCAAATCAAGCCTCAGTTCAAAACTCGAATTTCGATTGGATTATTGCTCGCTTCTGGTGCCAGACTGGCGTGAGAATTTGACAGGTGTACCAATTTGCATAATCTGCCTAGGTTGTAACAAGTGTGATTTGCCTTTCTTTTTAAATTTGTTTCTCTGTCCATAGCGTCTCAAGTTTGAGGATACTGATAAGATTATAGAAAGGTAATGTCGCTAAAGTGAAATGACTGTTGTTTGACAGATTATGCAAATCAGTAAACCTGTGGAATTCTCTCGCCGGCCTGGCACCGAAAGCCAGCAATATTCCAATCAAAATTCGAGTTTTGAACTGAGGCTTGATTTGAATTTTGCATTATTCATCCGACGAACAGATTATTGAAATGATTACTGAAATAAAATTTGCAATAATTAACTCATTAATCCCCTCGTCAGAGGAAGGCTTGAGTTGTTTTGACTGTAACACAAACCAAAAGTTTGCCCTAAAGGCCACATTCGATTCCTCCCTGTGTCAGCACTCTGTTTTCCATGTGTTAATAGCTACGGTAACAATGATCATATGAATGAAAAGCAGCCATTGAAAATTGTTGCAGAGTAGAAGCTAAATGATTAAGAGAACTAAAAACTACAAGCAAAGTGTTCTGGGTTTGATTACCAGTTTCTGTGACATACAGTGGTGCTTGAAACTATTTGTATATTAGGATGCGGCAAAACCTTGTCCCAATGCACAAATAATTTCTAGATGACTTCAACATAACTTTGTCTTGCATCCTAGTACTTTAATTAAGATTTGCAGAATTTAACTCTTCTTCTTATATTCAATTAGTTCAAAAGAGTTTTGATTATTGATGACTGAATTCCACTTTCAAGTTTGCCTTCAATAGAACAATGATCAATGGATTTATGAAGTGAAGGAAGTTTGGATATGTGATCTTAATAAGCATAAAATTTCGCCAACTTTGATCCCAAATATCTCTTAAAATACTGATTCCTTTGAGAAGCAATATCAAACACTCAAAAGCGGTTAAAAAACTCGACCTTCTGCCTCGCTTTTCAACTCGCTTCTCGGTGTTTGAATATCCGATGAAACACTCCTTCTCGGGTTTGATATATTACATCAAAGCTTAACCTTCCCCACAAATAAGCTGCATCTCCAATCCTAAGCTACCGGTAATCGTTTCCGCAAAAGTCTTGCTTTTACTTTCCAGTTAAATGCTATTGCTTACCTTTTAAGGACTGATTTGAAGTGGACACAGTTTCAAGGC
>NC_090880.1:16425242-16485242 GCF_036669935.1 Montipora foliosa
AGAACAAACAGGTTTTGCCTGAATTCTGAACAGCGACAGAGAGCGGAATAAATATAAAGGTGGCTCAAAATGTTCAGCAAAACAATCAAGACAAAGGAAATCAAAAATCGCGTATGAAACGAGTGCGGACTATTGGAGTGCTGAGGTATTGGTCTTTAAAGCAAAAGGTGGGGGAATTTCACGCAATGGAAGCATGAAAAGAAAACTCAATGATGCAAATAAAATGAGACACATGGTAGCGTTGGAAAACTGAAAGATCTACAAAGGCTCTCTGTAACTTTCACAGGAACAACGGTAAATGAAAATTCATAACCATAAGCATATCGAGAGAGTAACGCCACTGATACTGCGATTTGCTTACAGAAAGAAAAGGATAGACGGCTCTCCAGTGGCCTGATTTGGCACACGCAAAGCAAACGCCAGGCCAGTCTAGTGTCTTCGACCAAACTTTCCTTGGTTTTAACAAAATCGGTGCGTCCCAACGCAATAGCAGTATCCTCTACTACTTCTAAAATTGATGCTAATCAGGATTATCACATATTACATTTATTTGTAGTTTCCCTGTACATCGAGCCTCGTTTTCAAAGCGAGTTCAAGTGCAACTTTTCACCCACAATAAGTTATTTCTTGCAGTCATTTTTATAACTAATGTCGAAATTTTGCATGGAAGAATATGATGCCGCAGAGACAAAAGTAGAGGAGACTTAAAAAGCTAGGCACGCATACGTGTGGTGGTGAAGTAACACAGAGCTTCATAATTGTCAACTGAGCTGCGGTTTGTCTTCCAGGAGATTCAAGTTATATTTGCGTAATATGTAGCTCTAATAGTACACGATATTGTTTTGGTACCGTATATCATTATAGTGCCATGGTAGACGTCGTAGGTAAATATTCCCCTGAGAAGACATGTGGTTACTGGTAAAATACTAAACCCAGACAGATTGAAGAAAAGAAAAGGAAATCGAGGAATTTTGGTTTCGAAGCTGACATGTTGATCATTTTGAAGTTCCGTTACAACTTCTTTTTTACGACAAGTTTAAGCGTTCACCCTGAGCTTCTGACAGGTTTCTAAGAGAAAAGTTCGGTGAGGTGAGACCCTGTCCGGCGGGATCAGTATTTGGATGGAAGACCTCAAAATATACGACTTGTCGTCAGAAACATCGGGAGGACAATTCTATTTTAACACTCAAAAATGCGAACTAAAATGCGAAGGGAGTTTTCAGTAAGTGTAGATCAAGAATAAAATATTCTGCCGTCAGCAACAAAATTTGCAACATGGAAACAACTTAAATTTAATTTGAACCGAGAATATAAAAAGTTACCATCAGCAAAAAAAATTTTGGGAAACTTTTGCTACATTCAATCTTTCTATTGTACTTTTGGCTGCACAAGTAAAGCGCAAAATCGAAAGTGACATTGCATTGAGCGAGCGCATTGATCAAGTTACCTTGCATGTTTACTTGCGAAACAAAGGATACCTCTGTGTCAAATTGATGGCAAGACACCTGGTTTTTGTTTTATTTAGTTTGTTTGTTTTTTCTTTTAACTGCTTTAAATATTGACAAGAAATGAGCAAATTCAAGACAAAGATCACAGTCGCCCAACTCTTGAGGTTGACCATTGTTTCTGCAAAGTCAAAATGTAGTTATTTATCACCAGGTAATTCCATCGTTTCGGAAATAGCAGCTCCTTTATTATTCATGAGCGTCTCAAATCATTGCCGATTTTGGGGGCTCATTTTGTTAAAACTCAAGCACACTTCCAACAGACCCGTTTATGTTCGTGAGTTTGGCACGCAAGGCAGGCTTACTGTCATGACGGACTCAAACTCTTACACTCTAAGAACCCGGTGACATAATGTGCAGTGCACTACCACAAAAAGCCTTCGTTCATTTTGTCGGAAAGATGTGAAAATCATGTAAACGATTTTTCGAGTTTTTGTTTTTGTTTTTTGGTTCTAGTTGTGTCTTTCAATTGGAAAAGACCAAAGCTCTACAAGCTATAAATATCAGAAAGTCTACTTGCATATATATATAGTCCAACTGTTTAGCTCAGTCGATTACAAGAGCGTTTCTCAATATACAAATTTCCTTGGTCTTTATTAATACGCTTTATTACGGAGCAATCTTCAAATGACTGTCGAAATTAGTGATTGGTATTGGTGTGGCATCTTTTAAATGGTTTTTATTCTGTCGCTCGTCATCATATCTTTTCTCTATGACGCAGTTTTGTCGCGTTTGTTGATATGATAAAGTATTTTAGTTATTAAGAGTTTTTAAAGAAAAGAGTGGTGATTCGACGGCATCTCCATTTTTATCGCTATCACCCTGAAAAAGGCTTTATTTTGTGTCATTTTGTGCTAACTGATCAATAAACGAGACGATCTCCTGTACATTTGCATTTCCTATGAAGGAAAAATTATTTGGTGTCTTTTTACTCCAGAATGATTAGACACGAACTCCTCTGTTGTGCCATGGAATCTCGAACTCATCGTCTCCAACTAAAATGGAAGCACTTTTGCTTTATATTACACCACAAAGATTAATACTTTGAGCTTTGCTGTCAATCAAGTTTATTGTAAAACATCATTCATCTTTTAACTTAACAACACTGGAGTCTAAAAAATGACAAAGCTTTGCACTATTCTATGCAAAAACACTGCTTCCATGGTTCTTGCAAGGAGATCAGGATGCCGCGAAAAACAAATAAAGAAAAAGACTCTTCTGTACTTTTGTCACTAACGCCTAACTAGACTGACAAATTTTATTGCATAAACCGAAGGGGTAAAGAAATCATGTAACTTACAATTCGCTAACTTAATCCGGAAATATGTTAATCTAATATCTCAGGCAGGAACTCATTGCCAAAAAGAAATTAAAGAAAATAAAGAAATTATTGTCCGGTATGTCTCACTCAATACATATTATTCAGTGCTGGCTCATCGATTAGGCTCCTTACCGCTTATGCAAATGAGGTAAACTTGCAAACAAAAAACTCTCCTAAAATGCAAATAAATTTTGAAACAACATGTTTGTAGGACTAGTAGTTGTCTTATCGACTGTTCTACTTTACTGGTTCTGTTCTCCTCCTGCTCCATGGCTTGTCTGTTTGTTTTGTTCTTCACTTTGAGTTTCGCCTTCTTCCATGGTGACATCCACAGTTCTTTCATTTGGCAAAAGAGCTGGATCGCGAGGCGCTTCTATGGTCAGTATGCCTTCTTTGGACAAGCTTGACGTCACTGAACCGAGATCTGCGTCATCAGGAAGAAGAATCTGACGATGGTAATCACGTGACCATTGCAAACCGCTCTCCTCTGATCGCTGTTTCCCAGTGACCGTCAGCTCTTTTCCTCGAAGTTGGACTTTGATTTCTCCCGGCTCAAATCCACTGAGATTTAACTTGACTGAAAATTTCCTGTCTTCCTCTTTCTTGCTGTCTTTCACCCGCTTGATTCCTTCGAGTACCAACGCTCTTCCATCGTGACTCGCCTTTGACTTCACTGAGGTTGGATCAACCCCTTCTGGGATTTTGAACACTTTCTTGAACTCACTGTTTTCGAATCCATTTTCGTCTTCTGATCGATGCTGGCCATGTAACGTAATCTTTTCATTGTCGACATCCAGAGAGATATCTTCAGGTTTGTACTGGTTTAGAGGTACTGTGGCGATCTTGATTGCACCTTGGGTGGACTGTGTTTGGCAACTGTCTTGATTTTCCTGTTCATATCCCAAAGCAATTTCTCTCCACAAGTCATCAAAGAAGCGAAATCTTGGTACAGTTTGAGTGTAGGAACTGTTGTGGACGAAAGCAAATCATTTGTTAAATGAGTAAATAGTGGTCGTTCAAACATTTTCAGGAGCAATTTGATAATAAAACAAACATCTTTCGTCTGCTAAAAAAGAAATCTATTAGCAATAAAGCTGGGATGCTTGCTAATATAAATAGTGTAACTAATTGTGTTAGGCTAGTTGCGTCAAAGATAATCAGTTGAAGTGGATGAAGGAAATTACAACGCTACATCAAATGAAAAAAATAGTGATTTCAAGGGAAACCTACAAGGCGTATCTATGAGAAAGTTGCAAGAAGTCAGTTGAGCTAGTCAAACTCGTCCGGCGAGAAAAAAGCAAAGCGAAAGGATCTCAAGAATTTAAACGACTTACCTGGTTGGAAGTCTGAAAACGAGAGCCATGTGTTTTTGAACTTTGTTTCTTGTAACTTCTTCTCTATTCAACACTGATTCAAGTCTTCTTCAGAAGCGGTTTGTGCAAACTGTAGAACACTCTTTCAGGGACGACATTTTATAGCCGAAGTTTTGTTTCTAGAACAATCCATCGTTACTAAAATTAGAACATTTTGTCAGTGCTTTAAAATAATGACGAGCAAAAGATTTATCGTGACAAAAGGTGACAAGATAAAAATAGTGTTGTTTTAGTAGCTTCTGGAAAAATCACGAATTTTCTCGTTCTCGGCGGAAAAAATATGTCAACTTGAGTATTTTAGGCAGCCCGAAAGGGGTGTTGGGAGAATCTGACGTAATTTTCGAAGAACAAAAACAACTATGGCGGATGTGCTTACAAGCGTGTTGTCCTGTGATAGAACGCTAGTAAAAGGAATATAACTTTGAAAACAGTGATATGGTGTTTCCTCTCTTCGTCAGACGTTACGAAGAAAATACCACAGTACTTATTACAACATTCTGTCGGCCATTTTCAACAGCAACTATCGAGCTGGACTGTCTCCTTTGACAGTGGAAGTAGATGAGTGGGCAAACTCTGCGTTGAAAGGCAAAGTAGAACTAAATTGGTTCGGTGGATTGATGTTGCTCACAGAAACGTAAGAGTTGCATTTCATGAGAGCACTGATATCGACATTCTCGCGTTGAAGAGATCTGTTTACAAACATTGCTTTTGCTATTGAAATTTGCCAGCTGATTTGCCAGCCACAAGAACAAAAGGATCGGAGCTTTTGTTTTGACATCGAATGAGGCTGTGGTTGGCACATTAATGACAATAGGTGACTTAAACGATATCTTTCCTATTAACTATGGATTATGTAGACTCGAAATAGTTTTTCTTTCTTTTCACACAAATAAATATATTGTGCTCTTAGATATAGTAAGGGTAATCTTGTCGTGACGAAATTTGGTTAGAGCATTAATTAGCCATCATAGAATTCTCACATCACATTTTCTTCCAAAATACCTTTACCATGGCAATGATGTAAGGCATTTCTTTGAGCCTTGAAATCAGCATAAATTGCCTTGTTGAAAAAGGGGATGGTGAAATCTTCCCTTATAGTGTTGTCTGATGATGTTAGAAATAATCTCTAAAATACTTAAAAATAAAAAAAACATTTCTAGGCCAGGTTTACAGAAAAAATCATTTTTTTAAAAATATGTTTCTAACTTATTTTTTCACTTACAGATGTTTTTAAATTTTAAAGAAATACAGGGGTTTCTATAAGCACCGACGGCCCATAAAACGTGTGGGCTTCTTTGCTCATAGAAGTCGGCTAATTTTTTCTAGAAAGAAGAAGCAACTGGTTTGAATAGCATTGTAAACAAAAGAGATATAAAATCTGAATGAAAAGGTAATGATGACTTTGTTTTGATTCATAAAGGCCCACTGGTTTTACATTGTTCGTTAGTCATGTGAATGCTATACAAATTTGAGGTAATTTTCCCCAAGTTTCTTGATAGGTTTACACAGAATTTCTTAACATGCAAAAGTATGTAATTTTGTTTTAATCATTTGTGCATTGCTTGTAGGAAGTATTTGTGACTGATAATTTAAAAGTTGAATGAAAGCTACATTTTCTTGAATGAAAAGCATGCTCTTTTATCCTCAATTTAGTTCCCAGAATGCTGAAAATCGCATTTTAGGGCTTTAAAATTTCAAAAATTTCTGCTGATGCACATCCTAGACACCAGCCCTTCCCCTAGAAAAAAAGGAATGATGTCTCCTTGTTGATACAGTCGGTTACTCTATTTAAAGCTGCTCGCTGCTTCATTTTTTATTGAAACTCCTGGAAAAAAATTTCAAATTAATTTAAGTTGACGAGAACGGATGTTTTATGAGTCAAATGAGTCAATTAGTCATGAGTCATTGACTCATTGACTCATAAATACTTGATACTCTTAAGTTGACATGCAAAAAATGAAACCAATTTTAAGTCCTGAGGCAGAGATATAAACGAGTGAAATGGCACAATCAGGAAATATGAGGGGGTTTTAAGATCAGCAATTACGCATATTTCACCCTCTCAGTCAAGTCTGTATGTGTGTGGAACTACAAGCCAACAAAAATGGATTTGAATGATCTTAAACAGTTTGTACAAAAGTTTCGTAGTTTTTGATTAGGACATTTTGATTGATGAGTTGATGTGAGCAGCTAAATTAAGTATTTTGTTTGTGGCTTATGCGTGCATACTTAGCTGAAAAGCCTTTTGAGCCTCCTTAAAATTAATGTGGAAGGTTATTTAATTTAGGAGGGTGCAGTAGTTACTACCTTGCCAGTAAGGAGTCGCGCTACTATCTGCACAAAAATAAGCATGTTTCGAAAATTAATACAGACTGTGGTAACGGTGTTTCTAAGCTCATTCTTGATTCTGTTTGACCAGAAAAGTTTTGGGCCTATCAGTATGTGAGAAATATTATTTTATATCATCTTATTTTAACCAAGTGAGATTTTGAAATTGTTGAAGATTGTAATGTCATCAAGACTGGAAAGAATGTGGTTTTGGTTAAGGATGTGGAGTATCCTCTAAACACAGTAGACTAATTTCGAAAGCTGAGAACTTTGTACTGCATGTTTTAATGTGGTAGCATTCTGCTTAACATCAGTCAAGATCCCAAGACCTGTCTGGGAACCCAGCTGGGCCACATCTCATCAGAAAGAGGGAATACTAAGAAAAGAAACTTTAAGAAGAATCCAACCTTGGGTCCTTTTCATGTTTGACCTTTAGTAGCTAAGGGAGCTTTATTATAGACCAAACCGAATTCCCCATTCTTTTTAATTAAGCTCTACATCCACTCAAATATTATGTGCCCCTTAAATGTTCTATACTATCTTAATGTCCCACAGCAATGGTGAGAATTTATCAATGTGTCATGTAAATTGACTTAGGGTGCTTTCTATACGAAAGAACTGACTCAGGCCAGACCAGGAATTTGAAAGGACTAACTCTGCAAGGCATTAAGAAGAATATGAGAGATTATCATGCAAGTGTTCCCTCAAACTGTTGCATTTTCTTTGGAAACTGATGGGTCTGGTCGGCCAGTTCTAACAAAAGGAAAGCTCCCTTAGACTTGGCATTACATGCATTGAACTAGTTGTTGATGATCTACTCTGCTCCAAACAGATGTTTGCTGGAGCTTCTGGCATTTCTTTTATGCACAGATACCACATTTCAATCTATTTGATTTGATTTGTTTTCTTATTTCTAGGTGGAGCAATCTGGCCAGGCTGTCATACCTTCCACATTGGGTGTTTCAATGAATGAGTGTGGCCTTTAGGACCATGTATATTGGTCTGAGATTTTAATAAACATAACTTGAACTTGAACTTGAAATTATAATGTGTTGAACTATATAATTTTATGATGTTAGGTAGGGTCTGAGGCTTATGATGAATTTGACCATCTGAATTTCTCCTTTAGGAACCATCTTGTAAATATAGTCTTATGCAGATGTCATACAGAGGCAGATCATGGGGGTCTAATTTTTGCATTGTAATTATCCTTGATTTGAACTAGTTTTTCTCCCCAGTGAACTAAAAAAATAAGACTATTGTATATACATATCTATAGTATGATGTGCAAGGGGAGTGGGAAGGACTTTCCCGTGACTCACGAGAGAGTAACGTTGTGTTCTTCAATTGCTGTGCTTTATAGTTCTCCATTACCATCTTTTGGCCATGAGGATGGCTGAGATCGTATCCATACCACCGTTCAATCCATTTGACCTTGGCTTTAGTGTCATCTTTGAATGCATGGTCTTAGTCATCACAGTCACCTTAGTTGAGTGAGATAGTGATTTATTCTTTGGAGAAGAACTTAGAAAAATCGACGTTTGTACATTGAATGTAAAGAACGCTCTATTGGTTGTACAATCCCATTAATATATGTCTTACCCACACTAACGCCGTCCAGGAATGTTTATAAATTTTAAACAGTGTGATGAAACTGTTAATTAATGGTTATGCACTTTAATGTTTGTTTATTGTCTCTATTGATTTTCATGATGGTGTTAATGACTTGAATGTTAGTGCAAATGAAAGTATATTTTCCTCTTTTGTATGCCAAATGACGCATACGAACATATGAAAATGCTATGAAATGTAAACAAAAATGCAAAAATCGTTATTGAATCTGAGTTACGTGCAAATGTTCGCTTCTTGGCGCTCATGAATGCATCTTCGCGCTATTGGTCGTCAATTCACGCAAATGAATGCGTATTTTCTCGTAATGAACAGCATAAGGTGTATTAGAGCTACATGTTACGCAAATATATCTTGAATCTCCTGGAAGACAAACCGCAGCTCAGTTGACAATTATAAAGCTCTGTGTTACTTCACTACCACACATACGCAATGCGTGCCTATTTCTTTTTGACAATGAGTTCCTGCCTGACATATTAGATTAACATATTTCCGGACTAAGTTAGCAAATTGTAAGTTACATGATTTCTTTACCCCTTCGGTTTATGCAATAAAATCTGTCAGTCTAGTTAGGCATTAGTGATAAAAGTACAGAAGAGTCTTTTCTGTTTTTGTGCACCCTCCTAGATTAAATAACCTTGCAAGTTAATTAATTTTAAGGAGGTTCAAAAGGTCTTTCAGCTGAGCATGTGTGCATAAGCCACAAAAGCAATACCTTAGCTGCTTACATCAGCTCATGAATCAAAATGTCCTAATCAAAAACTACGAGAATTTTGTAAAACTGTTTGAACTCACTTAAATCCATTTTTATTGGCATGCAGTTCCACAAATGCACATACATGTACTCAAAGGAAAGTGTGACGCATGCATAAGTGCCAATCTTGTAACCCCTTCATTTTTCCTGATTGTGCCATTTCACTCAGTCATATCTCTGCTTCAGGACCTAAAATTGGTTTCATTTTCTATGTCAACTTCAAATAATTTGAAATTTATTTTTTTTTTAATTAAAAAAATTCTGTGGGTGAAAAAATAGGTTACAGGCATATTTTAAAAAAAATGATTTTTGTTTAAAACTGGCCTATGAGATTTTTTTTTTTTTAATTTTAAAGTGCGACTATGCCCAAAACAACAATTTTATTTTTCTTTGGATTTCAAAATTATATTAACTAAGCAGTAACTGATTGAAGTTTCAAGACTTGATTTCTTGAGAGAGCGGGATCGAGGAGAAAATGATGTCAAAGACTCACTAGTTTAAGAATGCAATGCATGTGTATGAGGCTGAATTAATATGGAGCATGGGTTTTTTGGGCTTTCACACTTTGAAACTTGTGTTTTAAACATATAATTAGCTGCATTTGCATCCTGAAATTTCAAGCTAGTGAGTAAATGATGTCACCTTTCCCTAGATGCAACCCTCTGACATCCAAGCGCTCAGTTTGCCAGAACATGAGTAATGGTGGACTGTGAAATCCAAAACCTACACTCAAATTAAATAGCCTTTGGATAAAAATCAAAGCTTAAAATTATTCTGGTAATTTTTTGATCATAGTGGCACTTTACGGTGAGGACACGTGAACCGTGAACATTTGATATTTGTTTGTATACATTTTTTAGTGACCATAGAATGCGTGCTCGTCCTCTTGACAAGAGTATTTAGTGTTTTTACATTTTAAAAATGCTACCGGCAACACTATGCAATATAAGAAGAGCTTTTATTGCATATTCGTCAAAAAAAATGTACAAAAAATATGTCAAGTGTTCACGGTTCGAGTGTCCTTATTGTAAGTATCTTAGAGATTATTTCTAACATTATCAGGTAACGCTGTATGGGAAGATTTCAAAGTCCCGTTTTTTCATAAAAAGCCAATTTGTGCTGATTTGAAGGCTCAAACAAATGCCTTAAACCGTTGCCATGGTAAAGGTATTTTAGAAGAAAATCCAATGTGAAAAATCTATGATGGCTAATTAATGCTCTGGACAAATATTGTCTCAATATGATTACCCTAATCTAAGAGTACAATATATTTATTTGTGTGAAAAAAAGGCAAACTATTTCGAGTCTACTGACTCCACAGTTAATAAGAACGATATCGTTCACGTCACCTTTTGTCATTAAAGTGCCAACCACAGCCTCATTGGCTGTCCAAACAAAAGCTCCTTCGTTCTTTTGGTTGGCAAATTTCAATAACAAAAGCAATGTTTGTAAACAGATATCTTCAACTATTCTTAATCTAGTCTCCCCGGGAAACTTTTCGCGAGACTGTCGATATCAGTGTTCTCATGAAATGCAATTCTTACGTTTCTGTGAGGAAAATCAATCCACCGACAAATTTAGTTCTACATTGCCTTTCAACGTAGAGTTTGTCCACTCGTCTACTTCCACTGTCAAAGGAGACAGTCTAGCTCGATAGTTCCTGTTAAAAATGGCCGACAGAATGCTGTAATAAGTACTGTGGTCTTTCTTCATAACGTCCGACTAAGAGAAGAAACACCACATCACTATTTTCAATGTTATAGTCCTTTTACTAGCGTTTCTATCACAGTACAAAACGCTTGTAAACACATCCGACATAGTAGTTCTGTTTTGAAAAGTTACGTCAGATTCTCCCAACACCCCTTTCGGGCTGCCTAAGATGCTCAAGTTGATACTTTTCAGTCGTGAGGGAGAAAATTCGTGATTTTTCCAGAAGCTACTAAAACAACACTATTTTTGTCTTGTCACCTTTTGTCACGATAAATCTTTTTCTCGTCATTATTTTAAAGCACTGACAAAATGGTCTAATTTTAGTAACCATCGATTGTTCTAGAAAGAAATGGTTGGCTATAAAATTTCGTTCCTCAACAATGTTCTACATTTCGCACAAACCACTCTGAAGAAGACTTGACGAGACAAGAAGTTACAAGAAACAAAGTTCAAAAACACATGGCTCTCGTTTTCAGATTTCCAACTAGGTAAGTCGTTTAAATTCTTGAGATCTTTTTGCTTTGCTTTTGTCTCGCCGGACAAGTTTGGCTCAAACTTCTCGCAACTTTGTCATAGATTTAAGCTTACACCTCGTAGATTTCACGAGAAATCACTACCATTTTCATTTCTCTTAACGTTATAATTTCCTTGATCCACTTCAACTGATTATCTTTGACGCAACTAACCTAACACAATTAGTTACACTATTTATATTAGCAAGCATCCCACCTTCATTGCCAATAAATTTCTTTTCAAGCAGACGAAAGCTTTTTATTTTATGATCAAATTGCTCCTTAAAATGTTTGAACGACCACCATTTACTCATTTAACAAATGATTTGTTTTCGTCCACGACAGTTCCTACACTCTGGGTATACCGAGATTTCGCTTTTCCGATGACTTGTGGAGAGAGATCGCCTTGGCATATGAACAGGAAGATCGCGGCAGTTTCCGTGATCAAACACAGTCCGCCCAAGGTGCAATCAAGATCGCCACAGTACCTCTAAACCAGTACAAACCTGAAGATATCTCTTTGGATGTCGACAATGAAAAGATTACGCTACATGGCCAGCATCGATCAGAAGACGAAAATGGATTCGAAAACAGTGAGTTCAAGAAAGTGTTCAAAATCCCAGAAGGGGTTGATCCGACCTCAGTGAAGTCAAAGGCGAGTCACGATGGAAGAGCTTTGGTACTCGAAGGAATCAAGCGGGTGAAAGACAGCAAGAAAGAGGAAGACAGGAAATTTTCAGTCAAGTTAAATCTCAGTGGATTTGAGCCGGGAGAAATCAAAGTCCAACTTCGAGGACAAGAGCTGACGGTCACTGGGAAACAGCGATCAGAGGAGAGCGGTTTGCAATGGTCACGTGATTACCATCGTCAGATTCTTCTTCCTGATGACGCAGATCTCGGTTCAGTGACGTCAAGCTTGTCCACAGAGGGCATACTGACCATAGAAGCGCCTCGTGATCCAGCTCTTTTGCCAAATGAAAGAACTGTGGATGTCACCATGGAAGAAGGCGAAACTCAAAGTGAAGAACAAAAAATACAGACTAGCGATGAAGCAGGAGGAGAACAGGACCAGTAAAGTAGAACAGTCGATAAGACAACTACTAGTTTCAGAATTTATTTGCATTTTAGGAGAGGTTATTTTTTGCAAGTTTATCTCATTTGCATAAGCGCTAAGGAGCCTAATCGATGAGCCAGCACTGAATAATTATTGAGTAAGACATACCGGACAATAATTTCTTTATTTTCTTTAATTTCGTTTTGACAATGAGTTCCTGCCTGAGATATTAGATGAACATATTTCCAGATTAAGTTAGCGAATTGTAAGTTACATGATTTCTTTACCCCTTCGGTTTATGCAATAAAATCTGTCGCTCTAGTTAAGCGTTAGTGACAAAAGTACAGAAGAGTCTTTTTCTTTGTTTGTTTTTCGCGGCATCCTGATCTCCTTGCAAGAACCATGGAAGCAGTGTTTTTGCTTAGAATAATGCAAAACTTTGTCATTTTTTAGACTCCAGTGTTGTTAAGTTAAAAGATGAATGTTGTTTTACAATAAACTTGATTGACAGCAAAGCTCAAAGTATTAATCCTTGTGGTGTAACATAAAGTAAAAGTGCTTCCATTTTAGTTGGAGACGATGAGTTCAAGATTCCATGGCACAACAGAGGAGTTCGTGTCTAATCATTCTGGAGTAAAGAGACACCAAATAATTTCTCCTTGATAGGAAATGCAAATGTAAAGGAGATCGTCTCGTTTATTGATCAGTTAGCACAAAATGACACAAAATAAAGCCTTTTTCAGGGTGATAGCGATAAAAATAGAGATGCCGTCGAATCACCACTCTTTTCTTTAAAAACTCTTAATAACTAAAATACTTTATCATATCAACAAACGCGACAAAACTGCGTCATAGACAAAAGATATGATGACGAGGGACAGAATAAAAACCATTTAAAAGATGCCACACCAATACCAATCACTAATGTCGACAGTCATTTGAAGATTGCTCCGTAATAGAGCGTAGTAATAAAGACCACGGAAATTTGTATATTGAGAAACGCTCTTGTAATCGACTGAGCTAAACAGTTGGACTATATATGCAAGTACACTTTCTGATATTTAGCTTGTAGAGCTTTGGTCTTTTCCAATTGAAAGACACAACTAGACCCAAAAAGCAAAAGGAAAAAATCGCAAAATCTTTTACTTGATTTTCACATCTTTCCAAAATGAACGAAGGATTTTTGTGGTAGTGCACTGCACATTATATGTCACAGGGTTCTTAGAGTGTACGAGTGAGTCCGTGATGACAATAAGCCCGCAGTGCGTGCCTAACTCACGAACATAAACAGGTCTGTTTGGAAGCGTGCTTGAGTTTTAACAAAATGAACCCCCAAAATCGGCAATGATTTGTGACGCTAATGAATAATAAAAGAGCTGCTATTTCCGAAACGATGGAAGTACCTGGTGATAAATAACCTCGACTAGGATAGTACATTTTTGACTTTGCAGAAACAATGGTCAACGTCAAGAGGTAGGCGATTGTAATCTTTCTGTTGAATTTGCTCATTTCTTGTCAACCTCTAAAGCAGTTAAAAGAAAAAACGAACTAACTAAATAAAACAAAAGCCAGCTGTCTTGCCATCAATTTGACACAGAGGTATCCTTTGTTTCACGAGTAAACATGCAAGGTAACTTGATCAGAGCGCTCGCCCAATGCAATGTCACTTTCGATTTTGCGCTTTACTTGTGCAGCCAAAAGTTTAATAAGTCTCCCAAAATTTTTTTTGCTGATGATAACTTTTTATATTCTCGGTTCAAAATTTAAGTTGTTTTCATGTTGCAAATTTTGTTGCTGATGGCAGAATATTTTATTCTTGATCGACACTTATGAAAACACCCTTCTGTTCTTCCCGAAACCTGTGTATCAATATTTATTTACTTTTCCATCAATACTTGTTTTGCATAAAGCACGCCAACAAAATCTGTATCTTGCTTAGTTCGCATTTTTGAGTGTTAAAATAGAATTGTCGTTCCTATGTTTCTGACGGCAAGTCGTATATTTTGAGGTCTTCCATCCAAATTCTGATCCCGCCGGACACGGCTTCACCTCAGCGAACTTTTCTCTCAGAAACCTGTTAGAAGCTCAGGGTGCACGCTTAAACTTGTCGTAAAAAAGAAGTTTTAACGGAACTTCAAAATGATCAACATGTCAGCTTCGAAACCAATGTTCCTCGATTCCCTTTTCTTTTCTTCAATCTGCCTGGGTTTAGTATTTTACTAGTAACCACATGTCTTCTCAGGGGCCTATTTACCTACGACATCTACCATTGCACTATAATGCAGGCCTTCTGATATTACGCGATGGTGCGATTTCGCACAATCGACCTCAAATCGCATCCGATCGCACAATTCACGAAAAATCGCACAATTCACAAAAGGACGCACAAAATTCATAAACTGAAACATAAATCAAGACGTTTCTTAGAAATTCTTGCATAAATACGCCATTTTAAAGATGATTTATCTTGGAAAAAAGCTAAAACACCTTTGTCACCTTCGATTTCGTAAACATCCGAAATTCAAGGCCTTAGTTTTCATGTCGGGGACCTGGTACGAGTGTCCTTCTATTGGTGCAACACAAACACCCCCTTTTATACACACCACTGAAATGACACACTTGCCTTCTCTTATAGAAGAGATTTATGAAAAATAAGTGAAGTTGTAAGTTTTTCGGCAAAATGTAGTTTCTTTCGTTGAAAACTGATAAAAACTTACTCATGGATAAGTTTGTTGTGAAAACGCTCGCTTTTTCTTCGACGAAGAAACATTCCGCCCAATCTGACAGCTCACAATCGAGCAAGAAAGTACCTCACAGGTACGCTCCACGTGGACGATGGACTGATGTTTTTCTCGTCGTGCAATATTAGGGCCTTTTATACGAGAGAAAATAAGCCGCGGCTTACTCTGGCCACGGTGTACAAAATACGCAAAATGAACTATTTATACGAATATATATTCCCAGGTCAATATAAGCCGCGGCTTGAAAAAGACGTGAACGTAGATTTTGTACCATTTATGCGGGGTGAACATTCGAGTCTTCTGTAAGCCGCGGCCAGAGAAAGCCGCGGCTTATTTTCTCTCGTATAAATGGGGATATGGCCCTATTGTGATTGACGATCTTGGGAAGTTCGTGGTTGACAAGCACCTTGATCATTCATTTGGCATGTTAGCTGTGTCCTTTCAACTTTTCAACTTTTATTTATTCCGACTAATGTCGATCGTGATACATAATTACTGTTCCTTTGTGTTCAAAATGTCTTTATGCACTAGTCATTTGTTTCCCCCGACCATTACTAGGGCAATTACACGAGATTACGCCACAATTACGCCTTTAGGGGTAGGGAAATTACAAGATTTTCGTTCCTCTGCCCTACCCCTCTGGGGACATACAGGGGGAAATATCGGGGAATTCTTACCTAGGAGGACTGGGACTGAAAAGAAACGAAGGGCAATGGTAATAAGTATTTTCACACATGCAAAATCAATATGGCGTCGTTCCTTATGTAGTTCATGTGGCACACACAAATGGCAAGAACTGTATATTGTGGTAATCTCCCTAACATTTCCTTGATGACTCAGAATCTTTTAGGAACAGAGCGGTGGGGGAATTATGTGTGTTTGTCTGCTCTAGTCCCCAGTGGAAATACACTTATTTTACAACCATTCAAATGTAATTTCCCTACCCATCCCTGGGGGTCAAGGGGTGGGGGAAACAAATGACTGGTGCATTAGGGCAGCAAAAAAGTGTTTTTCTTAACCTGAAACCGTATAAAACAAGCTTAAAATTGCTGAGAAAAAAATTGCATAATTTACATTATTTATCGCATAATTGGCCTTTCTAATCGCACAATCTGCCCTGAAAAAATCCCCTAATTTGCATTTTTTAATCGCACCCTATCAGAAGGCCCAATAAATATTACGCAAATATAACTTGAATCTCCTGGAAGACAAACCGCAGCTCAGATGACAATTACAAATCTCTGTGTTACTTCACTACCACACGTACGCAATGCGTGCCTGTTATATAAAGTTTCTACTACTTTTGTCTTTGCGACGTTCTACCATGCACAATCTGCACATTTTCGACGTTAGTTGTAAAATGACAGCGAGAAATAACTTTCTGTGGGTGAAAAGTTTTACTTGAACTCGCTTTGAAAACAAGGCTCAATGTACAGGAAAACTACAAATAACATAGTTTTATCTCTGAAATTCTTAGTGATCCACGACCCTTTCGTGTTTGGCGCTATATTCTCCAGCTAAACCATCAACTAAGGTAACATTAGGTCTTTAATCTCAACAAAGAGTGTGAATTATTGAACCCGAGTAAATACAAGCCACCACCTGGGTTTATAGATATTCATGAGTAGCCACAATAATTATCAAAGTATCGAAACAATAACCACCATGAATATCTCATCCCTTATTGCCTTGTAAGAATTGACCTCGCTCTATGATGATTCTGAGTTCTTCTCCAAATAATAAATCACTATCTGACTCAACTAAGGTGACTGTGATGAATAAGAACATGTATTCAAAGATGACACCAAAACCAAGGTCAAATGGATCGAACGGTGGTATGGATACGATCTAAGCCATCCTCATAGCCAAAATATGGTAATGGCGAACTATAAAGCACAGCAATTGAAGAGCACAACTTTACTCTCTCGTGACGGGAAAGTCATTCCCACTCCCCTTGCACATCACACTATAGATACGCAATGCGTATATACAATAGTCTTATTTTTTTAGTTCTCTCAGGAGAAAAACTAGTTCAAATGAAGGATAATTACAACGCAAAAACTAGACCTCCATGATCTGCCTCTGTAATGACATCTGCATAAGATTATATTTACTAGATGGTTCCTAAAGGAGAAAAGCATGTGTGCATAACCCACAAAAGCAATACCTTAGCTGCTTACATCAGCTCATGAATCAAAATATCCTAATCAAAAACTACGAGAATTTTGTAAAACTGTTTGAAGGTCACTTAAATCCATTTTGACCATTTTTATTGGCATGCAGTTCCACAAATGCACATACATGTACTCAAAGGAAAGTGTGACGCATGCATAAGTGCCGATCTTGTAACCCCTTCATTTTTCCTGATTGTGCCATTTCACTCAGTCATATCTCTGCTTCACGACCTAAAATTGGTTTCATTTTCTATGTCAACTTCAAATGATTTGAAATTTATTTTTTTTTTAATTAAAAAAATTCTGTGGGTGAAAAAATAGGTTACAGGCATATTTAAAAAAAAATTTGATTTTTCTTTAAAACTGGCCTACAAGATTTTTTTTATTTTATTTTAAAGTGCGACTATGCCCAAAAAAACAATTTTATTTTTCTTTGGATTTCAAAATTATATTAACTAAGCAGCAACTGATTGAAGTTTTAAGACTTGATTTCTTGAGAGAGCGGGATCGAGGAGAAAATGACGTCAAAGACTCACTAGTTTAAGAATGCAATGCATGTGTATGAGGCTGAATTAATATGTAGCATAGGTCTTTTGGGCTTTCACACTTTGAACCTTGTGTTTTGCACATATAATTAGCTGCATTTGCATCCTGAAATTTCAAGCTAGTGAGTAAAATTATGACGTCACCTTTTCCTAGATGCAATCCTCTGATGTCCAACCGCTCAGTTTGCCAGAACATGAGTAATGGTGGACTGTGAAATCCAAAACCTACACTCATATTAAATAGCCTTTGGATAAAAATCAAAGCTTAAAATTATTCTGGTAATTTTTTGATCATAGTGGCACTTTACAGTGAGGACACGTGAACCGTGAACATTTGATATTTGTTTGTATACATTTTTTAGTGACCATAGAATGCGTGCTCGTCCTCTTGACAAGAGTATTTAGTGTTTTTACATTTTAAAAATGCTACCGGCAACACTATGCAATATAAGAAGAGCTTTTATTGCATAGTCGTCAAAAAAATGTACAAAAAATATGTCAAGTGTTCACGGTTCGAGTGTCCTTATTGTAAGTATCTTAGAGATTATTTCTAACATTATCAGGTAACGCTGTATGGGAAGATTTTAAAGTCCCGTTTTTTCATAAAAAGCCAATTTGTGCTGATTTGAAGGCTCAAACAAATGCCTTAAACCGTTGCCATGGTAAAGGTATTTTAGAAGAAAATGCAATGTGAAAAATCTATGATGGCTAATTAATGCTCTGGACAAATATTGTCTCAATATGATTACCCTAACTATATCTAAGAGCACAATATATTTATTTGTGTGAAAAAAAGGCAAACTATTTCGAGTCTACTGAATCCATAGTTAATAAGAACGATATCGTTCACGTCACCTTTTGTCATTAAAGTGCCAACCACAGCCTCATTGGCTGTCCAAACAAAAGCTCCTTCGTTCTTTTGGTTGGCAAATTTCAATAACAAAAGCAATGTTTGTAAACAGATATCTTCAACTATTCTTAATCTAGTCTCCCCGGGAAACTTTTCGCGAGACTGTCGATATCAGTGTTCTCATGAAATGCAATTCTTACGTTTCTGTGAGGAAAATCAATCCACCGACAAATTTAGTTCTACATTGCCTTTCAACGTAGAGTTTGTCCACTCGTCTACTTCCACTGTCAAAGGAGACAGTCTAGCTCGATAGTTCCTGTTAAAAATGGCCGACAGAATGCTGTAATAAGTACTGTGGTCTTTCTTCATAACGTCCGACTAAGAGAAGAAACACCACATCACTATTTTCAATGTTATAGTCCTTTTACTAGCGTTTCTATCACAGTACAAAACGCTTGTAAACACATCCGACATAGTAGAATTCTGTTTTGAAAAGTTACGTCAAATTCTCCCAACACCCCTTTCGGGCTGCCTAAGATGCTCAAGTTGATACTTTTCAGCCGTGAAGGAGAAAATTCGTGATTTTTCCAGAAGCTACTAAAACAACACTATTTTTGTCTTGTCACCTTTTGTCACGATAAATCTTTTTCTCGTCATTATTTTAAAGCACTGACAAAATGGTCTAATTTTAGTAACCATCGATTGTTCTAGAAAGAAATGGTTGGCTATAAAATTTCGTTCCTCAACAATGTTCTACATTTCGCACAAACCACTCTGAAGAAGACTTGACGAGACAAGAAGTTACAAGAAACAAAGTTCAAAAACACATGGCTCTCGTTTTCAGATTTCCAACTAGGTAAGTCGTTTAAATTCTTGAGATCTTTTTGCTTTGCTTTTGTCTCGCCGGACAAGTTTGGCTCAAACTTCTCGCAACTTTGTCATAGATTTAAGCTTACACCTCGTAGATTTCACGAGAAATCACTACCATTTTCATTTCTCTTAACGTTATAATTTCCTTGATCCACTTCAACTGATTATCTTTGACGCAACTAACCTAACACAATTAGTTACACTATTTATATTAGCAAGC
The DNA here is from genome assembly GCF_036669935.1 of Montipora foliosa. Taxonomy (NCBI): domain Eukaryota; kingdom Metazoa; phylum Cnidaria; class Anthozoa; order Scleractinia; family Acroporidae; genus Montipora; species Montipora foliosa. The sequence continues at coordinate 16,444,829 of NC_090880.1, forward strand.
ATCCCACCTTCATTGCCAATAAATTTCTTTTCAAGCAGACGAAAGCTTTTTATTTTATGATCAAATTGCTCCTTAAAATGTTTGAACGACCACCATTTACTCATTTAACAAATGATTTGTTTTCGTCCACGACAGTTCCTACACTCTGGGTATACCGAGATTTCGCTTTTCCGATGACTTGTGGAGAGAGATCGCCTTGGCATATGAACAGGAAGATCGCGGCAGTTTCCGTGATCAAACACAGTCCGCCCAAGGTGCAATCAAGATCGCCACAGTACCTCTAAACCAGTACAAACCTGAAGATATCTCTTTGGATGTCGACAATGAAAAGATTACGCTACATGGCCAGCATCGATCAGAAGACGAAAATGGATTCGAAAACAGTGAGTTCAAGAAAGTGTTCAAAATCCCAGAAGGGGTTGATCCGACCTCAGTGAAGTCAAAGGCGAGTCACGATGGAAGAGCTTTGGTACTCGAAGGAATCAAGCGGGTGAAAGACAGCAAGAAAGAGGAAGACAGGAAATTTTCAGTCAAGTTAAATCTCAGTGGATTTGAGCCGGGAGAAATCAAAGTCCAACTTCGAGGACAAGAGCTGACGGTCACTGGGAAACAGCGATCAGAGGAGAGCGGTTTGCAATGGTCACGTGATTACCATCGTCAGATTCTTCTTCCTGATGACGCAGATCTCGGTTCAGTGACGTCAAGCTTGTCCACAGAGGGCATACTGACCATAGAAGCGCCTCGTGATCCAGCTCTTTTGCCAAATGAAAGAACTGTGGATGTCACCATGGAAGAAGGCGAAACTCAAAGTGAAGAACAAAAAATACAGACTAGCGATGAAGCAGGAGGAGAACAGGACCAGTAAAGTAGAACAGTCGATAAGACAACTACTAGTTTCAGAATTTATTTGCATTTTAGGAGAGGTTATTTTTTGCAAGTTTATCTCATTTGCATAAGCGCTAAGGAGCCTAATCGATGAGCCAGCACTGAATAATTATTGAGTAAGACATACCGGACAATAATTTCTTTATTTTCTTTAATTTCGTTTTGACAATGAGTTCCTGCCTGAGATATTAGATGAACATATTTCCAGATTAAGTTAGCGAATTGTAAGTTACATGATTTCTTTACCCCTTCGGTTTATGCAATAAAATCTGTCGCTCTAGTTAAGCGTTAGTGACAAAAGTACAGAAGAGTCTTTTTCTTTGTTTGTTTTTCGCGGCATCCTGATCTCCTTGCAAGAACCATGGAAGCAGTGTTTTTGCTTAGAATAATGCAAAACTTTGTCATTTTTTAGACTCCAGTGTTGTTAAGTTAAAAGATGAATGTTGTTTTACAATAAACTTGATTGACAGCAAAGCTCAAAGTATTAATCCTTGTGGTGTAACATAAAGTAAAAGTGCTTCCATTTTAGTTGGAGACGATGAGTTCAAGATTCCATGGCACAACAGAGGAGTTCGTGTCTAATCATTCTGGAGTAAAGAGACACCAAATAATTTCTCCTTGATAGGAAATGCAAATGTAAAGGAGATCGTCTCGTTTATTGATCAGTTAGCACAAAATGACACAAAATAAAGCCTTTTTCAGGGTGATAGCGATAAAAATAGAGATGCCGTCGAATCACCACTCTTTTCTTTAAAAACTCTTAATAACTAAAATACTTTATCATATCAACAAACGCGACAAAACTGCGTCATAGACAAAAGATATGATGACGAGGGACAGAATAAAAACCATTTAAAAGATGCCACACCAATACCAATCACTAATGTCGACAGTCATTTGAAGATTGCTCCGTAATAGAGCGTAGTAATAAAGACCACGGAAATTTGTATATTGAGAAACGCTCTTGTAATCGACTGAGCTAAACAGTTGGACTATATATGCAAGTACACTTTCTGATATTTAGCTTGTAGAGCTTTGGTCTTTTCCAATTGAAAGACACAACTAGACCCAAAAAGCAAAAGGAAAAAATCGCAAAATCTTTTACTTGATTTTCACATCTTTCCAAAATGAACGAAGGATTTTTGTGGTAGTGCACTGCACATTATATGTCACAGGGTTCTTAGAGTGTACGAGTGAGTCCGTGATGACAATAAGCCCGCAGTGCGTGCCTAACTCACGAACATAAACAGGTCTGTTTGGAAGCGTGCTTGAGTTTTAACAAAATGAACCCCCAAAATCGGCAATGATTTGTGACGCTAATGAATAATAAAAGAGCTGCTATTTCCGAAACGATGGAAGTACCTGGTGATAAATAACCTCGACTAGGATAGTACATTTTTGACTTTGCAGAAACAATGGTCAACGTCAAGAGGTAGGCGATTGTAATCTTTCTGTTGAATTTGCTCATTTCTTGTCAACCTCTAAAGCAGTTAAAAGAAAAAACGAACTAACTAAATAAAACAAAAGCCAGCTGTCTTGCCATCAATTTGACACAGAGGTATCCTTTGTTTCACGAGTAAACATGCAAGGTAACTTGATCAGAGCGCTCGCCCAATGCAATGTCACTTTCGATTTTGCGCTTTACTTGTGCAGCCAAAAGTTTAATAAGTCTCCCAAAATTTTTTTTGCTGATGATAACTTTTTATATTCTCGGTTCAAAATTTAAGTTGTTTTCATGTTGCAAATTTTGTTGCTGATGGCAGAATATTTTATTCTTGATCGACACTTATGAAAACACCCTTCTGTTCTTCCCGAAACCTGTGTATCAATATTTATTTACTTTTCCATCAATACTTGTTTTGCATAAAGCACGCCAACAAAATCTGTATCTTGCTTAGTTCGCATTTTTGAGTGTTAAAATAGAATTGTCGTTCCTATGTTTCTGACGGCAAGTCGTATATTTTGAGGTCTTCCATCCAAATTCTGATCCCGCCGGACACGGCTTCACCTCAGCGAACTTTTCTCTCAGAAACCTGTTAGAAGCTCAGGGTGCACGCTTAAACTTGTCGTAAAAAAGAAGTTTTAACGGAACTTCAAAATGATCAACATGTCAGCTTCGAAACCAATGTTCCTCGATTCCCTTTTCTTTTCTTCAATCTGCCTGGGTTTAGTATTTTACTAGTAACCACATGTCTTCTCAGGGGCCTATTTACCTACGACATCTACCATTGCACTATAATGCAGGCCTTCTGATATTACGCGATGGTGCGATTTCGCACAATCGACCTCAAATCGCATCCGATCGCACAATTCACGAAAAATCGCACAATTCACAAAAGGACGCACAAAATTCATAAACTGAAACATAAATCAAGACGTTTCTTAGAAATTCTTGCATAAATACGCCATTTTAAAGATGATTTATCTTGGAAAAAAGCTAAAACACCTTTGTCACCTTCGATTTCGTAAACATCCGAAATTCAAGGCCTTAGTTTTCATGTCGGGGACCTGGTACGAGTGTCCTTCTATTGGTGCAACACAAACACCCCCTTTTATACACACCACTGAAATGACACACTTGCCTTCTCTTATAGAAGAGATTTATGAAAAATAAGTGAAGTTGTAAGTTTTTCGGCAAAATGTAGTTTCTTTCGTTGAAAACTGATAAAAACTTACTCATGGATAAGTTTGTTGTGAAAACGCTCGCTTTTTCTTCGACGAAGAAACATTCCGCCCAATCTGACAGCTCACAATCGAGCAAGAAAGTACCTCACAGGTACGCTCCACGTGGACGATGGACTGATGTTTTTCTCGTCGTGCAATATTAGGGCCTTTTATACGAGAGAAAATAAGCCGCGGCTTACTCTGGCCACGGTGTACAAAATACGCAAAATGAACTATTTATACGAATATATATTCCCAGGTCAATATAAGCCGCGGCTTGAAAAAGACGTGAACGTAGATTTTGTACCATTTATCAGAGATGCCAACCTATGGAGATCTAAAATCTGGAGATTTTTTTCCATCTGGTCTCTCCACCCCTCCCCCCCCCCCCCCGATCAACCTACCCACTCCCCCTCCCATCCTCTCCCCCCTCCCTAAACGCACCCACCCATCCCCCCAGCAGCTCCTTCAGAATACAAGAATATTCTGCCACCATTGTGAATTTGCGGGAAAACAGGGTACTTATGTGAAGAATTTTTATTGGTGAATCCGAGATCCAATCAAACAATCGGTTATATGGCTATTATAGCTAAAGGAAGTAATTTTGTTTAGTTCTATTAACGTGTGTTTGAAACTCAGAGATGAAGAAATGCATTAAGAAACAATGAAACGAGTTTAAAAAAATCGATCTTTTTTAAACTTGGGGATGCAATTTGAGTCTAGAATGGAGAAACGTCTGTGAAAGGTTCAGAGTCGTTTTTATCTGGGAGATTTAATGACTCGTACGGGAGACCGGGAGATTCGTTCCGTATCCGGGAGACTCCCGGATAATCCGGGAGAGTTGGCATGTATGATTTATGCGGGGTGAACATTCGAGTCTTCTGTAAGCCGCGGCCAGAGAAAGCCGCGGCTTATTTTCTCTCGTATAAATGGGGATATGGCCCTATTGTGATTGACGATCTTGGGAAGTTCGTGGTTGACAAGCACCTTGATCATTCATTTGGCATGTTAGCTGTGTCCTTTCAACTTTTCAACTTTTATTTATTCCGACTAATGTCGATCGTGATACATAATTACTGTTCCTTTGTGTTCAAAATGTCTTTATGCACTAGTCATTTGTTTCCCCCGACCATTACTAGGGCAATTACACGAGATTACGCCACAATTACGCCTTTAGGGGTAGGGAAATTACAAGATTTTCGTTCCTCTGCCCTACCCCTCTGGGGACATACAGGGGGAAATATCGGGGAATTCTTACCTAGGAGGACTGGGACTGAAAAGAAACGAAGGGCAATGGTAATAAGTATTTTCACACATGCAAAATCAATATGGCGTCGTTCCTTATGTAGTTCATGTGGCACACACAAATGGCAAGAACTGTATATTGTGGTAATCTCCCTAACATTTCCTTGATGACTCAGAATCTTTTAGGAACAGAGGGGTGGGGGAATTATGTGTGTTTGTCTGCTCTAGTCCCCAGTGGAAATACACTTATTTTACAACCATTCAAATGTAATTTCCCTACCCATCCCTGGGGGTCAAGGGGTGGGGGAAACAAATGACTGGTGCATTAGGGCAGCAAAAAAGTGTTTTTCTTAACCTGAAACCGTATAAAACAAGCTTAAAATTGCTGAGAAAAAAATTGCATAATTTACATTATTTATCGCATAATTGGCCTTTCTAATCGCACAATCTGCCCTGAAAAAATCGCCTAATTTGCATTTTTTAATCGCACCCTATCAGAAGGCCTAATAATGATATACGGTAACAAAACAATATCGTGTACTATTAGAGCTACATATTACGCAAATATAACTTGAATCTCCTGGAAGACAAACCGCAGCTCAGATGACAATTACAAATCTCTGCGTTACTTCACTACCACACGTACGCAATGCGTGCCTGTTATATAAAGTTTCTACTACTTTTGTCTTTGTGACGTTCTACCATGCACAATCTGCACATTTTCGACGTTAGTTGTAAAATGACAGCGAGAAATAACTTTCTGTGGGTGAAAAGTTTTACTTGAACTCGCTTTGAAAACAAGGCTCAATGTACAGGAAAACTACAAATAACATAGTTTTATCTCTGAAATTCTTAGTGATCCACGACCCTTTCGTGTTTGGCGCTATATTCTCCAGCTAAACCATCAACTAAGGTAACATTAGGTCTTTAATCTCAACAAAGAGTGTGAATTATTGAACCCGAGTAAATACAAGCCACCACCTGGGTTTATAGATATTCATGAGTAGCCACAATAATTATCAAAGTATCGAAACAATAACCACCATGAATATCTCATCCCTTATTGCCTTGTAAGAATTGACCTCGCTCTATGATGATTCTGAGTTCTTCTCCAAATAATAAATCACTATCTGACTCAACTAAGGTGACTGTGATGAATAAGAACATGCATTCAAAGATGACACCAAAACCAAGGTCAAATGGATCGAACGGTGGTATGGATACGATCTCAGCCATCCTCATAGCCAAAATATGGTAATGGCGAACTATAAAGCACAGCAATTGAAGAGCACAACTTTACTCTCTCGTGACGGGAAAGTCATTCCCACTCCCCTTGCACATCACACTATAGATACGCAATGCGTATATACAATAGTCTTATTTTTTTAGTTCTCTCAGGAGAAAAACTAGTTCAAATGAAGGATAATTACAACGCAAAAACTAGACCTCCATGATCTGCCTCTGTAATGACATCTGCATAAGATTATATTTACTAGATGGTTCCTAAAGGAGAAAAGCATGTGTGCATAACCCACAAAAGCAATACCTTAGCTGCTTACATCAGCTCATGAATCAAAATATCCTAATCAAAAACTACGAGAATTTTGTAAAACTGTTTGAAGGTCACTTAAATCCATTTTGACCATTTTTATTGGCATGCAGTTCCACAAATGCACATACATGTGCTCAAAGGAAAGTGTGACGCATGCATAAGTGCCGATCTTGAAACCCCTTCATTTTTCCTGATTGTGCCATTTCACTCAGTCATATCTCTGCTTCACGACCTAAAATTGGTTTCATTTTCTATGTCAACTTCAAATGATTTGAAATTTATTTTTTTTTTAATTAAAAAAATTCTGTGGGTGAAAAAATAGGTTACAGGCATATTTAAAAAAAAATTTGATTTTTCTTTAAAACTGGCCTACGAGATTTTTTTTATTTTATTTTAAAGTGCGACTATGCCCAAAAAAACAATTTTATTTTTCTTTGGATTTCAAAATTATATTAACTAAGCAGCAACTGATTGCAGTTTTAAGACTTGATTTCTTGAGAGAGCGGGATCGAGGAGAAAATGACGTCAAAGACTCACTAGTTTAAGAATGCAATGCATGTGTATGAGGCTGAATTAATATGTAGCATAGGTCTTTTGGGCTTTCACACTTTGAAACTTGTGTTTTGCACATATAATTAGCTGCATTTGCATCCTGAAATTTCAAGCTAGTGAGTAAAATTATGACGTCACCTTTCCCTAGATGCAATCCTCTGATGTCCAACCGCTCAGTTTGCCAGAACATGAGTAATGGTGGACTGTGAAATCCAAAACCTACACTCAAATTAAATAGCCTTTGGATAAAAATCAAAGCTTAAAATTATTCTGGTAATTTTTTGATCATAGTGGCACTTTACAGTGAGGACACGTGAACCGTGAACATTTGATATTTGTTTGTATACATTTTTTAGTGACCATAGAATGCGTGCTCGTCCTCTTGACAAGAGTATTTAGTGTTTTTACATTTTAAAAATGCTACCGGCAACACTATGCAATATAAGAAGAGCTTTTATTGCATAGTCGTCAAAAAAATGTACAAAAAATATGTCAAGTGTTCACGGTTCGAGTGTCCTTATTGTAAGTATCTTAGAGATTATTTCTAACATTATCAGGTAACGCTGTATGGGAAGATTTTAAAGTCCCGTTTTTTCATAAAAAGCCAATTTGTGCTGATTTGAAGGCTCAAACAAATGCCTTAAACCGTTGCCATGGTAAAGGTATTTTAGAAGAAAATGCAATGTGAAAAATCTATGATGGCTAATTAATGCTCTGGACAAATATTGTCTCAATATGATTACCCTAACTATATCTAAGAGCACAATATATTTATTTGTGTGAAAAAAAGGCAAACTATTTCGAGTCTACTGAATCCATAGTTAATAAGAACGATATCGTTCACGTCACCTTTTGTCATTAAAGTGCCAACCACAGCCTCATTGGCTGTCCAAACAAAAGCTCCTTCGTTCTTTTGGTTGGCAAATTTCAATAACAAAAGCAATGTTTGTAAACAGATATCTTCAACTATTCTTAATCTAGTCTCCCCGGGAAACTTTTCGCGAGACTGTCGATATCAGTGTTCTCATGAAATGCAATTCTTACGTTTCTGTGAGGAAAATCAATCCACCGACAAATTTAGTTCTACATTGCCTTTCAACGTAGAGTTTGTCCACTCGTCTACTTCCACTGTCAAAGGAGACAGTCTAGCTCGATAGTTCCTGTTAAAAATGGCCGACAGAATGCTGTAATAAGTACTGTGGTCTTTCTTCATAACGTCCGACTAAGAGAAGAAACACCACATCACTATTTTCAATGTTATAGTCCTTTTACTAGCGTTTCTATCACAGTACAAAACGCTTGTAAACACATCCGACATAGTAGAATTCTGTTTTGAAAAGTTACGTCAAATTCTCCCAACACCCCTTTCGGGCTGCCTAAGATGCTCAAGTTGATACTTTTCAGCCGTGAAGGAGAAAATTCGTGATTTTTCCAGAAGCTACTAAAACAACACTATTTTTGTCTTGTCACCTTTTGTCACGATAAATCTTTTTCTCGTCATTATTTTAAAGCACTGACAAAATGGTCTAATTTTAGTAACCATCGATTGTTCTAGAAAGAAATGGTTGGCTATAAAATTTCGTTCCTCAACAATGTTCTACATTTCGCACAAACCACTCTGAAGAAGACTTGACGAGACAAGAAGTTACAAGAAACAAAGTTCAAAAACACATGGCTCTCGTTTTCAGATTTCCAACTAGGTAAGTCGTTTAAATTCTTGAGATCTTTTTGCTTTGCTTTTGTCTCGCCGGACAAGTTTGGCTCAAACTTCTCGCAACTTTGTCATAGATTTAAGCTTACACCTCGTAGATTTCACGAGAAATCACTACCATTTTCATTTCTCTTAACGTTATAATTTCCTTGATCCACTTCAACTGATTATCTTTGACGCAACTAACCTAACACAATTAGTTACACTATTTATATTAGCAAGCATCCCACCTTCATTGCCAATAAATTTCTTTTCAAGCAGACGAAAGCTTTTTATTTTATGATCAAATTGCTCCTTAAAATGTTTGAACGACCACCTTTTACTCATTTAACAAATGATTTGTTTTCGTCCACGACAGTTCCTACACTCTGGGTATACCGAGATTTCGCTTTTCCGATGACTTGTGGAGAGAGATCGCCTTGGCATATGAACAGGAAGATCGCGGCAGTTTCCGTGATCAAACACAGTCCGCCCAAGGTGCAATCAAGATCGCCACAGTCCCTCTAAACCAGTACAAACCTGAAGATATCTCTTTGGATGTCGACAATGAAAAGATTACGCTACATGGCCAGCATCGATCAGAAGACGAAAATGGATTCGAAAACAGTGAGTTCAAGAAAGTGTTCAAAATCCCAGAAGGGGTTGATCCGACCTCAGTGAAGTCAAAGGCGAGTCACGATGGAAGAGCTTTGGTACTCGAAGGAATCAAGCGGGTGAAAGACAGCAAGAAAGAGGAAGACAGGAAATTTTCAGTCAAGTTAAATCTCAGTGGATTTGAGCCGGGAGAAATCAAAGTCCAACTTCGAGGACAAGAGCTGACGGTCACTGGGAAACAGCGATCAGAGGAGAGCGGTTTGCAATGGTCACGTGATTACCATCGTCAGATTCTTCTTCCTGATGACGCAGATCTCGGTTCAGTGACGTCAAGCTTGTCCACAGAGGGCATACTGACCATAGAAGCGCCTCGTGATCCAGCTCTTTTGCCAAATGAAAGAACTGTGGATGTCACCATGGAAGAAGGCGAAACTCAAAGTGAAGAACAAAAAATACAGACTAGCGATGAAGCAGGAGGAGAACAGGACCAGTAAAGTAGAACAGTCGATAAGACAACTACTAGTTTCAGAATTTATTTGCATTTTAGGAGAGGTTATTTTTTGCAAGTTTATCTCATTTGCATAAGCGCTAAGGAGCCTAATCGATGAGCCAGCACTGAATAATTATTGAGTAAGACATACCGGACAATAATTTCTTTATTTTCTTTAATTTCGTTTTGACAATGAGTTCCTGCCTGAGATATTAGATGAACATATTTCCAGATTAAGTTAGCGAATTGTAAGTTACATGATTTCTTTACCCCTTCGGTTTATGCAATAAAATCTGTCGCTCTAGTTAAGCGTTAGTGACAAAAGTACAGAAGAGTCTTTTTCTTTGTTTGTTTTTCGCGGCATCCTGATCTCCTTGCAAGAACCATGGAAGCAGTGTTTTTGCTTAGAATAATGCAAAACTTTGTCATTTTTTAGACTCCAGTGTTGTTAAGTTAAAAGATGAATGTTGTTTTACAATAAACTTGATTGACAGCAAAGCTCAAAGTATTAATCCTTGTGGTGTAACATAAAGTAAAAGTGCTTCCATTTTAGTTGGAGACGATGAGTTCAAGATTCCATGGCACAACAGAGGAGTTCGTGTCTAATCATTCTGGAGTAAAGAGACACCAAATAATTTCTCCTTGATAGGAAATGCAAATGTAAGGAGATCGTCTCGTTTATTGATCAGTTAGCACAAAATGACACAAAATAAAGCCTTTTTCAGGGTGATAGCGATAAAAATAGAGATGCCGTCGAATCACCACTCTTTTCTTTAAAAACTCTTAATAACTAAAATACTTTATCATATCAACAAACGCGACAAAACTGCGTCATAGACAAAAGATACGATGACGAGGGACAGAATAAAAACCATTTAAAAGATGCCACACCAATACCAATCACTAATGTCGACAGTCATTTGAAGATTGCTCCGTAATAAAGCGTAGTAATAAAGACCACGGAAATTTGTATATTGAGAAACGCTCTTGTAATCGACTGAGCTAAACAGTTGGACTATATATATGCAAGTAGACTTTCTGATATTTAGCTTGTAGAGCTTTGGTCTTTTCCAATTGAAAGACACAACTAAACCCAAAAAGCAAAAAGAAAAATCGCAAAATCTTTTACTTGATTTTCACATCTTTCCAAAATGAACGAAGGATTTTTGTGGTAGTGCACTGCACATTACATGTCACAGGGTTCTTAGAGTGTACGAGTGAGTCCATGATGACAATAAGCCCGCAGTGCGTGCCTAACTGACGAACATAAACAGGTGTGTTTGGAAGCGTGCTTGAGTTTTAACAAAATGAACCCCCAAAATCGGCAATGATTTGTGACGCTGATGAATAAAAAAAAAGAGCTGCTATTTCCGAAACAATGGAATTACCTAGTGATAAATAACCTCGACTAGGATAGTACATTTTTGACTGACTTTGCAGAAACAATGGTCAATGTCAAGAGGTAGGCGATTGTAATCTTTGTGTTGAATTTGCTCAGTTCTTGTTAATCTTTAAAGCAGTTGAAAGAAAAAACAAACTAACTAAATAAAACAAAAACCAGCTGTCTTGCCATCAATTTGACACAGAGGTATCCTTTGTTTCGCGAGTAAACATGCACGGTAACTTGATCATGGCGCTCGCCCAATGCAATGTCACTTTCGATTTTGCGCTTTACTTGTGCAGCCAAAAGTACAATAAAAAGAATTGAACGTAAGAAAAGTCTCCCAAAATTTTTTTTGCTGATGGTAACTTTTTGTTTTCTCGGTTCAAAATTTAAGTTGTTTTCATGTTGCAAATTTTGTCGCTGAGGGCAGAATATTTTATTCTTGATTGACACTTATTGAAAACTCCCTTCTGTTCTTCCTGAAAACTGTGTATCAATATTTCTTTACTTTTCCATCAATACTTGTTTTGCATAAAGCACGCCAACAAAATCTGTACCTTGCTTAGTTCGCATTTTTGAGTGTTAAAATAGAATTGTCCTCCATATGTTTCTGACGGCAAGTCGTATCTTTTGAGGTCTTCAATCCAAATTCTGATCCCGCCGGACAGGGCCTCACCTCACCGAACTTTTCTCTTAGAAACCTGTCAGAAGCTCAGGGTGCACGCTTAAACTTGTCGTAAAAAAGAAGTTGTAACGGAACTTCAAAATGATCAACATGTCAGCTTCGAAACCAATGTTCCTCGATTCCCTTTTCTTTTCTTCAATCTGCCTGAGTTTAGTATTTTACTAGTAACCACATGTCTTCTCAGGGGCCTATTTACCTACGACATCTACCATGGCACTAGAATGATACACGGTACCAAAACAATATTGTGTACTATTAGAGCTACATACTACGCAAATATAACTTGAATCTCCTTGGAAGACAAACCGCAGCTCAGTTGACAATTATAAATCTTTGTGTTACTTTACTACCACACGTACGCAATGCGTGCCTATTATTTAAAGTTTCTACGACCGTTTGTCACCGCGACATCATATTCTACCATGCACAATCTGCACAGTTTCGACGTTAGTTGTAAAAATGACTGCAAGAAATAACTTAATGTGAGTGAAAAGTTTTACTTGAACTCGCTTTGAAAACGAGGCTCAATGTACAGGAAAACTACAAATAACACACTTTTATCTCTGAAATTCTTAGTGATCTACGACCCTTTCGAGTTTGGCACTATATTCTCCAGCTAAACCATCAACTAAGGTAACATTAGGTCTTTAATCTCAACAAAGAGTGTGAATTATTGAACCCGAGTAAATACAAGCCACCACCTGGGTTTATAGATATTCATGAGTAGCCACAATAATTATCAAAGTATCGAAACAATAACCACCATGAATATCACATCCCTTATTGGCTTGTAAGAATTGACCTCGCTCTATGATGATTCTGAGTTCTTCTCCAAATAATAAATCACTATCTGACTCAACTAAGGTGACTGTGATGAATAAGAACATGCATTCAAAGATGACACTAAAGCCAAGGTCAAATGGATCGAACGGTGGTATGGATACGATCTCAGCCATCCTCATAGCCAAAATATGGTAATGGAGAACTATAAAGCACAGCAATTGAAGAACACAACTTTACTCTCTCGTGACGGGAAAGTCCTTCCCACTCCCCTTGCACATCACAATATAGATACGCAATGCGTATATACAATAGTCTTACTTTTTTAGTTCACTGGGGAGAGAAACTAGTTCAAATGAAGGATAATCACAACGCAAAAACTAGACCCCATGATCTGCCTCTGTAATGACATCTGCATAAGATTATATTTACTAGAAGGTTCCTAAAGGAGAAATTCAGATCGTCAAATTCATCATAAGCCTCAGACCCTACCTAATATCACATGTTCAACACATTATAATCCCAAGTTCAAGTTATGTTTATTAAAATCTCAGACCAATATACATGGTCCTAAGGCCACACTCATTCATTGAAACACCTAATGTGGCAAATATGACGGCCAGCCCAGATTGCTCCACTTAAAAGGAAGGAAACAAATCGACTCTAATAGATTCAAATGAGATAAGATCAGGTTTTGGTATCTGTGCAGAAAAGAAATGCCAGAAGCTCCAGCAAGCATCTGTTTGGAGCAGAGTAGATCATCAACAAATATTTCAACGCATGTGTAATGCCGAATCTAAGGGAGCTTTCCTTTTGTTAGAACTGGCCGACCAGACCCATCAGTTTCCAAAGGAAATGCAACAATTTAAAGGAACACTTGCATGATAATCGCTCATATTCTTCTCAACGCCTTGCAGAGTTAGTCCTTCCAAATCAGCAGTCTGGCCAGTCAGTTGTGTTACGTAGAATTAGCACGCTAAGTCAATTTACATGACACATTGATAAATCCTCACCATTACTGTGTGACATTAAGATAGTATAGAACATTTAAAGGGCCACATAATTTTTGAGTGGATGCAGAGCTTAATTAAGAAGAATGGGGAATTTCGGTTTGGTCTATATTTAAAAAGCTCCCTTAGCTACTAAAGGTCAAACATGAAAAGGACCCAAGGTTGGATTCTTCTTAATGTTTCTTTTCTTAGTATTTCCTCTTTCTGATGAGATGTGGCCCAGCTGGGTTCCCTGTGATTGTTCCTCTTTTGTTTCTAGCAGACAGGTCTTGGGATCTTGACTGATGTTAAGCAAAATGCTACCACATTAAAACATGCAGGACAAAGTTCTCAGCTTTTGAAATTAGTCTACTGTGTAAAGAGGATGCTCCACATCCTTAACCAAAACCACATTCTTTCCAGTCTTGATGACATTACAATTTTCAAAAATTTCAAAAGCTCACTTGGTTAAAATAAGATGATATAAAATAATAGCCACAAACAAAATACTGTAGCTGCTTACATCTGCTCATGAATCAAAATGTCCTAATCATAAAAACTATGAAACTTTTGTACAAACTGTTTAAACATCACATTAAACATTTGTTGGCTTGTAGTTCCACAAGCATACAGGCTCGACTGAGAGGGTGAAATATGCATAATTGCTGATCTTAAAAGCCCCTGATATTTCCTGATTGTGCCATTTCACTCGTTTACATCTCTGCTTCAGGACTTAAAATTGGTTAAAATTGGCTTAATCACTGAAACGAGGGCTTAGGCATAATCGAAAAATTATTGCTGTATTGACGGTGAGTCTCATTGACTCATTGACTCATGACTCATGACTAATTGACTCATTTGACTCATAAAACATCCGTTCTCGTCAACTTAAATTAATTTGAAATTTTTTTCCAGGAGTTTCAATAAAAAATGAAGCAGCGAGCAGCTTTGAATAGAGTAACCGACTGTATCAACAAGGAGCCATCATTCCTTTTTTTCTAGGGGAGGGGGATGGTGTCTAGGGTGTGCATACACAGAAATTTTTGAAATCTCAAGGCCCTAAAATGCGATTTTCAGCATTCTGGGAACTAAATTGAGGATGAAAGAGCATGCTTCTTTTCATTCAAGAAAATTTTGCTTTCAGTCAACTTTTAAATTATCAGTCACAAATACTTCCTGCAAGCAATGCACAAATGATTAAAACAAAATTACATACTTTTGCATGTTAAGAAATTCTGCGTAAACCTATCAAGAAACTTGGGGAAAATTACCTTAAACTTGTATAGCATTCACATGACTAACGCACAATGTAAAACCAGTGGGCCTTTATGAAAACAAAGTCATCATTACCTTTTCATTCAGATTTTATATCTCTTTTGTTTACAATGCTATTCAAACCAGTTGCTTCTTCTTTCTAGAAAAAGTTAGCCGACTTCTATGAGCAAAGAAGCCCACACGTTTTATGGGCCGTCGGTCCTTATACAAACCCCTGTATTTCTTTAAAAGTTAAAAAATTCTGTAAGTGAAAAAATAAGTTAGAAACATATTTTTAAAAAAATGATTTTTTCAAAATTAAGTTACAAACATATTTTTAAAAAAATGATTTTTTCTGTAAAATTAAAACCTGACCTAGAAATGTTTTCTTATTTTTAAGTATTTTAGAGGTTATTTCTAACATCATCAGATGGGAAGATTTCACCATCCCCTTTTTCAACAAGGCAATTTATGCTGATTTCAAGGCTCAAAGAAATGCCTTACATCATTGCCATGGTAAAGGTATTTTGGAAGTAAATGTGATGTGAGAATTCTATGATGGCTAATTAATGCTCTAACCAAATTTCGTCACGATAAGATTACCCTAACTATATCTAAGAGCACAATATATTTATTTGTGTGAAAAGAAAGAAAAACTATTTCGAGTCTACATAATCCATAGTTAATAGGAAAGATATCGTTAAAGTCACCTATTGTCATTAATGTGCCAACCACAGCCTCATTCGCTGTCAAAACAAAAGCTCCGATCCTTTTGTTCTTATGGCTGGCAAATCAGCTGGCAAATTTCAATAGCAAAAGCAATGTTTGTAAACAGATCTCTTCAACGCGAGAATGTCGATATCAGTGCTCTCATGAAATGCAACTCTTACGTTTCTGTGAGCAAAATCAATCCACCGAACCAATTTAGTTCTACTTTGCCTTTCAACGCAGAGTTTGCCCACTCATCTACTTCCACTGTCAAAGGAGACAGTCCAGCTCGATAGTTGCTGTTGAAAATGGCCGACAGAATGTTGTAATAAGTACTGTGGTATTTTCTTCATAACGTCCGACGAAGAGAGGAAACACCATATCACTGTTTTCAAAGTTATATTCCTTTTATTTTTGCATAAGCGCTAAGGAGCCTAATCGATGAGCCAGCACTGAATAATTATTGAGTAAGACATACCGGACAATAATTTCTTTATTTTCTTTAATTTCGTTTTGACAATGAGTTCCTGCCTGAGATATTAGATGAACATATTTCCAGATTAAGTTAGCGAATTGTAAGTTACATGATTTCTTTACCCCTTCGGTTTATGCAATAAAATCTGTCGCTCTAGTTAAGCGTTAGTGACAAAAGTACAGAAGAGTCTTTTTCTTTGTTTGTTTTTCGCGGCATCCTGATCTCCTTGCAAGAACCATGGAAGCAGTGTTTTTGCTTAGAATAATGCAAAACTTTGTCATTTTTTAGACTCCAGTGTTGTTAAGTTAAAAGATGAATGTTGTTTTACAATAAACTTGATTGACAGCAAAGCTCAAAGTATTAATCCTTGTGGTGTAACATAAAGTAAAAGTGCTTCCATTTTAGTTGGAGACGATGAGTTCAAGATTCCATGGCACAACAGAGGAGTTCGTGTCTAATCATTCTGGAGTAAAGAGACACCAAATAATTTCTCCTTGATAGGAAATGCAAATGTAAAGGAGATCGTCTCGTTTATTGATCAGTTAGCACAAAATGACACAAAATAAAGCCTTTTTCAGGGTGATAGCGATAAAAATAGAGATGCCGTCGAATCACCACTCTTTTCTTTAAAAACTCTTAATAACTAAAATACTTTATCATATCAACAAACGCGACAAAACTGCGTCATAGACAAAAGATACGATGACGAGGGACAGAATAAAAACCATTTAAAAGATGCCACACCAATACCAATCACTAATGTCGACAGTCATTTGAAGATTGCTCCGTAATAAAGCGTAGTAATAAAGACCACGGAAATTTGTATATTGAGAAACGCTCTTGTAATCGACTGAGCTAAACAGTTGGACTATATATATGCAAGTAGACGTTCTGATATTTAGCTTGTAGAGCTTTGGTCTTTTCCAATTGAAAGACACAACTAAACCCAAAAAGCAAAAAGAAAAATCGCAAGATCTTTTACTTGATTTTCACATCTTTCCAAAATGAACGAAGGATTTTTGTGGTAGTGCACTGCACATTACATGTCACAGGGTTCTTAGAGTGTACGAGTGAGTCCATGATGACAATAAGCCCGCAGTGCGTGCCTAACTGACGAACATAAACAGGTGTGTTTGGAAGCGTGCTTGAGTTTTAACAAAATGAACCCCCAAAATCGGCAATGATTTGTGACGCTGATGAATAAAAAAAAAGAGCTGCTATTTCCGAAACAATGGAATTACCTAGTGATAAATAACCTCGACTAGGATAGTACATTTTTGACTGACTTTGCAGAAACAATGGTCAATGTCAAGAGGTAGGCGATTGTAATCTTTGTGTTGAATTTGCTCAGTTCTTGTTAATCTTTAAAGCAGTTGAAAGAAAAAACAAACTAACTAAATAAAACAAAAACCAGCTGTCTTGCCATCAATTTGACACAGAGGTATCCTTTGTTTCGCGAGTAAACATGCACGGTAACTTGATCATGGCGCTCGCCCAATGCAATGTCACTTTCGATTTTGCGCTTTACTTGTGCAGCCAAAAGTACAATAAAAAGAATTGAACGTAAGAAAAGTCTCCCTAAATTTTTTTTGCTGATGGTAACTTTTTGTTTTCTCGGTTCAAAATTTAAGTTGTTTTCATGTTGCAAATTTTGTCGCTGAGGGCAGAATATTTTATTCTTGATTGACACTTATTGAAAACTCCCTTCTGTTCTTCCTGAAAACTGTGTATCAATATTTCTTTACTTTTCCATCAATACTTGTTTTGCATAAAGCACGCCAACAAAATCTGTACCTTGCTTAGTTCGCATTTTTGAGTGTTAAAATAGAATTGTCCTCCATATGTTTCTGACGGCAAGTCGTATCTTTTGAGGTCTTCCATCCAAATTCTGATCCCGCCGGACAGGGCCTCACCTCACCGAACTTTTCTCTTAGAAACCTGTCAGAAGCTCAGGGTGCACGCTTAAACTTGTCGTAAAAAAGAAGTTGTAACGGAACTTCAAAATGATCAACATGTCAGCTTCGAAACCAATGTTCCTCGATTCCCTTTTCTTTTCTTCAATCTGCCTGAGTTTAGTATTTTACTAGTAACCACATGTCTTCTCAGGGGCCTATTTACCTACGACATCTACCATGGCACTAGAATGATACACGGTACCAAAACAATATTGTGTACTATTAGAGCTACATACTACGCAAATATAACTTGAATCTCCTTGGAAGACAAACCGCAGCTCAGTTGACAATTATAAATCTTTGTGTTACTTTACTACCACACGTACGCAATGCGTGCCTATTATTTAAAGTTTCTACGACCGTTTGTCACCGCGACATCATATTCTACCATGCACAATCTGCACAGTTTCGACGTTAGTTGTAAAAATGACTGCAAGAAATAACTTAATGTGAGTGAAAAGTTTTACTTGAACTCGCTTTGAAAACGAGGCTCAATGTACAGGAAAACTACAAATAACACACTTTTATCTCTGAAATTCTTAGTGATCTACGACCCTTTCGAGTTTGGCACTATATTCTCCAGCTAAACCATCAACTAAGGTAACATTAGGTCTTTAATCTCAACAAAGAGTGTGAATTATTGAACCCGAGTAAATACAAGCCACCACCTGGGTTTATAGATATTCATGAGTAGCCACAATAATTATCAAAGTATCGAAACAATAACCACCATGAATATCACATCCCTTATTGGCTTGTAAGAATTGACCTCGCTCTATGATGATTCTGAGTTCTTCTCCAAATAATAAATCACTATCTGACTCAACTAAGGTGACTGTGATGAATAAGAACATGCATTCAAAGATGACACTAAAGCCAAGGTCAAATGGATCGAACGGTGGTATGGATACGATCTCAGCCATCCTCATAGCCAAAATATGGTAATGGAGAACTATAAAGCACAGCAATTGAAGAACACAACTTTACTCTCTCGTGACGGGAAAGTCCTTCCCACTCCCCTTGCACATCACAATATAGATACGCAATGCGTATATACAATAGTCTTACTTTTTTAGTTCACTGGGGAGAGAAACTAGTTCAAATGAAGGATAATCACAACGCAAAAACTAGACCCCATGATCTGCCTCTGTAATGACATCTGCATAAGATTATATTTACTAGAAGGTTCCTAAAGGAGAAATTCAGATCGTCAAATTCATCATAAGCCTCAGACCCTACCTAATATCACATGTTCAACACATTATAATCCCAAGTTCAAGTTATGTTTATTAAAATCTCAGACCAATATACATGGTCCTAAGGCCACACTCATTCATTGAAACACCTAATGTGGCAAATATGACGGCCAGCCCAGATTGCTCCACTTAAAAGGAAGGAAACAAATCGACTCTAATAGATTCAAATGAGATAAGATCAGGTTTTGGTATCTGTGCAGAAAAGAAATGCCAGAAGCTCCAGCAAGCATCTGTTTGGAGCAGAGTAGATCATCAACAAATATTTCAACGCATGTGTAATGCCGAATCTAAGGGAGCTTTCCTTTTGTTAGAACTGGCCGACCAGACCCATCAGTTTCCAAAGGAAATGCAACAATTTAAAGGAACACTTGCATGATAATCGCTCATATTCTTCTCAACGCCTTGCAGAGTTAGTCCTTCCAAATCAGCAGTCTGGCCAGTCAGTTGTGTTACGTAGAATTAGCACGCTAAGTCAATTTACATGACACATTGATAAATCCTCACCATTACTGTGTGACATTAAGATAGTATAGAACATTTAAAGGGCCACATAATTTTTGAGTGGATGCAGAGCTTAATTAAGAAGAATGGGGAATTTCGGTTTGGTCTATATTTAAAAAGCTCCCTTAGCTACTAAAGGTCAAACATGAAAAGGACCCAAGGTTGGATTCTTCTTAATGTTTCTTTTCTTAGTATTTCCTCTTTCTGATGAGATGTGGCCCAGCTGGGTTCCCTGTGATTGTTCCTCTTTTGTTTCTAGCAGACAGGTCTTGGGATCTTGACTGATGTTAAGCAAAATGCTACCACATTAAAACATGCAGGACAAAGTTCTCAGCTTTTGAAATTAGTCTACTGTGTAAAGAGGATGCTCCACATCCTTAACCAAAACCACATTCTTTCCAGTCTTGATGACATTACAATTTTCAAAAATTTCAAAAGCTCACTTGGTTAAAATAAGATGATATAAAATAATAGCCACAA
The DNA here is from genome assembly GCF_036669935.1 of Montipora foliosa. Classification (NCBI taxonomy): domain Eukaryota; kingdom Metazoa; phylum Cnidaria; class Anthozoa; order Scleractinia; family Acroporidae; genus Montipora; species Montipora foliosa. The sequence continues at coordinate 16,464,989 of NC_090880.1, forward strand.
ACAAAATACTGTAGCTGCTTACATCTGCTCATGAATCAAAATGTCCTAATCATAAAAACTATGAAACTTTTGTACAAACTGTTTAAACATCACATTAAACATTTGTTGGCTTGTAGTTCCACAAGCATACAGGCTCGACTGAGAGGGTGAAATATGCATAATTGCTGATCTTAAAAGCCCCTGATATTTCCTGATTGTGCCATTTCACTCGTTTACATCTCTGCTTCAGGACTTAAAATTGGTTAAAATTGGCTTAATCACTGAAACGAGGGCTTAGGCATAATCGAAAAATTATTGCTGTATTGACGGTGAGTCTCATTGACTCATTGACTCATGACTCATGACTAATTGACTCATTTGACTCATAAAACATCCGTTCTCGTCAACTTAAATTAATTTGAAATTTTTTTCCAGGAGTTTCAATAAAAAATGAAGCAGCGAGCAGCTTTGAATAGAGTAACCGACTGTATCAACAAGGAGCCATCATTCCTTTTTTTCTAGGGGAGGGGGATGGTGTCTAGGGTGTGCATACACAGAAATTTTTGAAATCTCAAGGCCCTAAAATGCGATTTTCAGCATTCTGGGAACTAAATTGAGGATGAAAGAGCATGCTTCTTTTCATTCAAGAAAATTTTGCTTTCAGTCAACTTTTAAATTATCAGTCACAAATACTTCCTGCAAGCAATGCACAAATGATTAAAACAAAATTACATACTTTTGCATGTTAAGAAATTCTGCGTAAACCTATCAAGAAACTTGGGGAAAATTACCTTAAACTTGTATAGCATTCACATGACTAACGCACAATGTAAAACCAGTGGGCCTTTATGAAAACAAAGTCATCATTACCTTTTCATTCAGATTTTATATCTCTTTTGTTTACAATGCTATTCAAACCAGTTGCTTCTTCTTTCTAGAAAAAGTTAGCCGACTTCTATGAGCAAAGAAGCCCACACGTTTTATGGGCCGTCGGTCCTTATACAAACCCCTGTATTTCTTTAAAAGTTAAAAAATTCTGTAAGTGAAAAAATAAGTTAGAAACATATTTTTAAAAAAATGATTTTTTCAAAATTAAGTTACAAACATATTTTTAAAAAAATGATTTTTTCTGTAAAATTAAAACCTGACCTAGAAATGTTTTCTTATTTTTAAGTATTTTAGAGGTTATTTCTAACATCATCAGATGGGAAGATTTCACCATCCCCTTTTTCAACAAGGCAATTTATGCTGATTTCAAGGCTCAAAGAAATGCCTTACATCATTGCCATGGTAAAGGTATTTTGGAAGTAAATGTGATGTGAGAATTCTATGATGGCTAATTAATGCTCTAACCAAATTTCGTCACGATAAGATTACCCTAACTATATCTAAGAGCACAATATATTTATTTGTGTGAAAAGAAAGAAAAACTATTTCGAGTCTACATAATCCATAGTTAATAGGAAAGATATCGTTAAAGTCACCTATTGTCATTAATGTGCCAACCACAGCCTCATTCGCTGTCAAAACAAAAGCTCCGATCCTTTTGTTCTTATGGCTGGCAAATCAGCTGGCAAATTTCAATAGCAAAAGCAATGTTTGTAAACAGATCTCTTCAACGCGAGAATGTCGATATCAGTGCTCTCATGAAATGCAACTCTTACGTTTCTGTGAGCAAAATCAATCCACCGAACCAATTTAGTTCTACTTTGCCTTTCAACGCAGAGTTTGCCCACTCATCTACTTCCACTGTCAAAGGAGACAGTCCAGCTCGATAGTTGCTGTTGAAAATGGCCGACAGAATGTTGTAATAAGTACTGTGGTATTTTCTTCATAACGTCCGACGAAGAGAGGAAACACCATATCACTGTTTTCAAAGTTATATTCCTTTTATTTTTGCATAAGCGCTAAGGAGCCTAATCGATGAGCCAGCACTGAATAATTATTGAGTAAGACATACCGGACAATAATTTCTTTATTTTCTTTAATTTCGTTTTGACAATGAGTTCCTGCCTGAGATATTAGATGAACATATTTCCAGATTAAGTTAGCGAATTGTAAGTTACATGATTTCTTTACCCCTTCGGTTTATGCAATAAAATCTGTCGCTCTAGTTAAGCGTTAGTGACAAAAGTACAGAAGAGTCTTTTTCTTTGTTTGTTTTTCGCGGCATCCTGATCTCCTTGCAAGAACCATGGAAGCAGTGTTTTTGCTTAGAATAATGCAAAACTTTGTCATTTTTTAGACTCCAGTGTTGTTAAGTTAAAAGATGAATGTTGTTTTACAATAAACTTGATTGACAGCAAAGCTCAAAGTATTAATCCTTGTGGTGTAACATAAAGTAAAAGTGCTTCCATTTTAGTTGGAGACGATGAGTTCAAGATTCCATGGCACAACAGAGGAGTTCGTGTCTAATCATTCTGGAGTAAAGAGACACCAAATAATTTCTCCTTGATAGGAAATGCAAATGTAAAGGAGATCGTCTCGTTTATTGATCAGTTAGCACAAAATGACACAAAATAAAGCCTTTTTCAGGGTGATAGCGATAAAAATAGAGATGCCGTCGAATCACCACTCTTTTCTTTAAAAACTCTTAATAACTAAAATACTTTATCATATCAACAAACGCGACAAAACTGCGTCATAGACAAAAGATACGATGACGAGGGACAGAATAAAAACCATTTAAAAGATGCCACACCAATACCAATCACTAATGTCGACAGTCATTTGAAGATTGCTCCGTAATAAAGCGTAGTAATAAAGACCACGGAAATTTGTATATTGAGAAACGCTCTTGTAATCGACTGAGCTAAACAGTTGGACTATATATATGCAAGTAGACGTTCTGATATTTAGCTTGTAGAGCTTTGGTCTTTTCCAATTGAAAGACACAACTAAACCCAAAAAGCAAAAAGAAAAATCGCAAGATCTTTTACTTGATTTTCACATCTTTCCAAAATGAACGAAGGATTTTTGTGGTAGTGCACTGCACATTACATGTCACAGGGTTCTTAGAGTGTACGAGTGAGTCCATGATGACAATAAGCCCGCAGTGCGTGCCTAACTGACGAACATAAACAGGTGTGTTTGGAAGCGTGCTTGAGTTTTAACAAAATGAACCCCCAAAATCGGCAATGATTTGTGACGCTGATGAATAAAAAAAAAGAGCTGCTATTTCCGAAACAATGGAATTACCTAGTGATAAATAACCTCGACTAGGATAGTACATTTTTGACTGACTTTGCAGAAACAATGGTCAATGTCAAGAGGTAGGCGATTGTAATCTTTGTGTTGAATTTGCTCAGTTCTTGTTAATCTTTAAAGCAGTTGAAAGAAAAAACAAACTAACTAAATAAAACAAAAACCAGCTGTCTTGCCATCAATTTGACACAGAGGTATCCTTTGTTTCGCGAGTAAACATGCACGGTAACTTGATCATGGCGCTCGCCCAATGCAATGTCACTTTCGATTTTGCGCTTTACTTGTGCAGCCAAAAGTACAATAAAAAGAATTGAACGTAAGAAAAGTCTCCCTAAATTTTTTTTGCTGATGGTAACTTTTTGTTTTCTCGGTTCAAAATTTAAGTTGTTTTCATGTTGCAAATTTTGTCGCTGAGGGCAGAATATTTTATTCTTGATTGACACTTATTGAAAACTCCCTTCTGTTCTTCCTGAAAACTGTGTATCAATATTTCTTTACTTTTCCATCAATACTTGTTTTGCATAAAGCACGCCAACAAAATCTGTACCTTGCTTAGTTCGCATTTTTGAGTGTTAAAATAGAATTGTCCTCCATATGTTTCTGACGGCAAGTCGTATCTTTTGAGGTCTTCCATCCAAATTCTGATCCCGCCGGACAGGGCCTCACCTCACCGAACTTTTCTCTTAGAAACCTGTCAGAAGCTCAGGGTGCACGCTTAAACTTGTCGTAAAAAAGAAGTTGTAACGGAACTTCAAAATGATCAACATGTCAGCTTCGAAACCAATGTTCCTCGATTCCCTTTTCTTTTCTTCAATCTGCCTGAGTTTAGTATTTTACTAGTAACCACATGTCTTCTCAGGGGCCTATTTACCTACGACATCTACCATGGCACTAGAATGATACACGGTACCAAAACAATATTGTGTACTATTAGAGCTACATACTACGCAAATATAACTTGAATCTCCTTGGAAGACAAACCGCAGCTCAGTTGACAATTATAAATCTTTGTGTTACTTTACTACCACACGTACGCAATGCGTGCCTATTATTTAAAGTTTCTACGACCGTTTGTCACCGCGACATCATATTCTACCATGCACAATCTGCACAGTTTCGACGTTAGTTGTAAAAATGACTGCAAGAAATAACTTAATGTGAGTGAAAAGTTTTACTTGAACTCGCTTTGAAAACGAGGCTCAATGTACAGGAAAACTACAAATAACACACTTTTATCTCTGAAATTCTTAGTGATCTACGACCCTTTCGAGTTTGGCACTATATTCTCCAGCTAAACCATCAACTAAGGTAACATTAGGTCTTTAATCTCAACAAAGAGTGTGAATTATTGAACCCGAGTAAATACAAGCCACCACCTGGGTTTATAGATATTCATGAGTAGCCACAATAATTATCAAAGTATCGAAACAATAACCACCATGAATATCACATCCCTTATTGGCTTGTAAGAATTGACCTCGCTCTATGATGATTCTGAGTTCTTCTCCAAATAATAAATCACTATCTGACTCAACTAAGGTGACTGTGATGAATAAGAACATGCATTCAAAGATGACACTAAAGCCAAGGTCAAATGGATCGAACGGTGGTATGGATACGATCTCAGCCATCCTCATAGCCAAAATATGGTAATGGAGAACTATAAAGCACAGCAATTGAAGAACACAACTTTACTCTCTCGTGACGGGAAAGTCCTTCCCACTCCCCTTGCACATCACAATATAGATACGCAATGCGTATATACAATAGTCTTACTTTTTTAGTTCACTGGGGAGAGAAACTAGTTCAAATGAAGGATAATCACAACGCAAAAACTAGACCCCATGATCTGCCTCTGTAATGACATCTGCATAAGATTATATTTACTAGAAGGTTCCTAAAGGAGAAATTCAGATCGTCAAATTCATCATAAGCCTCAGACCCTACCTAATATCACATGTTCAACACATTATAATCCCAAGTTCAAGTTATGTTTATTAAAATCTCAGACCAATATACATGGTCCTAAGGCCACACTCATTCATTGAAACACCTAATGTGGCAAATATGACGGCCAGCCCAGATTGCTCCACTTAAAAGGAAGGAAACAAATCGACTCTAATAGATTCAAATGAGATAAGATCAGGTTTTGGTATCTGTGCAGAAAAGAAATGCCAGAAGCTCCAGCAAGCATCTGTTTGGAGCAGAGTAGATCATCAACAAATATTTCAACGCATGTGTAATGCCGAATCTAAGGGAGCTTTCCTTTTGTTAGAACTGGCCGACCAGACCCATCAGTTTCCAAAGGAAATGCAACAATTTAAAGGAACACTTGCATGATAATCGCTCATATTCTTCTCAACGCCTTGCAGAGTTAGTCCTTCCAAATCAGCAGTCTGGCCAGTCAGTTGTGTTACGTAGAATTAGCACGCTAAGTCAATTTACATGACACATTGATAAATCCTCACCATTACTGTGTGACATTAAGATAGTATAGAACATTTAAAGGGCCACATAATTTTTGAGTGGATGCAGAGCTTAATTAAGAAGAATGGGGAATTTCGGTTTGGTCTATATTTAAAAAGCTCCCTTAGCTACTAAAGGTCAAACATGAAAAGGACCCAAGGTTGGATTCTTCTTAATGTTTCTTTTCTTAGTATTTCCTCTTTCTGATGAGATGTGGCCCAGCTGGGTTCCCTGTGATTGTTCCTCTTTTGTTTCTAGCAGACAGGTCTTGGGATCTTGACTGATGTTAAGCAAAATGCTACCACATTAAAACATGCAGGACAAAGTTCTCAGCTTTTGAAATTAGTCTACTGTGTAAAGAGGATGCTCCACATCCTTAACCAAAACCACATTCTTTCCAGTCTTGATGACATTACAATTTTCAAAAATTTCAAAAGCTCACTTGGTTAAAATAAGATGATATAAAATAATAGCCACAAACAAAATACTGTAGCTGCTTACATCTGCTCATGAATCAAAATGTCCTAATCATAAAAACTATGAAACTTTTGTACAAACTGTTTAAACATCACATTAAACATTTGTTGGCTTGTAGTTCCACAAGCATACAGGCTCGACTGAGAGGGTGAAATATGCATAATTGCTGATCTTAAAAGCCCCTGATATTTCCTGATTGTGCCATTTCACTCGTTTACATCTCTGCTTCAGGACTTAAAATTGGTTAAAATTGGCTTAATCACTGAAACGAGGGCTTAGGCATAATCGAAAAATTATTGCTGTATTGACGGTGAGTCTCATTGACTCATTGACTCATGACTCATGACTAATTGACTCATTTGACTCATAAAACATCCGTTCTCGTCAACTTAAATTAATTTGAAATTTTTTTCCAGGAGTTTCAATAAAAAATGAAGCAGCGAGCAGCTTTGAATAGAGTAACCGACTGTATCAACAAGGAGCCATCATTCCTTTTTTTCTAGGGGAGGGGGATGGTGTCTAGGGTGTGCATACACAGAAATTTTTGAAATCTCAAGGCCCTAAAATGCGATTTTCAGCATTCTGGGAACTAAATTGAGGATGAAAGAGCATGCTTCTTTTCATTCAAGAAAATTTTGCTTTCAGTCAACTTTTAAATTATCAGTCACAAATACTTCCTGCAAGCAATGCACAAATGATTAAAACAAAATTACATACTTTTGCATGTTAAGAAATTCTGCGTAAACCTATCAAGAAACTTGGGGAAAATTACCTTAAACTTGTATAGCATTCACATGACTAACGCACAATGTAAAACCAGTGGGCCTTTATGAAAACAAAGTCATCATTACCTTTTCATTCAGATTTTATATCTCTTTTGTTTACAATGCTATTCAAACCAGTTGCTTCTTCTTTCTAGAAAAAGTTAGCCGACTTCTATGAGCAAAGAAGCCCACACGTTTTATGGGCCGTCGGTCCTTATACAAACCCCTGTATTTCTTTAAAAGTTAAAAAATTCTGTAAGTGAAAAAATAAGTTAGAAACATATTTTTAAAAAAATGATTTTTTCAAAATTAAGTTACAAACATATTTTTAAAAAAATGATTTTTTCTGTAAAATTAAAACCTGACCTAGAAATGTTTTCTTATTTTTAAGTATTTTAGAGGTTATTTCTAACATCATCAGATGGGAAGATTTCACCATCCCCTTTTTCAACAAGGCAATTTATGCTGATTTCAAGGCTCAAAGAAATGCCTTACATCATTGCCATGGTAAAGGTATTTTGGAAGTAAATGTGATGTGAGAATTCTATGATGGCTAATTAATGCTCTAACCAAATTTCGTCACGATAAGATTACCCTAACTATATCTAAGAGCACAATATATTTATTTGTGTGAAAAGAAAGAAAACTATTTCGAGTCTACATAATCCATAGTTAATAGGAAAGATATCGTTAAGTAAGATATCGTTAAAGTCACCTATTGTCATTAATGTGCCAACCACAGCCTCATTCGCTGTCAAAACAAAAGCTCCGATCCTTTTGTTCTTATGGCTGGCAAATCAGCTGGCAAATTTCAATAGCAAAAGCAATGTTTGTAAACAGATCTCTTCAACGCGAGAATGTCGATATCAGTGCTCTCATGAAATGCAACTCTTACGTTTCTGTGAGCAAAATCAATCCACCGAACCAATTTAGTTCTACTTTGCCTTTCAACGCAGAGTTTGCCCACTCATCTACTTCCACTGTCAAAGGAGACAGTCCAGCTCGATAGTTGCTGTTGAAAATGGCCGACAGAATGTTGTAATAAGTACTGTGGTATTTTCTTCATAACGTCCGACGAAGAGAGGAAACACCATATCACTGTTTTCAAAGTTATATTCCTTTTATTTTTGCATAAGCGCTAAGGAGCCTAATCGATGAGCCAGCACTGAATAATTATTGAGTAAGACATACCGGACAATAATTTCTTTATTTTCTTTAATTTCGTTTTGACAATGAGTTCCTGCCTGAGATATTAGATGAACATATTTCCAGATTAAGTTAGCGAATTGTAAGTTACATGATTTCTTTACCCCTTCGGTTTATGCAATAAAATCTGTCGCTCTAGTTAAGCGTTAGTGACAAAAGTACAGAAGAGTCTTTTTCTTTGTTTGTTTTTCGCGGCATCCTGATCTCCTTGCAAGAACCATGGAAGCAGTGTTTTTGCTTAGAATAATGCAAAACTTTGTCATTTTTTAGACTCCAGTGTTGTTAAGTTAAAAGATGAATGTTGTTTTACAATAAACTTGATTGACAGCAAAGCTCAAAGTATTAATCCTTGTGGTGTAACATAAAGTAAAAGTGCTTCCATTTTAGTTGGAGACGATGAGTTCAAGATTCCATGGCACAACAGAGGAGTTCGTGTCTAATCATTCTGGAGTAAAGAGACACCAAATAATTTCTCCTTGATAGGAAATGCAAATGTAAAGGAGATCGTCTCGTTTATTGATCAGTTAGCACAAAATGACACAAAATAAAGCCTTTTTCAGGGTGATAGCGATAAAAATAGAGATGCCGTCGAATCACCACTCTTTTCTTTAAAAACTCTTAATAACTAAAATACTTTATCATATCAACAAACGCGACAAAACTGCGTCATAGACAAAAGATACGATGACGAGGGACAGAATAAAAACCATTTAAAAGATGCCACACCAATACCAATCACTAATGTCGACAGTCATTTGAAGATTGCTCCGTAATAAAGCGTAGTAATAAAGACCACGGAAATTTGTATATTGAGAAACGCTCTTGTAATCGACTGAGCTAAACAGTTGGACTATATATATGCAAGTAGACGTTCTGATATTTAGCTTGTAGAGCTTTGGTCTTTTCCAATTGAAAGACACAACTAAACCCAAAAAGCAAAAAGAAAAATCGCAAGATCTTTTACTTGATTTTCACATCTTTCCAAAATGAACGAAGGATTTTTGTGGTAGTGCACTGCACATTACATGTCACAGGGTTCTTAGAGTGTACGAGTGAGTCCATGATGACAATAAGCCCGCAGTGCGTGCCTAACTGACGAACATAAACAGGTGTGTTTGGAAGCGTGCTTGAGTTTTAACAAAATGAACCCCCAAAATCGGCAATGATTTGTGACGCTGATGAATAAAAAAAAAGAGCTGCTATTTCCGAAACAATGGAATTACCTAGTGATAAATAACCTCGACTAGGATAGTACATTTTTGACTGACTTTGCAGAAACAATGGTCAATGTCAAGAGGTAGGCGATTGTAATCTTTGTGTTGAATTTGCTCAGTTCTTGTTAATCTTTAAAGCAGTTGAAAGAAAAAACAAACTAACTAAATAAAACAAAAACCAGCTGTCTTGCCATCAATTTGACACAGAGGTATCCTTTGTTTCGCGAGTAAACATGCACGGTAACTTGATCATGGCGCTCGCCCAATGCAATGTCACTTTCGATTTTGCGCTTTACTTGTGCAGCCAAAAGTACAATAAAAAGAATTGAACGTAAGAAAAGTCTCCCTAAATTTTTTTTGCTGATGGTAACTTTTTGTTTTCTCGGTTCAAAATTTAAGTTGTTTTCATGTTGCAAATTTTGTCGCTGAGGGCAGAATATTTTATTCTTGATTGACACTTATTGAAAACTCCCTTCTGTTCTTCCTGAAAACTGTGTATCAATATTTCTTTACTTTTCCATCAATACTTGTTTTGCATAAAGCACGCCAACAAAATCTGTACCTTGCTTAGTTCGCATTTTTGAGTGTTAAAATAGAATTGTCCTCCATATGTTTCTGACGGCAAGTCGTATCTTTTGAGGTCTTCCATCCAAATTCTGATCCCGCCGGACAGGGCCTCACCTCACCGAACTTTTCTCTTAGAAACCTGTCAGAAGCTCAGGGTGCACGCTTAAACTTGTCGTAAAAAAGAAGTTGTAACGGAACTTCAAAATGATCAACATGTCAGCTTCGAAACCAATGTTCCTCGATTCCCTTTTCTTTTCTTCAATCTGCCTGAGTTTAGTATTTTACTAGTAACCACATGTCTTCTCAGGGGCCTATTTACCTACGACATCTACCATGGCACTAGAATGATACACGGTACCAAAACAATATTGTGTACTATTAGAGCTACATACTACGCAAATATAACTTGAATCTCCTTGGAAGACAAACCGCAGCTCAGTTGACAATTATAAATCTTTGTGTTACTTTACTACCACACGTACGCAATGCGTGCCTATTATTTAAAGTTTCTACGACCGTTTGTCACCGCGACATCATATTCTACCATGCACAATCTGCACAGTTTCGACGTTAGTTGTAAAAATGACTGCAAGAAATAACTTAATGTGAGTGAAAAGTTTTACTTGAACTCGCTTTGAAAACGAGGCTCAATGTACAGGAAAACTACAAATAACACACTTTTATCTCTGAAATTCTTAGTGATCTACGACCCTTTCGAGTTTGGCACTATATTCTCCAGCTAAACCATCAACTAAGGTAACATTAGGTCTTTAATCTCAACAAAGAGTGTGAATTATTGAACCCGAGTAAATACAAGCCACCACCTGGGTTTATAGATATTCATGAGTAGCCACAATAATTATCAAAGTATCGAAACAATAACCACCATGAATATCACATCCCTTATTGGCTTGTAAGAATTGACCTCGCTCTATGATGATTCTGAGTTCTTCTCCAAATAATAAATCACTATCTGACTCAACTAAGGTGACTGTGATGAATAAGAACATGCATTCAAAGATGACACTAAAGCCAAGGTCAAATGGATCGAACGGTGGTATGGATACGATCTCAGCCATCCTCATAGCCAAAATATGGTAATGGAGAACTATAAAGCACAGCAATTGAAGAACACAACTTTACTCTCTCGTGACGGGAAAGTCCTTCCCACTCCCCTTGCACATCACAATATAGATACGCAATGCGTATATACAATAGTCTTACTTTTTTAGTTCACTGGGGAGAGAAACTAGTTCAAATGAAGGATAATCACAACGCAAAAACTAGACCCCATGATCTGCCTCTGTAATGACATCTGCATAAGATTATATTTACTAGAAGGTTCCTAAAGGAGAAATTCAGATCGTCAAATTCATCATAAGCCTCAGACCCTAACTAATATCACATGTTCAACACATTATAATCCCAAGTTCAAGTTATGTTTATTAAAATCTCAGACCAATATACATGGTCCTAAGGCCACACTCATTCATTGAAACACCTAATGTGGCAAATATGACGGCCAGCCCAGATTGCTCCACTTAAAAGGAAGGAAACAAATCGACTCTAATAGATTCAAATGAGATAAGATCAGGTTTTGGTATCTGTGCAGAAAAGAAATGCCAGAAGCTCCAGCAAGCATCTGTTTGGAGCAGAGTAGATCATCAACAAATATTTCAACGCATGTGTAATGCCGAATCTAAGGGAGCTTTCCTTTTGTTAGAACTGGCCGACCAGACCCATCAGTTTCCAAAGGAAATGCAACAATTTAAAGGAACACTTGCATGATAATCGCTCATATTCTTCTCAACGCCTTGCAGCAGTCTGGCCAGTCAGTTGTGTTACGTAGAATTAGCACGCTAAGTCAATTTACATGACACATTGATAAATCCTCACCATTACTGTGTGACATTAAGATAGTATAGAACATTTAAAGGGCCACATAATTTTTGAGTGGATGCAGAGCTTAATTAAGAAGAATGGGGAATTTCGGTTTGGTCTATATTTAAAAAGCTCCCTTAGCTACTAAAGGTCAAACATGAAAAGGACCCAAGGTTGGATTCTTCTTAATGTTTCTTTTCTTAGTATTTCCTCTTTCTGATGAGATGTGGCCCAGCTGGGTTCCCTGTGATTGTTCCTCTTTTGTTTCTAGCAGACAGGTCTTGGGATCTTGACTGATGTTAAGCAAAATGCTACCACATTAAAACATGCAGGACAAAGTTCTCAGCTTTTGAAATTAGTCTACTGTGTAAAGAGGATGCTCCACATCCTTAACCAAAACCACATTCTTTCCAGTCTTGATGACATTACAATTTTCAAAAATTTCAAAAGCTCACTTGGTTAAAATAAGATGATATAAAATAATAGCCACAAACAAAATACTGTAGCTGCTTACATCTGCTCATGAATCAAAATGTCCTAATCATAAAAACTATGAAACTTTTGTACAAACTGTTTAAACATCACATTAAACATTTGTTGGCTTGTAGTTCCACAAGCATACAGGCTCGACTGAGAGGGTGAAATATGCATAATTGCTGATCTTAAAAGCCCCTGATATTTCCTGATTGTGCCATTTCACTCGTTTACATCTCTGCTTCAGGACTTAAAATTGGTTAAAATTGGCTTAATCACTGAAACGAGGGCTTAGGCATAATCGAAAAATTATTGCTGTATTGACGGTGAGTCTCATTGACTCATTGACTCATGACTCATGACTAATTGACTCATTTGACTCATAAAACATCCGTTCTCGTCAACTTAAATTAATTTGAAATTTTTTTCCAGGAGTTTCAATAAAAAATGAAGCAGCGAGCAGCTTTGAATAGAGTAACCGACTGTATCAACAAGGAGCCATCATTCCTTTTTTTCTAGGGGAGGGGGATGGTGTCTAGGGTGTGCATACACAGAAATTTTTGAAATCTCAAGGCCCTAAAATGCGATTTTCAGCATTCTGGGAACTAAATTGAGGATGAAAGAGCATGCTTCTTTTCATTCAAGAAAATTTTGCTTTCAGTCAACTTTTAAATTATCAGTCACAAATACTTCCTGCAAGCAATGCACAAATGATTAAAACAAAATTACATACTTTTGCATGTTAAGAAATTCTGCGTAAACCTATCAAGAAACTTGGGGAAAATTACCTTAAACTTGTATAGCATTCACATGACTAACGCACAATGTAAAACCAGTGGGCCTTTATGAAAACAAAGTCATCATTACCTTTTCATTCAGATTTTATATCTCTTTTGTTTACAATGCTATTCAAACCAGTTGCTTCTTCTTTCTAGAAAAAGTTAGCCGACTTCTATGAGCAAAGAAGCCCACACGTTTTATGGGCCGTCGGTCCTTATACAAACCCCTGTATTTCTTTAAAAGTTAAAAAATTCTGTAAGTGAAAAAATAAGTTAGAAACATATTTTTAAAAAAATGATTTTTTCAAAATTAAGTTACAAACATATTTTTAAAAAAATGATTTTTTCTGTAAAATTAAAACCTGGCCTAGAAATGTTTTCTTATTTTTAAGTATTTTAGAGGTTATTTCTAACATCATCAGATGGGAAGATTTCACCATCCCCTTTTTCAACAAGGCAATTTATGCTGATTTCAAGGCTCAAAGAAATGCCTTACATCATTGCCATGGTAAAGGTATTTTGGAAGTAAATGTGATGTGAGAATTCTATGATGGCTAATTAATGCTCTAACCAAATTTCGTCACGATAAGATTACCCTAACTATATCTAAGAGCACAATATATTTATTTGTGTGAAAAGAAAGAAAAACTATTTCGAGTCTACATAATCCATAGTTAATAGGAAAGATATCGTTAAAGTCACCTATTGTCATTAATGTGCCAACCACAGCCTCATTCGCTGTCAAAACAAAAGCTCCGATCCTTTTGTTCTTATGGCTGGCAAATCAGCTGGCAAATTTCAATAGCAAAAGCAATGTTTGTAAACAGATCTCTTCAACGCGAGAATGTCGATATCAGTGCTCTCATGAAATGCAACTCTTACGTTTCTGTGAGCAAAATCAATCCACCGAACCAATTTAGTTCTACTTTGCCTTTCAACGCAGAGTTTGCCCACTCATCTACTTCCAATGTCAAAGGAGACAGTCCAGCTCGATAGTTGCTGTTGAAAATGGCCGACAGAATGTTGTAATAAGTACTGTGGTATTTTCTTCATAACGTCCGACGAAGAGAGGAAACACCATATCACTGTTTTCAAAGTTATATTCCTTTTACTAGCGTTCTATCACAGGACAACACGCTTGTAAGCACATCCGCCATAGTTGTTTTTGTTTTTCGAAAATTACGTCAGATTCTCCCAACACCCCTTTCGGGCTGCCTAACATTTTTCCGCCGAGAACGAGAAAATTCGTGATTTTTCCAGAAGCTACTAAAACAACACTATTTTTATCTTGTCACCTTTTTTCACGATAAATCTTTTGCTCGTCATTATTTTAAGGCACTGACAAAATGTTCTAATTTTAGTAACGATCGATTGTTCTAGAAACAAAACTTCGGCTATAAAATGTCGTCCCTGAAAGAGTGTTACAGTTTGCACAAACCGCTTCTGAAGAAGACTTGAATCAGTGTTGAATAGAGAAGAAGTTACAAGAAAAAAAGTTCAAAAACACATGGCTCTCGTTTTCAGACTTCCAACCAGGTAAGTCGTTTAAATTCTTGAGATCTTTTTGCTTTGCTTTTTTCACGCCGGACAAGTTTGACTAGCTCAAACTTCGTGCAACTTTCTCATAGATACGCCTTGTAGGTTTCCCTTGAAATCACTATTTTTTTCATTTGATGTAGCGTTGTAATTTCCTTCATCCACTTCAACTGATTATCTTTGACGCAACTAACCTAACACAATTAGTTACACTGTTTATATCAGCAAGCATCCCAGCTTTATTGCTAATAAATTTCTTTTTTAGCAGACGAAAGATTTTTGTTTTATGATCAAATTGCTCCTTAAAATGTTTGAACGACCACTATTTACTCATTTAACAAATGATTTGTTTTCGTTCACAACAGTTCCTACACTCAAGCTGTACCAAGATTTCGCTTCTTTGATGACTTGTGGAGAGAAATTGCTTTGGGATATGAACAGGAAGATCAGGACAGTTGCCAAACACAGTCCGCCCAAGGTGCAATCAAGATCGCCACAGTACCTCTAAACCAGTACAAACCTGAAGATATCTGTTTGGATGTGGACAATGAAAAGATAACGTTACATGGCCAGCATCGATCAGAAGACGAAAATGGATTCGAAAACAGTGAGTTCAAGAAAGTGTTCAAAATCCCAGAAGGGGTTGATCCAACCTCAGTGAAGTCAAAGTTGAGTCACGATGGAAGAGCTTTGGTAGTCGAAGGAATCAAGCGGGTGAAAGACAGCAAGAAAGAGGAAGACAGGAAATTTTCAGTCAAGTTAAATCTCAGTGGATTTGAGCCGGGAGAAATCAAAGTCCAACTTCGAGGACAAGAGCTGACGGTCACTGGGAAACAGCGATCAGAGGAGAGCGGTTTGCAATGGTCACGTGATTACCATCGTCAGATTCTTCTTCCTGATGACGCAGATCTCGGTTCAGTGACGTCAAGCTTGTCTATAGAGGGCATATTGACCATAGAAGCCCCTCGTGATCCAGCTCTTTTACCAAATGAAAGAACTGTGGATGTCACCATGGAAGAAGGCGAAACTCAAAGTGAAGAACAAAACAAACAGACAAGCCATGAAGCAGGAGGAGAACAGAACCAGTAAAGTAGAACAGTCGATAAGACAACTACTAGTTTCAAAATTTATTTGCATTTTAGGACAGGTTATTTTTTGCAAGTTTATCTCACTGCATAAGCGCTAAGGAGCCTAATCGATGAGCCAGCACTGAATAATTATTGAGTAAGACATACCGGACAATACTTTCTTTATTTTCTTTAATTTCTTTTTGACAATGAGTTCCTGCCTGAGATATTAGATTAACATATTTCCGGATTAAGTTAGCGAATTGTAAGTAACATGATTTCTTTACCCCTTCGGTTTATGCAATAAAATTTGTTAGTCTAGTTAGGCGTTAGTGACAAAAGTACAGAAGAGTCTTTTTCTTTATTTGTTTTTCGCGGCATCCTGATCTCCTTGCAAGAACCATGGAAGCAGTGTTTTTGCATAGAATAGTGCAAAGCTTTGTCATTTTTTAGACTCCAGTGTTGTTAAGTTAACAGATGAATGATGTTTTACAATAAACTTGATTGACAGCAAAGCTCAAAGTATTAATCCTTGTGGTGTAGTATAAAGCAAAAGTGCTTCCATTTTGCTTGGAGACGATGAGTGGAGATTCCATGGCACAACAGAGGAATTCGTGTCTAATCATTCTGGAGTAAAGAGACACCAAATAATTTATCTTTGAAACGAAATGCAAATGTACAAGAGATCATATCGTTTATTGATCAGTTAGCACAAAATGACACAAAATAAAGCCTTTTTCAGGGTGATCGCGATAAAAGTGGAGATGCCGTCGAATCACCACTCTTTTCTTTAAAAACTCTTATTAATAACTAAAATACTTTATCATATCAGCAAGCGCGACAAAACTGCGTCATGGAGAAAAGATATGACAACGAGGGACAATAAAAACCATTTAAAAGATACCACACCAATACCAATCACTAATGTCGACAGTCATTTGAAGATTGCAACGTAATAAAGCGTAGTAATAAAGACCAAGGAAATTTGTATATTGAGAAACGCTCTTGTAATCGACTGAGCTAAACAGTTGGACTATATATATGGAAGTAGACTTTCTGATATTTAGCTTGTAGAGCTTTGGTCTTTTCCAATTGAAAGACACAACTAGAACCAAAAAACAAAAAGAAAAACTCGAAAAATCGTTTACATGATTTTCACATCTTTCCGGTAAAATGAACGAAGGCTTTTTGTGGTAGTGCACTGCACACTATGTCACCGGGTTCTTAGAGTGTAAGAGTGTGAGTCCGTCATGACAGTAAGCCTGTCTTGCGTGCCAAAATCACGAACATAAACGGGTCTGTTGGAAGTGTGCTTGAGTTTTAACAAAATGAGCCCCCAAAATCGGCAATGATTTGAGACGCTGATGAATAATAAAGGAGCTGCTATTTCCGAAACGATGGAATTACCTGGTGATAAATAACTACATTTTGACTTTGCAGAAACAATGGTCAACCTGAAGAGTTGGGCGACTGTGATCTTTGTTTGGAATTTGCTCATTTCTTGTCAATATTTAAAGCAGTTAAAAGAAAAAACAAACAAACTAAATAAAACAAAAACCAGCTGTCTTGCCATCAATTTGACACAGAGGTATCCTTTGTTTCGCAAGTAAACATGCAAGGTAACTTGATCAATGCGCTCGCTCAATGCAATGTCACTTTCGATTTTGCGCTTTACTTGTGCAGCCAAAAGTACAATAGAAAGATTGAATGTAGCAAAAGTTTCCCAAAATTTTTTTTGCTGATGGTAACTTTTTATATTCTCGGTTCAAATTAAATTTAAGTTGTTTCCATGTTGCAAATTTTGTTGCTGACGGCAGAATATTTTATTCTTGATCTACACTTACTGAAAACTCCCTTCGCATTTTAGTTCGCATTTTTGAGTGTTAAAATAGAATTGTCCTCCCGATGTTTCTGACGACAAGTCGTATATTTTGAGGTCTTCCATCCAAATACTGATCCCGCCGGACAGGGCCTCACCTCACCGAACTTTTCTCTTAGAAACCTGTCAGAAGCTCAGGGTGAACGCTTAAACTTGTCGTAAAAAAGAAGTTGTAACGGAACTTCAAAATGATCAACATGTCAGCTTCGAAACCAAAATTCCTCGATTTCCTTTTCTTTTCTTCAATCTGTCTGGGTTTAGTATTTTACCAGTAACCACATGTCTTCTCAGGGGAATATTTACCTACGACGTCTACCATGGCACTATAATGATATACGGTACCAAAACAATATCGTGTACTATTAGAGCTACATATTACGCAAATATAACTTGAATCTCCTGGAAGACAAACCGCAGCTCAGTTGACAATTATGAAGCTCTGTGTTACTTCACCACCACACGTATGCGTGCCTAGCTTTTTAAGTCTCCTCTACTTTTGTCTCTGCGGCATCATATTCTTCCATGCAAAATTTCGACATTAGTTATAAAAATGACTGCAAGAAATAACTTATTGTGGGTGAAAAGTTGCACTTGAACTCGCTTTGAAAACGAGGCTCGATGTACAGGGAAACTACAAATAAATGTAATATGTGATAATCCTGATTAGCATCAATTTTAGAAGTAGTAGAGGATACTGCTATTGCGTTGGGACGCACCGATTTTGTTAAAACCAAGGAAAGTTTGGTCGAAGACACTAGACTGGCCTGGCGTTTGCTTTGCGTGTGCCAAATCAGGCCACTGGAGAGCCGTCTATCCTTTTCTTTCTGTAAGCAAATCGCAGTATCAGTGGCGTTACTCTCTCGATATGCTTATGGTTATGAATTTTCATTTACCGTTGCTCCTGTGAAAGTTACAGAGAGCCTTTGTAGCTCTTTCAGTTTTCCAACGCTACCATGTGTCTCATTTTATTTGCATCATTGAGTTTTCTTTTCATGCTTCCATTGCGTGAAATTCCCCCACCTTTTGCTTTAAAGACCAATACCTCAGCACTCCAATAGTCCGCACTCGTTTCATACGCGATTTTTGATTTCCTTTGTCTTGATTGTTTTGCTGAACATTTTGGGCCACCTTTATATTTATTCCGCTCTCTGTCGCTGTTCAGAATTCAGGCAAAACCTGTTTGTTCTTTGTTCTTTGTTCCTAATAAATATATATTTCTTTGGGTCCCAAAGCAAGTTATCATCTAAATTATCTTGGGATTGTTGTCGATTTGTCCGTCCTCATACTCAAGTGTATAAAGGCTTGACCAACCTAATTATTATGCATATTTTCATTGAAGGAAAGCATTTGTCCAGTGTCCATGAAACTTAGAAGAAAGTTTGTCATCGGTGTTGTTATTAATTTGCCAAAATATTTTGCCGCACATTTTGGTCACGTGACCCTAAAACAATTTATAACGTTTACTCAAAATTTATGTCCAATTTATATCCTTTACTCAAAATGGGGAACATTTATACATTCGGTATTAACACGTTTAGTACAACTGTGCCTACCGAATGCCGCCTTTTAACGTGGTACTCTGTATTTATCTTTGAAGATATTTGGATGTTTATCATGTCACGTGACCTATTTTCCTCGATTGTTCATTGCTCTTAACATGTGGACATAATTAAAAGGCGGCATGACAAAGCATTTAGAAGGGTCATCGAATAATTAAGAAACAAGATTGATATAATGTAGCTGAATGTTCCCCATTTTTGAGTAAAAAATATGACTGTTATAAGTCAATTTTGGGTCAAGTGACAATATGTGATAGGGAACCTTTTTGGAAAACTGCCTGCCAAGTTTCATAGGCCCTGGAAAAATGCTTTCCCTTCAAATGAAAATATGCATAATAATTAGGCTGGTCAAGCCTTAATACACTTGAGAAAATTTAGTGGCTTGGTGGTGAAATCAGCTAGTCGAGTCAGACATCGATTACCACATTTCAGGTTTCGAAGTCAACGTAAGCAAACAATAGCCAATCTTTCTCGTTTCACATTCACCAAAGTTTTTCATTTAGAAGGCGCAGCATTATTTCATTAACGTTACCGTCGCCCTACTCTCTGAAGCACAATATTCTGCGCAAATGGAGTTGAGGCTTTTCCCGTCTTTCCAACTTTAGCACCATAACTTGAAAAGAAAGCTAAAAATGCTCCTTTCCCCTAGTTGATAGCCCAGAATGCATAACTTGCATCCACATCCTGTCGCTCAAAACCCCCGGATGTGGGACATCCCCATGTTTTCTGCATCTGCCAAAATGAATGTCACGGTCTCATTTTGACAGTTTCAGTACGGCCTCGCTGTATAGTACATCTCTTGAGATTACTGACGGATCGCAAAGAGTAGAGAGCTAATGTGATTGTCTCTCACCGGCCGTGTGTATGACTTTTTGAAAGGACTCCTCTCGCACCCATGGTATACCTTTGTGGGACTGTCGAACATAAAAGGAAGTTTCTAGGTATCATATACAGGGTGAGAAGGTTGACCTTCAGTCCAGAAATTAATATCATGAATTTTGTGCTTACTAAATCTTTGCAGATTGTAAGTCTATAACTAACGATAGCCACTCTTTAACATACTTCAACAAAGTCGAACGGATGTTGAAGCAAATATTGAAGCTGTTTTCCAGGGCCTTAACCCCCGAAGGGGGAGGTGGGGGGGGGGGGGGGGGGCAACTTCCATATAAAAATGACGGGGTTGTTCGTCGGAAATTTTGAAA
>NC_090880.1:16490242-16510242 GCF_036669935.1 Montipora foliosa
TAGCAATCGTATCCATTTCATGTGCTACACGTTTCATTGCTTTTTTATTCAAAACGATCTTTTCTAACCGCGCTGTCGTTGAGTTATTTTGTTTTTTAAGATCAGTCAGACCACTGCCTTTGGACTTATTTTTGCTGTTTCCTTTACTTTTTCCTTTTCTCCTGCTTTTCCCGCCCAAATCCAGCCCAGTGGCTGCTTCAATCTCGAGACTGACCTCCTTCCAATCTGCAGCACGAGAATCTTTGGCTTCTTCCTGACTTGTGCTTGCAAAATTCTCTTCTAAGGTCACGACCGTGTGAGTTACGGCACCTTTGGAAACAGGGGTTCCTGTTTCATCTCGAGGAACTACTTTCCCGTGGAATGGACATTTTATTCGGTCTCTCCTGGGACACAGTTTGCCACTTGGCAAAGGCGCACGACAAGACCACTTAACCGGCTCAAATTCTCCAGTAAAAGTCACCATTCTTGTGGGTCTGGCCTCTTTCTCACTACCAATGACATATTCTCCCTCGTGCTCTTTAGAAGCCCAATTGTTATCCAAATACGTCTTTACTAATTTATGTGTATTGGCTGTTGGGTCCCCCCAGAAATGCAGGTCCATGTCGTAAGGTACAACTGGTGCTATGTCAAGTAGTTTCCTTTTTCTTTCATCCGATGCTGTACTGTTTGCTTGGATGCAGCCCGAAGAGCTCACGTGATCTGCCAGCCGATTCCTAACTTGGTACAAGGCCGTGGCACGTGACGTGGGATCTCCAAGATCTCGAGGATTTGCTCCATATTGCTTCAGGAAGCCAGTCTCTTTGTCTTCTATTTCCAAACAGAAAACGTCACTTAAATAATTACTGCACCTTTCATTAATTTGCAGTCCAAATGTCATAAAACGGTTTCGTTTTTACTGCCGTCAATCTCTCTAGCAGAAAGGGTTGATAAGTTACACCCAGCGATGTAATATTGGCTCATTCCGATCCACATGCCAATTTCTGTTTTGGACGGCCCTCTAAAACATCACTAAAAACACGATTGGCAGCAGTGAAAAGTGAAACCGTTTATTAAGAACTGAATTTCACCTGCCCTGCGACCAAATTGTTTTTATGCATATTTTGGTTTAGTTACATACACTGTACTCTACACTTACATACACTCTAGAACTATCTTTTTTCGAACACTGTTTTGTCATGATTTGATAATCAAAATTACTTGCATTGGTTCCAAGAATGAAGTTTTGAAAACGGTGTAAAGTGTGGGAGGTGAGGATAGAAAGTGACATCAGAGTCTGCATATTTATGAAAGCCACACTAAAACTGATCCTGTCAGCTTCGAAGGTGGTGTTACAGTCAATACTGCTCAAGCGTTCCTCTGACGAGCAGATTAATAAGTTCATTATTGCAAATTTGATTTCAGGAATCATTTTAATAATTTGGTTGTTGGATGAATAATGCAAAATTAAAATCAAGCCTCAGTTCAAAACTCGAATTTTGATTGGATTATTGCTCGCTTCCGGTGCCAGATTGGCGTGAGAATTTGACAGGTGTACCAATTTGCATAATCTGCCTAGGTTGTAATAAGCGCGATTTGCCTTTCTTTTTAAATTCATTTCTCTGTCCTATCTTTGGAATTCGAAAACATAGCGTCTCAGTTTGAGGATAATGTTAAGATTATAGAAAGGTTATGTTGCTAAAGTGAAATGACTGTTGTTTCACAGATTATGCAAATCAGTAAACCTGTGAAATTTTCTCGCCGGCCTGGCACCGAAAGCCAGCAATATTCCAATCAAAATTCGAGTTTTGACCTGAGGCTTGATTTGAATTTTGCATTATTCATCCGACGAACAGATTATTGAAATGATTACTGAAATAAAATTTGCAAAGATGAACTCGTTAATCCCCTCGTCAGAGGAAGACTTGAGTTGTTTTGACTGTAAAACAAACCAAAAGTTTGCCCTAAAGGCCACATTCGATCCCTCCCTGTGTCAGCACTCTGTTTTCCATGTGTTAATAGCTACGGTAACAATGATCATATGAATGAAAAGCAGCCATTGAAAATTGTTGCAGAGTAGAAGCTAACTGATTAAGAGAACTAAAAACTACAAGCAAAGTGTTCTGGGTTTGATTACCAGTTTCTGTGACATACAGTGGTGGTTCTTGAAACTATTTGTATATTAGGATGCGGCAAAACCTTGTCCTAACGCACAAATAATTTCTAGATGACTTCAACATAACTTTGTCTTGCGTCCTAGTACTTTAATTAAGATTTGCAGAAGTTAACTCTTCTTCTTATATTCAATTAGTTCAAAAGAGTTTTGATTATTGATGACTGAATTCCATTTTCAAGCTTGCCTTCAATAGAACAATAATGGATTTATTCTTCTCAAACTCATTAATAATTCATAAGCCAAAAACAAAAGAAATCACTACCGTGAAGGAAGTTTGGATATGTGGTCTTAATTAGCATAAGATTTCACCAACTTTGATCCCAAATACGTGTATCTCTTAAAATACTGATTCCTTCTTGAGAAGCAATATCGAACACTCAAAAGAGCGTTTCGTCAGATATCCAAGCACTTTAAAAGCGGTTAAAAAACTCGGTCTTCGGCCTCGTTTTTCAACTCGCTTCTCAGTGTTTGGATATCTGATGAAACACTCCTTCTCGTGTTTGATATATTACACATGTACATCAAAGCTTAACCTTCTCCACAAATAAGCTGCATCTCCAATCCTAAGCTTATCGTTTACGCAAAAGTCTTGCTTTTACTTTCCAGTTAAAAGTTATTGCTTACCTTTCAAGGACTGATTTGAAGTGGACGCAGTTTCAAGACCATATTCAGATTTCTTGCTTGGGGGAATGACAAGCTCAAGTCCTTCCTTCTCAGGGACATCTTCAAATTCATCAGTATCATCCTCTTCATCTTCTGATTCTCCAATGCAAGACATTTTGTCCATTGCATCAACATATGGGGTGATTTTAAGTTCTGAAAATTTATCCTTTGTGGCTTCCAATGTCCTTTTCAGATCAATAAGCTGTTTGATTTTTTGTTGTGTTCCCTCTCCCTTTGTTAACACAGACAGCCATTTATTTATCATGGGTAGATGTTTGTGGGTCATTTCTTTATGCATCTCTTTCAGTGTCTTCAACACAATGCTGTTGTCATCAGTTTCTCTGATTTGTGGTCCTCCAACGTCTATTTTGATGTTCAATTGGTAGGATCTTGTACCAAGGCCGTGATTGGACAAGAGCTGTTCCTCATTATCATCTTTATCTGTATTCACATCACTTTCTGTGTCCCCAATCCCTAATTCAGAGGATTCATCTTCTTCTAAGACATCAGTTGCCTTGCTCGTCGATGGAGTAGAGCTCATGTGTCTCTCCACGACTTTGTCATCTTCCTGATCTTGACCGCTGGAAGCTACATTGTTCAGAATCACTGTCTTAGTGGCAGCTTCATTGGCATGGCACATGTCAAAATCATCTGGATGAGGCAATAATAGCTTAAAGCAGTTTTCAATTTCAAGTGCACACAGTTCCATTTCACTTATCATCTCGACCATCTCATTCTCCACACGAATGATTTGTCCATTTATAAAGTCCCTTTTTCTGCGTGCTCTCTCCTCAGATTGGCGCCTTTCAGCTTCAGTTCTAGCAGTTACTGCATTGAATTCCACATTTTTTACTCTCTTTAAATAATTATAGCCTAAATCTAGCTTCTTGTAATGAGGACCGAACTTTTTATACCAACTTTCAATCGCCTGCAAAACCTTATCTTTGAGGCTCTTGGCCACAGACTTGGGCGGTGGTAAAGGCTGTTTAGGGTCTGTTTCCACTGTAAGCTCCAAAAATATTTGAAAATCGATCAACAGAAGTTCTCTAAAAGCGTGAGACCGAAAGAACAGTTCACTGATGACCTGAAACGACGACAAACGAATTTCAGCGTGATTCTTTTTCAACTGTGTCAAGACCAAGTGATATGTGTGATTCACATAAACCTCTGACTTCTTGCAGATCGCCTTCAGCTTCTTCAAAAGATTATTGTCTAATGATGGACTGCCAGAAGTGGTAAGATCGCTAACGATTTCGCCTAGTTCTTGAAGAAGAGTTACATCCGCGACTGAAGAGTCCATGTTTAATAAATGTTTATAGCGAACTTGGAACTTATGGCTCAGCAACCACTCCTTAGTTTCCGCAGTTTGTGTTACTGCAGGCGCAGGAAATGCAAAATTTAAAAATGGCGGGGATTTCTGGCATTTCTGGTAAGAGCAAACAATTTGTCAAGCGTCGGAGAATCGATGGGCTAAAATAATTCTTTACATTTGATCACTAGACAGTAAAGATGGAAAACGAATAAGAGATGTGCTATTCAAAAAAGATCATAATGCGCGGTATTTGGAAGACGTTGTCGTCGTAGCAGATCTTTGTAAAATATGTTGCATTCAAAACAAATCCTTTCAATCACAAGTGCTGCAGTTGATGCGTTGTCTAGAGCAAAGGATGTTCAAGTTTCTGACAAGAGATTGTCTTTACAACAAGGATCGCTGCAAACAGTTGTTAAAGAAGATGACGTGTCGCGCAGTTCAAAAAGTTTCCGTTCCTCCCCTAGCGATAAACTTGCAGAGAGTTCAAGTGGAGAATCTAAAGAGAACTCATTATCAACGCCTCCGTCTTTCAGTGGTACTCAGAGAGTGAAAGTACCCTCGAGAATGCTGCGAGAAATTAAGTCACCCCTGGAAAGGAGTCCCTTATCTGTGGAATCAATAAAAATACCGGTTGTTTCGAACACAGGAGGTCAGTATCAATGATCATGAGCGGGACCTTGTACAGTTTGTATCACTACTTCCCCTGGGGGATCCCCAGGCAGGCAATTCTGCGGGGGGGGGGGGGGGGATTGCTTGCAGCTGAGTCTTGACCCAGGAATTAGAGCCATGTAGCAGCTCTTGTAACACATAATGTGATGGGCTTGATACCCAAGCAGGAGGCAAATCGCATGAGAAAGCACACAGTAATATAAGCAAGCCTTTCTGTTAAAATTATGGATTGCCAAACTGGTTAAACATGTTTTGTGAACCATGCGAGGGATATAATGTCTTATAACATTACTCAATAGTCATGTTTCTTGCTGTTTGCTTTTTCAGTTGATGATGAAACAAGATCCACTTCAGCCAAAGTAATCAGGCATGTTGATGGTCCATCAGGCTGGGTAGTTTCACCCAGAAAGGGTGATCTGCATGGCAGTGAAAGAGATATTGAGCCCATAAGCACTCATGCTGAGCCTTCCAGAAATCATCTAACCAGTAAACCAACAGAGGACAGTTTAGAGGAAAGAGGTTTGGTTGGAAAGCAGGTGGGTGGAGTCATAGTCCAACATGCTGAAAATGAAGTTTGGGGAACTTTCAATCTTTATGATAGAAAAGTGGCAATATCGATAATATTATTATTGCATTCGATTGAAGGAGAACGTTTTGTAATTTTGTTCAGATTGGCTGATTGTGTGGTCTTGCCAAAAGGAATCGAGATTTTTTGGTGTAAGCGCCCCAAAGATTCCTTTGTTGTTTGCAGGGGTACCCTCGCTGGATTCTCGTAGGTGTGTTGATCTTGATCTGATGATGCTTAATTTTGTAGCTTGGAACCCTACGGAGACACACAAGCTAAGATACTGTCGAACGCACTTCAATAATCCGAGATTACTACCAGTTATAATTACATGTACATGTATTAGCTTTACTTGTTGACTTTCCAAACAGGACGGGTCTGCAACTTTCAATAATCCAAGGAGGGTTTGGATAGAGCTCTAATTGCTACTGTCAAGACCCAGGGTTTCCAATAAGAGCTGGTAGCCGGCAAAATTCGCTGGCTATTGCTTGTGAACTCACCACCTAGTTTTCCTTGGAAATTATCCCAAATTTACAAATAACATGAGAAACATTTGAACAGAACATGAGCCTTGGATCGGGAGAGTTTTGTTCATGAAAAACAAAAGAGATGCCTGAACTCTGAGTATTTTTAGCAGCGATTTCTGTTTCCCTGTCCACATCAAAGGCGGTGATCAAGGATCAAGCACACACATGAGGCAGTGGTCCAGCAATCCAGTACTTGATGTACATGTAAGCCGCCTGAGTTGCAAACTACATTTGAAGTGTGACAAGATGACATCCGCAAAAGGTCATTTCAGTCACGGCAGATGAAATACCTTGCACGCAGCTGTACAGAATGCAAAGGAGCTATGTCACACTGTTTTAATGTTTTTTCAAAATCCAAAAGTTGTCTTGCTGTCAAATGAATTAAAAAAAATTAAAGTATTCATGTACTCTCTGTGAACAGAGTAAACTCCACTAACTCTGCTGTGAATAGAAAAAGCCAAAATTTAATGATCTTAATGTGATGTGTTCAAATACACTAATTTGTGCTTCAGAATGCAGTAAATGTATTCGAAGAGACCCAAATCTCAAAATTGTCTGGCCAGAGGATGCCCCTGGGCCCCCTACAAGGTAGTGCCTTCAGCCCTTGGAAAGCGCGCCATGTCTATTCTCCACCCACACCTTAGGGTTTGCCGCCTTCCAAAATTCTTATTGAAAACCCTGAAGACCATTGACAATTACATCGGCCAAGCCCTCAAAACAGAAACTGAGAAAGTGGATTGAATCCACCAATCACAACACTTGTAATTCCCAGCTGTGAAATATTAAACCATTTCTTGAAATTCGAATTCAAGTTTACAGAAAGGCATGTGCAACAACTCTATAAATCTGTTCTCTGTGCTGTAGAAGCCAGTTAATAAAGTCCTAAACTTGGATGGACAGGAATAATTGATTTCATGACTTATTTCAGGCCTAGGTTATAGTGAGGAAGTGACAAAAATAAGAGTTGTCAAAATCTGCTCAATCGCCAATCAAACTAAGAAAAAAATATGACACCTGCCAACAAACAATGCAGTAATCCTGTCAGCAAGAATACTGGGGCTTCATGAAGTGCAAGGCACCAGGCATATTGACTGTAAACTTTAAGGGACTTTTCCAGATACTTTTCCAGATACTTTCAGTAGTTTTGATTGTCTTTGCACTCTTTCTACTGGCGAAATCCCAATTATTGCCTGGTTGCAGGACCTTAATGATCTCCTGTGAAAAAGCTCTGTAAAAAGCCCTGAAAGACAACAATGTAGGCCTGGGGCTACCTTTTAAGCACTGAAATGAAATTTAGCCAAAGTTTAAGATGATGGAGGAATTGCTGACCAGTGGTGTTATGCACAAGGGCTGTTGGAGTTCCCCTGCATTGTACAGGGATGCACAATGTTGCAGATCATTGGGAATCTAATCCGGTGTGTGTGCTTGCTGTTTCTCTGTACATGTACTTAGTTTTATAGTTCTTCTTCTACCCCTGGTCCCTCTAATTGGTGACTGCCTCTCCAGTAAGAGTGATAGGTGCCAACCGTGGCAAGGCTGTGCTCTAAGGAAAATTTCGGGGAGCCCTTCGGGCTCCCAAGCTTTTCAGCTGGGGTGCCCAGCCCTCCAACTTGGTTGCCTGAATTAATTATTAATTATTTATTTAATTAATTATCTGAGATCAACAACACAGTAAGATCTTCATCTATCTCTCTCTCAACACACCATTGCTGCTACTGCTCCAGTGATGGTCGAACTCACTAGTGCAAGAAAAGCCCGCAACCCGTCAAATTTTTCACGCCATACTGTCTTGAGAAAGACGAGAAAAGTGGCAATGCCACCGATGTTTTTTCAGGTTTAAAAGTGAAAAATTAAAGATTGTGGCGGGTTTATGTAAAAGCAATTGGGTCTAATACAGGTAAACCTTTTTACTGGTTAGTTGGGTTGAAAATACATTTTCAAAGAGTGAGTCAGTGCCACTTGATTCCCGTGGAGCTTTTGTGAAAACTGCTGTGAAACAATGAAACCACCACGGTCCAAAAGCTATCAGCTCTTTTTGAGCAAGTCATCTTGATCTGGACGAAAATTATCTCTGAGACTACAGGACAGAACTAAAGTATTTTTTCCTTATATAATTTATCAGTAAAATATTTAGTGGAATCAGCTTTTTGTGGATTCAGTCGAAGTGCCATTCACAGCGTTATTTGTTTCTAAAGGGCATGCAATGATTTGTCACAACGACACCAAAGACAACGCAGGATTGCTCTGTTTCTAAAACAACAACAAATAACATGATATGTTTCCCTTTTTTTATTTCGTTATTTCATATACAGGGGAAAAACTACCATAACCTAAATATATTTTAGCCAAGCAGGTGCAGCCCCGAAAAATGGTAAAAATACTAAATTTGCATAAGCTGCGATTCCCGGGGTTCATACAAAAGTAAATTGCACGGCTTTGCCGGCCGTGCTTTACCGCTGTCAGAGCAGAAGTAACAACTCTTTTTTAAAACTATAATCAAGAAATGCCAAACTCCACGTTCCAAATTTAATGCTAGTTTTTGAGAAAGAATCATGCAAAGTCACGGATTATGTTACTACCGGGGTAACATGTGAAATTATGTGGAATGGCCTTTGAACCGATTGTTTCGTACGAAGAAAAAACATTTTCTGAGAGGTTTCGTAAACTGTAACCACCAGCATATTAAATTTCTAGCTGCCTTATCTGCTAAAAATACAATAGGCCAGAGTGCCCGGCTGGGGGACCAGGTAATTTTTCTCACTCGCCCGAAGCCAAATGTTAGTGGCCTCAGGTGACCGGGCGCCGTTAGAGCACAGCCTTGCGTGGATTGTGGTAGGGGTTACCATGTCTGTGGATATGAACATCCAGCATGACTTCTTCAGGTGCCAAAACCTCAAGCCCATCTTGCCAATGAGTGTACCGGTAATTCTTATCCCAGGCTACTTTTGACAGCATGAGAAATATGAAACTGAAGACCAAAATATAATTGGAGGAAAAGATGTTTTTTTTTTAAATTTTAGGTCTTCTTTGGTTCCATTTTTTAACGATAAAATTTATACATTAGTCTGGTAATCAATGCAATCTTTATTTACCCCATAATTTTTTTGTGAAGTATTTGATAATTTTAATTATTGGCCCAAATTAAAAAGTAAATGAAGTAAGAGAAAAGAAAGACATAGATTAAATAAACTTACATTCAAGAACACCTCCAACGGTATAGGACTTTTGTTTAGTACTATTATTGTTTACAATCTTCCGTTGATCTATGTTTTTGTCTGTTTTGTTAAAGACTGCATCTGGCAAGGGCTTGTATCAGGGGCATCCAAAAAGTGGAGTTCCTGTCTTTGATTCAAGGCAAGAAAATTCTTGTAAGTGAATTGATGTTATTTATTTGATACAACAAGAAAAATTTCCAGCTGGGTCTTAATTAATTTAATTAATTAATGCCCCATGTTTATCCATTCCAAAGACATTGTGCACCACATTGAATGTTGCACAGATGGAAAATCTGCAAATCACCGGTGAGGAGTACCCTATCAAAATGCTGGAACTATTTCAAATCAACAACACAAGTGTACAATGTTTTTGCGTGAACATGGGGCTTAAAGCTACCACATCCACTGTACTGATACATTTGCAGCTTTGCTACACTAAGATTCTCCCTCTTCTTTTTCCTTAAATTAAGGTGACTTAAAAATCAAACGGTTTGTCCTGAATGATAAAGAAAAAGCTTTGAAGGAGCAGTTTCTCAAAAGGTAACTTGTGTTGTAAATAGTTTGAAACCAGGCGTCATACATATTAGATGAAGTGGTAGTCGATCTTCTGGGTGAGTAGAGACTTGGAAAGAACTAAGCATGATGGCATTGATTCCGAAAAGGAGTTTGGCTCAGGTTGTCAACGTGTGTAAGTTGTAGTTTAGAATAAATTTTCAGTTCAGTCAGTCTGATGCCTCACCAATATTTCTGACAATTGTAAATGATTTAAGGTTAGAATAATATTGTAAAGGTTAAAACGATTTCCACCATTTATGAGCAATATATTTCCCTTGTTTTCTGTTTCCTAGGATTTAGAAAACAAAGAAAGGTAGAAAGGTTGGACTCAAACTAGGATGCAATTAATTATTGAAATGAGTTTTATTTTTGATCTACAGCATGTAGACATGTACAGGGGGATGTATGTGTCAATTCTAAACTCTGCCAGATGATCAAACTTCATCAAAGTTTTAAATAACTTGAAGTTTTAGAAAAATGAATTACGTATGGAATGATACTTTTTAGCCAGAGCACTTTTGATGTATGTTCCCCCCTGTTAACAGTCAGGCTCTTTTTATCTTATTTGGTGGGCTGATGAGCAAGGGATATGTTAAAGAGACCTCCGAGATGGGTTGAATCTTCCTTTAATTCAAATGCTCACCACCATCTTGGACATGTACTTGCTCGCTCATATGTTTGATGGGAGTAACTTGAGACTGCTGTGTCCTGCACATTTCCCTACAGGAGTTCTGGTGTCTTCCAGTGCGACCACAGAAGTCAGACAATATATATAGCCCCACAGTCAATTTCAACCAAGGGCAGCCTCAGATCTCTTTACTTGAATCTGCTCATCAGCTCAGCAATTACAAAACAAAGCAAAATTGCTTCTGCTAGTGGATATATTTTATTTTCTTCACAAACAGACAAGACCAAAGAAAATCTTCGAAAAAGGTTGTGCAGCCAACACTTGTTTCAAGTATTGCTGGTGACACAAGAGATGCTCAAGATTCAACAGGTGGCTCAGATGTGAATCCTGTGGCAACAGCGGCAGCTATTGCTGCAGCAGCAGCTTCAGCAGCAACGGGACCTTTCCTTCAGGTACAATAGGAATAACCCTGTTTGTTTCAAAATTTATGTCATTAACCCAGTCACTCCTCAAGAGCCACAGAACACCTCCAGTTGATGAGTAAAACTGTCTGGTGTTAGTAAGAGTAAAATCTGTGAAGGCTCACTCCCAGGGGTCAATGGGACTTTTTGACTGGTTAACCCATTTAATTTTCATTTAATTTTGGAAAAAGAAGTTTCAAATGTGCTTTATGACTTATCCCTTTTGTTTTCAGTCATTTAGATATAGAGGTAAATGCATTTGCTTCTTAAGAAGATGGCACTGACTGTAACCAAATAGGATGCTTCAGTTTCTTGATGTGTTCACCAATGGCTTTTTGAATCGGGAAGATGCTTTGATTTCCAAACCTTTTTAAATCGGCTTTAACACTTCACGGTGTATACCATAAAACAAATTTAAGTTGACTATGTTTTATTTCTGAGGAAAGGTTATTAGTTGGTGTTGTAGGGAAAATTTTAATCTATGGTAATGACAGTGATGGCATGAAGACGTCAGAGAAAGGAAGAAAATAATGCGATTCAGTTCTAATAAATACAGGAATTTGAACCATGTCATCCTTGAGGGTGAGACTCAGATGCAGTGTACTGTAACACTGCAGATGATTGACAAACTGAATCGATCTACTTGATGAAGCCATAACACTTACATGTACAAGTGACACCCGTGACGGATGTTACCTGTAGTGGGTTCAATTGAGAACCCTGATAGATAAATAATAATTCTTAACTTAAGGTCTGTTAACAGACCAACCTGCGAGGAGATGTTATTCAAACTTTGCGTGGGTGAAAGATAATGCTCAACCTTGGCCCCAAACCTGGGGCTTAGAAACTAAGCATCTTCTGGAGGATTAGGGTGGCCCCAATGACTTCAGATGCCTGCGTTCCTCCCAACACTTCCAAAATCCCAAGGTCTTTCAAAAAACCCTTGAACCTATTAGAAACTACACCCAAACGAGCAACCACCAAATGGCACAATCTTTGTTGACACATCATGATGCATCTTCCTGATTTCCTTTGCCACAGGAGAGTAGTTGGTGATTCCTCATCCTCTTTAGTCAGGTGTCAAGTACCGAGAAATTGACAAACGTCCACTGCTGAGCCGCTTGCTCCACCACAGTAATGTCTCTTTCCAGTTGATTATAAATGTTTTATCTTCTGTGTTGTCTTGACACTCCTCTATCCCACCAGATCTCCAAATTCCCATCCACCGACATCCTCAAGTCATCCAGAACCTCCTTGTAACACACATAAGCAAACTTCACACCATAATTCCGACGAAGCTCCCAGTACATCCTCAAACCCATCTGATCCAAAATGCTATGATCTCAATCAAATAACTTAATACCGGTTTGGACTTGCTATTCACGCAAAGCCAACCTTTAACCCTTTGACACCCAAACTGGCCTAATCCGGACTTTAGATTTTATTCTGTCTAATGCCAGACTATTTTACTCGTCAATGGGGAACCCCTGGGAGTCAATGGGTTAATCGCTCACTGAAAAATGTCCCCATTAATAAAGGAAATCTGGTACTTTTTTCTCTCTACAGCTGCAGCATTCTTTAGAGGCTCAGATTGCAGCTCTCGTCAGTAATTTAGAAGTCTTGCATCAGAATCAGGGCAGACAACAGGAACGACAAGACAATAAAAGGGAGAGTGAACTGCAGCAACAAATGGAAGAGCGACTAAAAAGGCTGGAAGATTTACAAAAAGAGATGCTGCAAGCACAGGTAAATGAAATACCTTTTTAATGGCACTTCACTTACGTCCAGAAATGCTTGTAATTTATTTTTTTACATAAGGACTGGAGTTTGGGGGGGTGGGGGGGGGGGAGCATTTTGTGATGTTGACTGTCTGTATTCCCAGGTGTACGTGATGTTGAAATTGGGGAGGAGAGGAAAGTAGAACTTTGCGAGGCTTATCAAAATCGTCGTGCATCGAATTATGTGCATTTTTTGACATAGGACATAATAATCTGCAGCACAAATGATGCTAGTTTTAGGATTTGCCTTCTTTGCTTTTGCTCACGAGTATGCCTGAATAATGTACTTAGCTATAATATTAAATTTTAAGCGTATTAGCCTTTCAAAGGGACTATTTAAAAAAAAAGCGTATGAGCTGTACCAAAGGACTATTTCTGCTTCTTTGCTAAATGCTTCACCAATAATAAATAATCTGTGGATTTTCTTTTTTGCTGAAGTTTCAAATTACCGATATGCTTTTTTAATAGCCAGAGAGCTGGACTGGCACCTGTTGTCCTTTTTGCAAATACAAACCAAAAAGTGAACAAAAAATTGATATGTGCAAGATGACGACATTCCTTGAATTTCTGGAAAAGGGTAACCATTTATGATTTTGGAGTATTAAAACTTACAGGTCTAAAATAATTGAAACTTGTGGCAGAACTAATTATTTGTGGTTTTAGGTGCACATTCTTTCTAAGGTAACTTTACTATCAGTGAATAAACGCTTTAAGTGTTTGTATTCAAAATGTCAGCCTCAGCTAAGGAGAGTGTTCGTTTTATAAAATTATACTACCAATGAGGCAAAGACAATGAGCTTCACTCTCTTCTGGGACTTAAGGACGTTTGCGGGAAAATTTTCTAACATTAATTTTTTCTGCAAATTTTACCATTGAAAGATGACGAGTTAGTGATGTCAGAAATGTAAAAAAAAATGGGGGGTCACTAACTTCGTTTTGAAGAGAGCTTGCCCGGAAGAACACCCTAAATCTGAAAAATCCGGCTTCTTTAGCAAATAAGGCCACAGTGTCTGTAAGCCCAAAAATATTGCAATTACATCTTTGAAGTGAAATGTTAACTACCAAACTTTGTTTAAGTGGACCCATCAAGTGAATTTAGTGAACTGTTGAGGTTCCTTGAAGAACAAGTTCGCATTTAGTGACCATAGTTTCATGCGCTTTGCAGCCGCAAGATGGCAGGATTCCATGTCCCGAGGAAAGAAAACTTGAAATTTTTTTAACTTCCCACGTTGATTTTTTGTTCATTTTTGGACAATGTGGAGATAATTGTAAATAAAATCTGTTTCTGAAAAGAAAAGTAGGGGTCACCGAATATCCAAGATCGTTAAGTCCAAGCAAAGCTATAGCAATGGCCATCTGCCCTATCATTGTTCATTTTAGTACTTAGCGCGCGCACTCGATGCATGACGTGGCATGTGAATTTGCGTGCGCTGTAAGGATGCGCAGTAGCAATGGGCGCGAACGTCCTTAAGTGAATCCGGGATATCTCTGAGTCAGCAAAGGCCATTCTCGGTTTTACAAAGAGCAAAAATCAAGATTGGTTTTATGAGAATGATCAAGAGGTCAGCCGCCTCATTGACGCAAAACGCCTCACGTGACTGGCCCCCAGTCCCCTGGTCTCCCGGTCCGGCCCCCCTGGCTCCCGAGAACGACACCCGGTCTCGTCTCAAAAAGTGTCGATACCAAGAACTTAATCTTGAGACAATGTCAGACCAAGCTCAGAGAGATTCAGAACACATGGTGGCAGCACAAAGCTAGCGAACTCCAACAGTATGCAGATACTCGCGATCTCTGAAACTTCTATGCAAGTACAAAACAGCTCTACAATCCAGCACATACATCAACTGGAACCCTCCAGGAAGACTAAGGCCGCGGATTTCACAACCGTCCTAACCGTCCTGACGGACCCGCTTGACGTCCTCGAACGCTGAAAGATCACTTCTCCGTGTTACTGAACCAGGAATCCACTGCTGCAGAAGATTTCTCATTCATTTGAGAAATGTCCCATCTTATTCCCATCAACCCTGTTTGAGTCAACTGCCATCTCTTGTGGAGTTTGAGAAATCAATGAAGAGAATGCCCCCAGGAAAGTTCCGGGGCCCCGACAACTTTCCATACGAACTGATTCAGCATGGTGGCCTTCTGCTGAAAAGCCGCCTCTTCACTCCCATCTTGAAAATGTGGGAAAACGAACAAATTTCGAAATACCTCAAAAACTCCGATCGCATAGCCTGTGGAAACTATCGTGGCATTTCTCTTCTCTCGATCGCTGGCAAGATCTTCGCCTCTTGAACAGATTGCAAGTAGTTGCAGAGGAACTCCTCCCTGAGTCCCAGTGTGGCTTTCAACAAGTCCGCCCCGCCATCGATATGATCTTCTGTGTCAGACAAATACAAGAAAAGAGTAGAGAGCAATAGAAACCACTATTCTTTGTTTTTTACGATCTGGAGAAAGCCCAAGTCCCAAGAACAGCCACGTGGATGGTCCTCTGAAGACTTGGACGTCCATATCGCTTTGTAGGCCTCATCCCAGTCAAAATGTTTTTGAGTTGTAGGCAAGCTGGCTATAGTAATAGGCAGCAGAGGCCCAAGGCCGCTGCTTCAAGGGCCAGAGGCCTTTGCATGCTAGGGGGGTCTTGGGGGCATGCTGCCCTGGAACATTTTGAAAATATTGGCTTCAAATGGTTGCATTTGCTGCATTTTAGGGTAAACTGAGCTCCTATTAGATGCCATTAAGATAACAGTAATGAATTAAGAGTCACACAAGACCTTCAGTTTTCAAAGTAGAGTTATATTCCGCCAGAAGCATTATTGGAAAAAAAGTATAAGTATATTACAAGCAAGTACTTCTCAACTGTGAAAGTGACAAACTCAGTTGCTGAAAGTTGCCTCATAATATATTATAGAGTCAGTTAAACTGAAGGCTTCATATCTTTAAATCATTTGAGCTATATATAATCTCAATGCAAAGCTATGGGCTTCCGGGGCTACATACTTGATAGCGTGTGAAAAAATTTAGAAATTTGCGGAGTCCCTGCGCCAACGTCAAGAGATCGTTCGGACGCCATCTTGTTTGTACCTGCAAAAACCGTGACCGCTGACAATCCATTCGGCTCACGTTCCCACGCAATGAGCGCGTTTCTGCAGAAGCGATCGTGTGCGGCTAGGGTTTACGTGGGGTATTTTTTAGTTACAATTTGAACTGGAAGTTTAGAAGAGACCTTATATCCTGAGAAAAGATGAAGGCTAGTAGTATGCAGTCGAAACGTAGTGATGAACAACAACTCGAACAACCTCATCCTCAATACAAGTCTAACAAGTGTGAATTCGAAGTTAGCTGCAGATATTGCGTTGTCGGCGGCCAAATAGCCGGCTGCCGGCACATTTTGACTGGGATGAGGCCTGATTCGTGCACTGCATGGAAGTATGTCTTGACGTGTATTCCATGATAACAGGCTGACGGATGAGTTCCCCTTTTGATCAGGTCTGAAGCAGGGCTGCGTCCTAGCCCCTACACTCTTCTCCCTGTACCTGGTAATGAAGCATCGCCTCAGATGGTCTGGGCACGTCGCCAGGGTGAGTGATGCTCGGTTGCCGCGACAACTTCTCTGCTGCGAACTCTCCACTGGGTTACGCCCAAGAGGACGCCGTCTCCTTCGCTACAAATATTAGCGCAAAGCTACATGAAAGAAAAATTGAATCGATCCAAGGACATGGGAGACAACTGCGGCAAACCGATCTGGCTGGCGGCAGTCCATTTTCCTCGGAATTGCCTTGTTTGAAGCAGAGTGGAGTCGCAAAGCCGAAGAGAAACGTGATGCGCGAAAACGCCGCCTTGCAGCCTCTCGTTCCCCGCCCACTCTCCCATGTCCTCACTTCCCTCGTAAATTCTATGCAATGATTGGCCTGCCAATCCACCTCCGAGGTCCTCAAAGAAGAGGAGACGATACTGTGAGAAGAAATTGATTCTTGGTCACGAACTGACGCCGCCGCAGCGTTGACGACGACACCTACCAATGAGGCAAAGACAATGAGCCTCACTCTCTTCTGGGACTAAAATGAAATGCCACATCTAGACTTTTAGATTGAAGTCCCTCAATTATGTTAAGGACGGTGCCAACTACTGTTATTGTGCATACTTGTACTGGTACTTTTTGCGCATCTCGAGATACTCGGATTTCCTATGGGTGATGCTTACTAATACAGGGATATTATTGCGTCGTTTAAAACTATGCGGAGAAAGCAGAATTTAGCAAGCGCTCTTGGTATCCAAAAAGAAAATTGGGGGCAACCATGAATTTTCAGAGACAATTAAGTCAGTTTCAAATTGGGAAAGCATTTCACAAATATTATTGATTAATTATCTTTGAAAAGTGCATGGTTACCCCCAGTTTTCTTTTTGGATTTCAACAACACTTGTTAAGATCTGCTTTTCCCGCATATTCATAAACCACTCAAAAATAACTTTGAATTAGTAGGCACCGTCCTTAAAAAAGACACTTTGCATGTGATTTATTTGTAGGCTGAAGGTTATTAAAATGAATTTTTCACAATTCTGCAAAAGTCTTGTCGATTTTCTTTTCAGATTTGAATTTGTTACAGTGTAGCTGTGGTGATTTTAGTTAGCGCAGCTCTGGAATTAATTTGCCCCCCTCCTAATAATTGCACCACCGGCAGCACAAAACAAGTAACATTTGGTGGTGTTTTGTTTTGCTTGTAGTCTGTACACTCTCTACCGGTTTCAAATGTTGGTGTTCAAAATTTACAAACCACAACAACCCATCATCCCACCCCTGTGAATCAAGCGGAGATGACGCCATCAGCTCGGCATGCCACAAACACTGTGATCTACCCACCGGGTTCCACAGTCCCTTATCATCAGGTTCCTGGAGTAGTTCATCAGGATCGTAATGCTGACATACAAAATGCTGTGGCTCGACAAGGGCTCCGCACCACCTTTGAAGCTCAAAATCCCGTAAAAGGTCTCCATACGCATCAAGAAAGCCGGTCAATATTTGGTGAGTCGTTAATGCAGGACAGAGGCTCATGACCTTGAAACGTTTAACTCTGGTCCAGAGCTGGGGTTTTTTAGGTTTAAAAGTTTCCTTATTTGGATGTAACGTAGCTCGTACATTTTCCAGCGCGTGCAGCTTCGATCTTATTTTTGTCCAAATTTGGGGCATAAAATTGGTGTCAGGTCATGTGCTTCTGTGCAGGATACATTATGGGAATCGTTCTTCCACTTTTGAGCTAGAACAGTGCATTAATTTTTCGATTTAAAAAGACGTTATTTCTTCGATCGCTGGCTTAGTTGGACGCGAGGTTGAAAGACTTCATGATCAGTCTCCAGCTGGTGACCAGCCTGTAAATTCCGGTGGCCAAGGCTCAACTGTCAGTCGCATTGGCGACCAGCTGGTGGCAATTTCGGACCCTGCCACCATTCAGTTTAGGGGGTGTTTACATGATACCGGTACGAGTTTCATTCTGGTACGAGTTGTCAATTTCATACCGCTTTTACATGGACGACGCAAATATTGACACATCCCAAGTCCATCGATTACCGGACGCCATCTTGACGAATATTTAGAAATACAACGCATGCGTCAATAGT
This sequence comes from Montipora foliosa, assembly GCF_036669935.1. NCBI lineage: Eukaryota > Metazoa > Cnidaria > Anthozoa > Scleractinia > Acroporidae > Montipora > Montipora foliosa. The sequence continues at coordinate 16,508,378 of NC_090880.1, forward strand.
CCCAATCCACCACGACTTGACGACTCGTAGCGGAATGGGAGTCAATGTAGCGTTTACATGATACCGGTATAACTTTTCATACCGTTATGAGAATTTCGATCCGGTACAACTACCGGGATGAACTCGTACCAGAATGAAACTCGTACCGGTATCATGTAAACACCCCCTTAGACTTAGAATGTCATCTCTACCTGGCGAAAGTATCCCTTCATTTTGCTGGATTTTATCCTCCTCTAGTACCCTTAAGGTACCGTAGTCTTATTGTTAGTTAGCAATGACGTGATCAACAGCCATGTTTTCAACATGATTCAACGGAGAATTGGGTCGGGACATCAACATGGCCGCCGTTTGTAGGGCGCACCAACGTGGCGGTTATGACGTCATGTGAAAACCGAGAATAAGCATCCGCATTCGTCGCCATTCATTCCTCAACTACTTCTCTCAATGCTTTCTGACTGGACAAGTTGTTTCCCTCTTCATGACCGGCACTGCACAGTTTTCTTTTCCAATTATTATCACCATCGTTGTTGTCTGCACTTGTACTTGTTGTTGTTCTTCCACTTCTTTTGATGTAAAATTGACAATTAACTGTTGTGGGAGACCAGCTCTAGCACCTGGTAAAGCTTGTATTCTTTGATGCCGATTCATTTACTTTATCTTTATTATTAATTATGTTTCAGAAAGGCACAAACTTGTAAGAAACACTAGGACCCAGACCTCTCCCCAAGAATCCATTTCGTCAGAAGAGTCTCTGCTCCAGACCCCTCTCCCACGGAAGCGTCCACCTGTTCCAGCAGTCCCAGACTCCTATTACGACTTGTCAAGGTCACGGGCAAAAGGAACTCGATTTGATGTTGACAGTAGAGGGGAGAAAAAACCCCGGGTACACTTTCAGCCAGATGTAATACCTCCTACAGTACCATCTTTCAAGAAAGAAATGACAGATAAAGGTAATTTTATCTTATCTTATGAAGCTTTACCTTGTCAGCCGGCCGGCGCTACGTGTTTTTGCAAATCACTGTGGCCCTGTTGATCCGTCCCCAGTTGTACAAAGGCTTGATAAAGGCCCTTTGACCAACATTGAATAGATGTTGGGCAAATGTTGGACGCAAAAACAAAATTGTGCGGAGGCCATTCAAACGGTTCCAATATTGCGCCAACGAAGGAACCAACACTTTCGCGAAATTTGATTGCAAGGAGCTGAGAACTAGAAACCAGACTCTCTCTCTGGACTCTCTCTTCCAGGTAAACTACGTTCCGCCATATTGATTTGGCGATCATAGAGCATCCGTGTGTTCTACAATTGTTGAACAGTGTTCAAACGGCCCCAACACCATTCAACATTTTCGAGAACAAAGGAAAAGTTGAATCGATGTTGAATTGAAAGTTAAAACCGATTTAAACTTCATTCAACACGCTTTCAACAGTGTTGGGCGACCTGTTCAAACGCACCGAACATTTGGCACAACGAAGTCTTGAATGCATGTTGAAGCAAATGTTGAAACCATTGAAACGGGCCTTAATGTTACCCAGTGGATAAGTCCCCATCCGACAGTTTCATTTTGTGCTTGGATGTTGGCATTTTCTGACGTAATGAAACGTCACTCCAAATGCAAGCCAACTATCCTGTAACTGGGTGGGTACGAACGGTTTTAGAGCCAAAACACAAAATGAATGGTTGATTGTTATATGCCCATGTTGTTGTCGAAACCTAAAATTTGATGATTTCACGTTGTTGTTTTGTGGAGTACGGCAAAGAAATGCGCGGAAATTCGTGCTGCACGTGCGATTATTTTTTTAACCAATCATATTCTTGCTTTGTGGCGCTGTCGTAGCCGTCGTATTTGCTTAAACTCCCTAATATA
>NC_090880.1:16515242-16535242 GCF_036669935.1 Montipora foliosa
GAAAACATGCTGTGCTTCTATCACGTGACTTTTAATGACAGTTTAATTGATAACGACAACTTGTTGGCAGCTTCTCCTTAGAGATAATTTATTCATAGAATCGTTTTGTCTAGAAGAAACCTTTTTTCGTGGAACTTTTTGCAATTAAAAGAACTCAATGAGATGAACCTGGAAATATCAAAAACTAGAGTTTGACAAAATTATCAATTTTGGGATATACTGATACCTTAATTGGGACGTGATTTTGTCTGGAATTTGTCTGGCACCGTTTCAATTAACAAACCTGCGGCGAAATGCATTTTCTGTTTTTGTGTCCGTTAGCACAACAGTTTCCTAACATCCAGATTGCATGCTCCAATCCTTAGGGCACTTTCTCTTTGTCAGAACTGGCCGGCGAGGCCATGGTAATCCTTCGCATTCTTCTGGAGGAGTATATATCATCCTCGATGTGTGTTAATCTGAAGGGGTTGTAGAGTTAGTCCTTCCAAATGCCTGGTCTGGCCGGTCAGTTCTGTAAAATGGAAAGATTTCCTAATTGACCGCGACCTAAATTAATACCCCAAAAGTTAGACTCCCCTTACGCCATGAAATTAGGGCACCCCAAAGACAAGGGTCATTTCTTTCGGGATTTTACGGTATTACAATCCTCATATGCGAAATTATGAAATATCATGATATATTTGAACGAAGGAATAAACATGAAATGAAAGTTAGAAAGCGATGCCAGCGATGTCGATTCGTAGTTTTCAGGCATGATCTTCTTGTCTGATGCCTCCTCGATTTTTTCTATTCAATTTTTTTCTCCTTCAGGGCGAGGTCTCGTCAGAGAACTTGTGTCCCAGGACCCTGCGGCCAACCGCTTCAAGACGAGTCTCAAAACGGAGAAACCTCCTGATAGGTATATTAACATTTCTTAAATTCATTATTTCCACTGCGCGGGAAACAAGACTTGCTATTAAATTTATTTTGCACGTCTTGAAGCATAACACGTGTGAACAAGAACGGCCCTTGAGCTTGTTTAGTTAGAGGTATATCTTCCATTCATCGGCTATTAATTCCTAAAGGTGTCCAGTTGAAGCCGTCTGAATTTTTCTGGTGTCTAGTTAAGTGCGGGGATCACTTCTACATTTCGTCTATAACCCGCTCTTTAAATATATACGTTTCTTTCAGTCATCGAGTACTTGACGAGAACAAACGAGCCCAATAAATTGACCTGTTCCCAACTGAGTGGCTTCATAGTTCAGTTGGTAGAGCACTGAATAGACCACTTTCGATATATTAAAATTCAGTCCGAAACAAAAGGCATCATCTCGAGGCTCTGGGGAATAAATATAAGGATTTGTATGAGCTTAATCTTCAGAGCCTCGAGATGATGCCTTTTGTATCGGACTGAATTTTAATATATCGAAATTGGTCTATTCCGTTGGAGCCACGTGAATTTTGCAGCTGTCTACAAGTGGCAATTGCTTAAATTTTCCAGTAAAGTTCGAGGATCACGAGTCTACATTTCGGGTATGCGTTGTTTATCTAATCGTGCATTTGTGGTAGCCCAGTCGAGTCTCTTGTAGCTACGTGGTAGAGTATCCGATCCGTTAAACTGATGGACATTGATTTCGAAGTTTGTCCGCGTCATTACCGGTAAATTCGTCATCCCATTCATTTTCCTTAAGAACTTAATCGTATACTCTCCAACTCAGTTGAATTGTGTCTCCAGTTGACAGCACATGCAGTCTTGGCAGTATGTCTCGACAGTTAGCACTTGTTTAATTGCCAAACTTTTTAATGGCGCAAACCTATATAATTGTTAAAAAAAAAAAACATTCAAGACTAAGTTCTTTTTTTATGTTACAAGTGAAAACCAAACTCAGTTCCGTGTAAACCACTCTCTATAATGTTGATCCTATTGCGTTACCCTAGGGGAGAATCGCACCCCTTTAGTTCGTTGGAATCTATCCGGGAGGGATCAAAATCTGCTAATGTCATTCCTAGTTCTTAGTTAAATACACTCACAAGTAGCACATAAAGCTAATACTAGGAGGACATAAAAACTGCGACAGCTGCTACAACCAGTCAAATAAGATTAAACTCAAAAAGAAAAGAAATTCAGTTTAAAGCACAGCTTCTTGAGATGTAATGGCACCGCGATGTCCTGAATCCCCGTAATCCTTTCTCTCGCACAGCCGCAACTGGTAGTAAACTTCCAGATAAAGGAATAGCTGTGTTGAAGAACGCGGCATTGCATCATGGGTAATGGACTCTTGTGATAAGCTACATTAGGACGTCTATTAGGACTAGGATACATAACAAATTCAGATGGCATATGATGGTTCATAGAGCGGTCATAATTGAGTGCAGTAGCCTGATCAGCTTAAAGACGTCTGTGTTCCAACGTAGCCCAGTCGTTGGAACCGCTTTTCTGATTTGGACCTTCATGTTCCATAAAAATTGATTTTGGCACTTTTTCGACATTGCTCGAAGGCCAGATTCCACAAAAAGAAAGGTTACCCGTGAACTTCTTTCACTCGCGTTTTTGACTTAAAACCAGAAATTTCGAGCTACGATGGAATGCGGTCCATCAGGTTTTCGGTATTACCGGTACTTATTTTTAGGACGGATACTGCCAGATTTTTGTGGGAAAAAAACGTGGCCGTGTTGTTTTTTGCCTTGCTCCTTGATTTTGCATTGAAGGATTGTGCGACGACTTGGTTGACGACCAACTAAAGGTGCTGTGGTCATGAGACCCAATCCGCCATAATTTGGCGGGACCTGTATTCTTAATTTAGGCGATACAGTAAACTGATGGGCCAAAGGCCAAACGAGAAAGATGGACAATTCGGTGTCCAGAGAGGTAGGACTGACGGCTTGCCCAGGGCAAAGGTCCTTTATAGTCAGGGTCCTTGTTTAAACATTTTGGCGGCGCTTTAGGGTTGTGGCCATGTTTACCCACCGTTCAGCCGCCATCTTAGCGGATACCTCTCAAGGAGAATTGCAGCTAGCTACAAGTTACGCTTTTTAACTGTCACTTTATATTTAGAGGTTTTTATCACTTCATAATTACACTTCGTTTTACACCACACCCACCAGCGGTTTATTTTCTTTTGAAAATGGCTGATAATAACCATATATGACGTATCTGCGGTCGTTATGTCAGTGGGAGCGATAGAATTGCGGCCTCCTTTTGTTTCATGGTCACGTAGAGTTGAATATGAAAATGTTCAAAACATGGCACTGTTCTCCGACTTGCCTGTCGAGTAACGGAAGGTGCTTAAGAATTTCTAAATGAGTCTCCGTGAACTTCGGATAGACGCACCTAAGTCATTGTTATTTCAAGCAATTTAATAGAAATTCAAAGCATCGCGGATACTATCTCCAAGAATACTCTCGAATCTCTGGTACTGGTTTTCATGAAAAGGTTTAAACTGTTCGGAAATGTGAAATTAGTTTTCTTTTCAAGGAATTGTTTCAATTCTTATTTCTTATTTCTCCCCGACATTTCCTTGAGGAAATATTGACGGCCTTTTTGAGCGCAGTCACGGTCTAATGGCATTTCTGCATATGATAAAAATAAACGACACAGGAAAGGAAGTTTTACTGATAGAGTGGCGCACGAGAACATCCGGTGTTTTTTCAAGAGCTGGAAAAACCGGATGCTATCTCATGCACCAGACCAACGTGCGGCCTGTCATGTGTTGGTATTTCGACTGGAACGAAAATTATTAAAGGACACCTGCTTCAACATCTGCTGATTGCGTCACAACCGGTTAGCCTTGAGTGACGAGTGTTGTCTATGATAACGTATGTTCTGTTTTGTTCTCAATATTCGTAACACTCGTATTAATCAAGAAGCGATCCTCGAAAGGGTTTCCAGCCGAGCGCGCGCGCGTAAGCCACGCACGCAATTCTAAAAGCTGCTCGGGTCAGCTCATGATTCAAAATGGTTCACCAGAAATAAAAACAAGTACCGCTAATTTCGTTCACCTTTCTTCTCATTTCTATATATATGGAATATAAATAGACATCTCCTATTCACGAAAACTACGAAAGTTGTACATAAAACGGTTTAATGGTCACTTAAATCCGTTTGTGTTGGCCTTTAGCTTCACTCGCGCGTGCACTCGAATGAGCGGGTGACGCTTGCGTAAATGCTGATCTTGTAACTCCGTCATTTTTCCTGATTTTGCAACTTTACTCGTTTATACTGCTTCCGGACGGTAAATTTTTTTCAGTTTTTTGCATGTTAGCTTAGATTAATTTGAAGCGTTTGTCTTTCAAATTAAAAACAATTCTGTAGGTGAAAAAAAAAAAATTAGAGACATTTCACAGAAACTTATTTTTCTGAAAAACTGACCTACAGGTTTTGTTGAATTTTAAATATTTTAGAGATTATTTATAACATTATCTGGTAACGCTGAATATTTTAAGGCTCAAAGAAATGCCTTATATCGTTGCCATGGCAACGTTATTTTGGAGGAAAATGTGATGTGAGAAATCTATGATGGGTACTTAATAACCTGGCCAAATTTGGTCTTGATATGATTACCCTAACTGTATCTAAGAACAGAATATGTGTATTTGTTTGAAAACAAGAGAATCTATTTCGAACCTCCTTAAGGACGGTGCCTACTAATTAAAGATAATTTTGCCCCGGTGTGTGATTATGCAGGAAATGTAGATCTTAACAAGTGTTATTGAAATCCAAAAAGAAAATTGGGGGTAACCACGCATTTTTCAAACATAATTCATGAATAATATTTGTAAAAAGCTTTAAAATACAAAGCAACGTATGGCGTTCTTTTTCAAATTGAAGCATAATTATCTCTCAAAAATGCATGGTTACCCCCAATTTTCTTTTTGGATACCAAGAGTACTTACCAAGATCTACTTTCTTTGGATAGTTTTAAACCGCGCAAAAATATCCCTGTATTAGTAAGCATCACAGATAGGAAATCCGAGTATCTCGAGATGCGCAGAACGTATGTGCAACAACAATAGTAGGCACCGTCCTTAATTAAACACATGAAAAATTCATTTGGCTTTAACGGGATCTGAATTTTCAGGTGTCTATAAGAAACAATAGGCCTTTTCACGGTTAGTTTTTCTCATTTGCATCACAATACAATCTAGCACGTATGTGAGGCAATTTCGGGAGCACACATTTTTAAACTTTACCAAATTTGAATGAATCACAAGAAAAACAAGGATTTTTGTTGCCAACAGAATATCAAAACTAAGCTTTCCCTTGTCTTTTTAGAGTTAGGATGAAGCAGGATTCGGTAAAATGAAAATGCCTTCTTGGTGAAAGCGTTAAGTTTCTTCCGTAACCATAGTTAATGCATGGCGACGGTTATGAAACTCGACAAGTTCCTTTGTTTCATGTTTTTGACCTGATCCTGCACAAAACACACCTTTTTTCGGGAAGATAACAAATCGAATCTTTCAATTAAATTGTGCGCAACTAATTTGCAAACCCGTGCGAAGCGGAAACAAAAGATTGTGCAGGGTCAATTCAACATCGATCGCGACAACATTGTTCTCGCTTTTGAATGGTTTTAAGGTTTCATAACCAGCCCCTCGATTAACTGTGTCATAACTAACACGACACACCTGAACTGTTAAAAAAACTTCCTTTTCCGCTGAAACGAACATTCATGCGCTGCTTTGGTGCTTCGTTTATCATGTGGCTATCTTCCCTGATTCGAAAGTCTAACTAGTGTTTCCTGTTGCACTCCAAGCAATCGTAGACATTTCAAAGGTGCGATTCCCGTATTGCGAAATAGGCTTGTGGCGCCAAAGTCTAATATTAATACAATTTGCGACATACTGGTTTTTTGTGGTACGTGTTTTTTACGCTGTCGTTGTGTTTACTCGAAGTTTCCGAGTTCTTCTGCATCCCACCGGATGTCTTTGCGGGCGCGAACTTTGCCATTTTGCTTGCTCTTGTCACACTACAGGAAACCATAAACTGTGATTTAGTTGCAGCACAAAAGGATGCCGAAATAGCGATTGTCCGGAAAAATGAATACAAAAGATTTATGAGCGCTTGACTTGAACTCTTTAGTTACCGACAGTTCAGTTTCTAAGTGTTTAAAGTTAGCCGGTCGTTATAGCAGGAGCTTGCATGTTCCGTTTTTGTTGCCTCAAGTGGCTTTTCAGGAACTTTGTTAAATAAACATTTTTGTTCGTTTTTACTAGCGTTTCGGAGCCGAGCAACGCCTTATTGCAAGCCCGGTTGAACATTGGCTAGAAGAAAAAATTTCAACAGCAATTAAGGACTTGATACTAATAAGAGCCTTCTCGCAGGCTACAGGGCGTGGTTAGCAAATCAGACACTGGTATCATTTTTGAACAGTATCATATAACTCCGTCGTGGTCTTCCATCTTTGAAAAGAGCCGTCTTACACCGTTATTGTGGAAACGGAACGCAAAACAATGCAAGCTAAGGGGGTGTTTTTAGCTATTTGTATTTGCTCCTTGAACTTATTAATTGTTCTGTTGAGTTGTCTTTGACGTGGGCGTCGCTTTGTGTTGCGTTCGGATGCGATATTTATTTCGAATGGCGCCATGCACGATTTGAGAAACAGATACGGTTTTTTTTTCTATTCAAGTTAACAATTGCTATTGTCTGCTGCTTGAAAAGCCAGAAAAAAAATCTTTTGAATTTTTGGTCTGTATGTGTTCAAGCCTAGTCTTGGTACACGTGAAGAGAAGTTTTGTGGCGAAAACAGCGTCCTCGTGTCGTGTCGTAAGAGCAGAAATAACTTATTTTGCTTACGTGAAGATCGTAGATTCCACCACACCCAACATGAAATCCCAATAATTTAATCAACGCTTGAGAAATCTCGAGGAAGGTCAATGTCATCTGAGATTGATGAACACTTTTGATACGTGCTTTTGATATGTGCTGTGTAATTTCCGGTGGACTTTGGTTGTCAGTTTTAAAGTGTTGGATATCAGTGGCAAAGAAAACTATTATCCAGTAGACGTTAAAATGAATCCATAAATCAAGGACGGTCGTAAAGAAGAATCTAGACCACAACTTGCATGTTGGACCGTGAAGCACCAAAGATGTAATCGTTTGAATTGCTTGACTTATTATAAGAGAAATGTTAAGATATATATGTGACTCCTTTGCCCACAGCTCTTACTTCTTATCATTGCTACAGCACATAACCCGCGCATGCACAGTAGGTGCTATGGGTTATTATAATCAGTAGTATTTTTTAGATTTTGGAGTGTTTTCTGTGGCGCCCACTGAGAGACGATGATGCAGTTCTTAATATATTTAATCTGTTTCTTTTCCTCACATCGCTGAGGCAGTCAATTTGAAAACAGTGTAAATCGTTCCGACTTGAACTTCAAATAAGTTCCAGTAATTGTGGAAAAATGAGATTTCTACAACTGCGTTTTGTTCTGAAACGACTCCATGCGCTGGGTCTTGGTCATGCACTAATCCTATGACCAACATCACTTTACTTCACTCCCTTCTCCTAAATATGTTCTGAGAGGAGGAGAGATGATTTCATCGCGCAAGGAAACGTGATACTGTTATCGGGCAGGCTGTCAGGAATTCGGCGGGAAATTTGCCAAAAGAAGATGAATGTTGTTTTGATGGTACGGTGACTTCTGTCTTGCACGTGCCTTTTGCTCTGGTTTGTGAAACGTGTCGTTCTATTTTCGTTTTTACCGTCGTTGAACCCGGATAGGGTCAGAAGACGCTCACAAATTTTTGGCAAGTCGCCCTAAGTTACTGCGTTCTTTTCGATCTTTCACCCAAGATGGGGTTTAATTTGTTATACAAACAGTCTGCAATGAATGCTGTTTCAAGCCTGGGGACTATTACACCTGTGGTTGCATCACTGGTAAAAAAAAAGCAGACATCCATTGCCCTTTCATCTGATTCACCATTTTGTTATTGATAAATGATCTTTAAATCGGCAAACAAAAAGTTTCCCTTCAATCGCTGTAAATGGTTGATAGTTTTTTGGCAGGTTAGTTTTCAATGCTGAGTTTTCTTGCTCGAGTACGGCAAGAAAATAACACCCTTCGCTCACAGCGTGTACGGTTTGCGTTGGATCGCGTGCACATGACTTTATTTAAAGGGATTTTTTGTCATGAGATGAACTAAAAAATCCACTCTTGTTTTTTTTTATTGAATATGATTCTTTTGACAATGAAATAAATGTAAACTGTTTGGTTCCATAACAATGGTGTTTTTTCATCCGAGCACCTATTGCATCTGAAGAATAACTATATTGATTTCGCCCTTTCGATGCATTACAGCTTTTATTTTTACTTTCGTGTTTGTGCACCGAAGTAATGCGCGAACAGATAAGCCCAGGCGTGTCTTGCAAAAGTCAGAATGTAATAATCGACTTAGAAAATTTTTTAAAACATTGATGCCACTAGTTTGCTAACAGACGTTTTGGTAAAGGCTACTGTAGCTAAAACTATTTTAATTAAATATGATTCTCATGACGTGCAGCGTTCCAACTTTATCTCGGGTGTTAAAATTGCTGCGATTTCGCGTGTCCACTTTGTGAAAAGTTATCACATTTACTTCATTCGCTGAGCAGTGATGAATGAAACGTTTCATGTTTCTCTATAAGGTGATACTTCTTTGTCACGAAAAGTGTTTACAAGCTTGAAAAGCCACCTGGGCGTCTGGAAATGACGCAACTTTTTAAAAACGATTTGACGCGTAACTCATTTGCGCTGTCATTTAGTTCCACCCTTTGTCAAAATGCGATCCAAATTTGCATGTCATGTTCTCAAATAACACGTTTAATATGGGCCGGCGATTTGAGCTGTGTCAACTTATCAGTGTCTCGATCACCTCTGGAGTGCATTCAAAAAAATTTTTCTAAATAACAAAATGCAAACACGCCATTCATGCTTCAAATTTTTTTCTTTGGATAAATATGATATTGAGCAATGTCTGTTTGCTGTTTGATCGGATGGCGCCATCTTTTGCAATTTAAATGTGGTATTCATTACGAGAATCAATATTTCACGTGCAATTTATTGTCTCCGCGAACACTCAACCATTCCCTATGGTTGTTCCCGGGAAAGAAAGCCTAAAGCACGTAAAACTCATCCAAAGCGGCGGCCTCTGATGTTATCATTCTCAATAATTTCCTTGGGTTGGTTCCCAAGGATACCTATAACGTCATTGTATTACATTCTATGCATTATTTACGTGCGTCAGTGTCTTTGTTACTGAAGTTTCTCGAACGAACATTGGTGATCTGTGAATTTTCTTGTTTCATTCCAGCGTTGTTGCGACACAAATGATTGAATGAACTTCGAATTTTCGACAGTCTTATACGTCAATGTCAAAACGACAGGATATGTATTATTTCTCCCTTGCAAATCCAGGTGATATTTTCCGAAAAGATCGAAAGAACATATCACGTGATTTTGGCAAATGAGAAAGAAATTTAATATTCATAGATGACATCACACTTGAATTGCATTCTTCGTCTTTCTGTATCCAAGTCAAATCTCTCTTCTAGCAGTAAACAATGAATTTAGTTTCTTGTGGTCGGATATCTAAATTTGCTATACAGTATATCGACCAATGGACACCGCGCTCTAAAATGTTTGTACTTCTTGATGGCCTTGATGATTCAACGAATAGTATGACGTCACAGGAAGAGTGTGTGAGTGATTGTTTTGACGCATTGGCGTGAAAGCTCGCGGTTCGCTCACAAAATATGATAATTCACAAACTGTCCTAAATTTAGCACTAAGAGGGCTCATACGGTGATCAAGTTTCGCGTCACATATTTATTCGTTGCCAATTGTTTTAACCCGTTCCTTGAAAGATCAAAATTTCGGGGTCGCTGTGCTGGCGTTTTTTCCGACACGCTTGCTCGATTTTAAGTGATCAAGAACTAGTCGAGTTTTATGATCACACGTGCCTCTGATAACGTAATTTCCACATCGATAGAATCAAGAGCGGATATACTGTAGTTGGTGGCGAGCTATGAAAGTTTTCAAGCTGGAGATTTCATATCAGCAACGTGGAAACGACTGTTTTCTGTAAATTACAAACCACTTTATTTTAACTGTTCGATTCCGGGTGAAATCACAGGGAGCAAGCCAAAAGCAAGTCAATCATGTCGGCCCCTCGTTTTCATCGTCAACACTGCTTTTTGTGTGATCTACCGCATTCTCCATGGGCAATTTTACACGATTTCTCTGAAACCGTTTGTCGAGGCTGTTGCAATTATGAGGGAGCTGATCGCATTGAAGATGTCATACACTATTCTAGGATTTTGCGACGAACATGGGAAAACAACGAAGCCAACAGAAATCGCAGCTCGAAAACAGAGCGGCTAAATTCAGCGGGTTCGTCCATGTCTTCCACTCCTAGTCCGCCACCAGCTAATGGAGCAAACAGCTACCCACCACAATTTTCGGAGCAAAGAAAAGCCCTTGGAAAACATCAAAACGCTCATAGGGGAAGTGAAGAAAGTGTGGAAAATGTACTCGGACATGGCGCTGGTGAAGCGGTGAATGGCTGCAAAGGGCCTCGATCTATGGGAAATATTGCTTCTCGTGAAATAGAAAGAAGAGGTTCTAATTTCAACATCGAAGATGTTAGACATGCAGCAGTTGCTAACGGAAATACCTTACAAAGACAGCATCCACCCTTAACCCCAAATGGACCCCAACAAAATTTCGTTCTTGACGGTCCTCGGCCTGAAGTAATACGGGAAAGTTTAAGTGCATTGAACAGGTCTTGTCCTTTTGATATCAGATTTAAGAAGGACTATGGGCTCATCGGACGCGTGTTTGCTTTCGACGTAAGCTGCAAGCCTGGCATCGATTTTGAACTCAAAATTTTCATCGAATATCCGAGGGGTTCTGGATGTGTTTTTCAAAGCGCTTCAGGCGTGGCGAAACAGATGTGCACAGACTCGCTAAAAGAAATAGCCAAACCGCTTTCTTCTGGATTCAAATACTTGGAATACGAGAAAGATCGTTCAACTGGAGAATGGCGACTGCTGGGCGATTTTCTTCCTGAGCCGGTTCGGCTGTTTAAAGAAGCTATTAATCCTGAGTTCTTGGCCAAGCCTCAACTCGATCCTGAATATCCAGTTGTACCTCATGTTAATCTTAGCTTTAACAGGTCTGGCCCAGCTTACGGTCGTAAGCGAAAGGGAGCACTTGATTTGGAGGAATTTGAAATAGCAGCTGGGAAACGCATGGGACCTGTCCATGGTCGTGTGACTCGTGATGACACATTGCACAGTGTCTGGGTACCAAGCCAATCAGGAGAAGCTGTGAAATTACCTGTACATATGCAAGGCACGCCTCTTCCTCCAGGAACACCAGTCACCTCCATACCATCTGCATCTGTCCCACCAATGGTTGCATTGCCAGTTTCAAAGGCAAATTTGGTAGCCTCTGAACAACATGCCCGTGGACAAGTAAAATCTCCAATGGGCACAATGGTGAATCGCTTTGAGTTGCCACCCAGTTCTGTCCTACGTGATGATTCACGAAATGGGCCAAGTACACTAGTACCTGTCTCACCCAACACAGAACGATTGTCCCCACGGCCACGCCAGTCACCCAGGCCCTCACCAGGGGGAATTAAAGGTGATGCTCAAGTGGATGGAGAGGCAAAAGGACGTGGCACTTCTTCCATGACTATTTTGACATGCAGCCTGTGCCACGATAAGCTGGAGGACACTCATTTTGTTCAGTGTCCATCTGTGAATCATCACAAGTTCTGTTTCCCATGTTCTCGTGAGAGCATCAAGAAGCAGGGTGCTGGATCAGAAGTGTTCTGCCCTAGTGGTGAAAGGTGCCCACTTCAAGGCAGTGATTTGCCATGGGCCTTCATGCAGGGAGAAATTGCAACCATTCTTGGAACTGCAGGGGAACCTTATAACAACGTAAAGAAGGAGAAGGAAGCTTGATGTTTGTAATTTTTTTTTTTTTGTAGTTTTTCAATTGAATGCACTCAATGAAGTGACAAATTTGATACAAGTAAATCAACTTTAAAATGTGTGTAGTTTATTTTTTTGTCACCTCTCTAGATTTATTTCCTGTTTTTTTCCATGGCGTTTGGTTAGATTTTAGCTGTTTGGGATCAAATTATTTGCCTCTTGTGTTGTGGTTTTCCAGAAACCAGGAAGTAATGTGCTTTGTAGTGAATTGCAAAGTAATGGAGTGATGCACTTTAAAAGAAATTGCAAATTAATAGTGCCATTGCCTCTCGTTGTGTTTTTTAACGAACCAGGAAGTAATGTGCTTTGTAAAGAATTGCAAATTAATAGTGCCATTGTTAAGTGTTTCATTTCCTCGAGCAGTGTTTCAGTTGCTATTTAAAGAAAATTGAAAATATTTGTAAAAAACTTTATCTCATGCAATAATTTATTTGACTGCTTGCTAAATGTTTTCAAACTAATGGTTGAGATTTGCCGTTGAAGCCTGTCAAAGGCTGTTTTCCAAGTGAATTTGCTATATGTTCCCAATTTTCCCTGTTGGCTCAGTTACATGTACCTCCCTTGAATGTAAGTGAGGCAGGCTTGTCACCTCGATATTGTACAAACGTTGTGGTTTTTTACGTAATTATGAGCCAATCAGCAGAGCTGACATCACAACAATGCCATGTGCCACTTAACTTTTTCAGTTGTTTTCCTGATCAAGTTCCAGCAAAAAATTAGAGTAAAAATCGAGTCTGTTGTGGATATTTGACTGTTTGCTAAGTGTTTTCAAACTTAATGGTTGAGAATTTGCCGTTGAAGCCTGTGAAAGGCTGTTTTCCAAGTGAATTTGCTATATGTTCCCAATTATCCCTGTTGGCTCAGTTACCTTGCTTGAATGTAAGTGAGGCAAGCTTGTGACCTTGATATTGTACAAACCTTGTGGTTTTTTACGTAATTATGAGCCAACCAGCAGAGCTGACATCGTGACAATGCCATGTGCACTTAACTTTTTCAGTTGTTTTCCCGATAAAAACTAGCGTATTGTGGATATTTGCTGTACTGTGGTCAACAACCAGTGGATAGTCTGATAATGAAGTTAATTTTGATCTCTCACATTAGCAACTGACAACCTTAGGAGGAAATGTTTTTGTAACAGGGACATCAGCTTTTAAATGTTTACATTTGCAAAAGTTAAATCTGAATATTCATTGTATGTACAGTTTTGATTAAACAAAATTAGAATAATGGGACTTTTTCAAAATCTTAAAAATATAATTGTCCCAAACTGCAAAAAATAGATCCTGCCAAACACAAAAAAATTAAAACTCTGCAAACATTTCTTGCTAGAATGTACATGAAAACAACAGTGAAGTGTTTCAGTTCAAAGTCTGTGGCAGCTCCCTAGCTATCACTAACAGGCCAGGGTCCCATTTCTCGAAAGTCCCGAAAAGCCATTTACGAACCTGCCATTTGCTTCTCTTGGAAGGCTGGTGTTTTAAGATGTTTTTAAGATAGCAAAAAGCAAAATGATAGAGGAATTTGATGACTTAAAAGCTATCTGTGATTAAGGTATGGAAGGAATTGTGAAACGTGAAATACGTCCAAAAAGTTTCAAGAATTTTCGTGAAACGGGGCCCAGGTGAGGTAGTTGATAACTTTGAGAAGGGGCGTTTTGGGGACAAGTGTTTCATCATTATTGACGATAATAAAAATAATATGAAAATGTAAAATTATTGTTTGCTGGTGGTGTTTTAAAGGGACTGTATTGCACTATTTTTGTCTTGTTGCAAAATGGAGAAGATTCTTTAAAAGCATGTTATGTAATTCTGGGTAATTTTGTGGTGTGTAAAATTCCCATAAAACGGTAATGAAAATCATAGTACCCACTAAAAACTGAATGACTTACTGACATGTAAGAGAATTACAGCAATATTTAATAGGTGCATAAATGATGAAAAAGAAAGGGATATTTTCAACCAAGTGACCTGGCCAGTTAGGGAAAAAAGTGGGCCTCAGTAATGTTTTTTAATAATGAGAAGGCAAATTTTGCTCAGAATCTTGTTTTTGATGAAACAATTTTGTTAGTAAAAATAAAATTTTAAGCAACAAATTAATTATAATATTTTTGGAAAATATTATGGTATGGCCCCTTTAAATCATTCAATCAAAATGCAAAGAGACCATTTCTTACCTTATATCAATGTTGGGAACACATGGTAATGAAAAAAAGGGAAACTGGGATCTTTGAGTTTAAAAAATTCCTTATTTGGATGTTACGTAACTCATGCATTATCCCACGCGTGCAGGTTCAATCTTATTTTTGTCTATATTTGGGCATACAGTTGCTGTCTTAAAATCCCCAGCTTTGTTCCAAGGAAAAGAGTTGCAAGTTACACGCTTCAAAGTCATGTGCTTCCTGGTGTAAACTAAAATATAAAGAAGGAATTTCCTACTTGACCTTTCTTACAAAGTTCAGAGACAGCTATGATCAATAGTGAATGGGAGTGAGTCGCAAAGGCCAATGTTGTGATCTACATTTGAACTTAATTATAATAATTATTGTGATGCTGTTTTATCCATAAGAAAAGTAAGGGAAATTATTTATTAATAGTTCAAAGCCTCATGCAGTGCATAGCTGTAGCAAATGGTGTTCTGTGATTAGAAAGAATAGTTTAGGGAAAAGTTTTATCGAAAAGAGACAATTACAGCACTGTGTTCTTGAAATACGTGAAACGTAATTTGTATTGATAATTTTTGTCTTCTGCAGTGTGGTAGATTAAAAATGTGTGTATCCACACTGTCAGGTGTTTGAAGTCAGTTTCTCAGATAATTATGTCCAGAACAACATGATCTCTTCTCTGAAGTAATGATTATCGTTAATTTAATTCTTTGAATTTACTATTAGCGTTAATAGGCCATTTTACAGTTGTTTGCTCAGTGACCTAGCCTATAAATGGCTGCAAGGCTGCTGGCTGGTGACCTTGTATTGATGCAGACCTCACTGCTTTTACCGTGTTTTGTGTTGCTGTAATTCTTAATTATTGGTCTACATTAATATTAACATTACACAGGCACAAAGGTTTGTGTCAAAACAGGGTCACCAGCAGGCTCGCTTCCATTCCTAGGCTAGGTAACATAGCTACAACCGTAAAATGGTCTATTTAGGACACTGTGTCCTTGGACTTGTGGTAGTGTAGAAAAGCCATTTTTGTGGACATGATTTGAGCGTGGAGTTTCTACTCTTTGCTAAGGAACCAGTGACTTTTTTCCGCTTCACCACTGAGGATCAAGACAAATTTGTTACAAAAAGATTTATTTAAGTCTTCCATACAACATTACTGCCGAAGAGTAATTAGGCCTAAGCTTTGATTTTATAATGTTTATCTTTGTTGTGAAGTTTGGTAACCAAGTGCTTAAATTAATTATTGTTTGCTGGCAAGTGATAATAAAGCGTTATTGGATATTGTTTAATTAACATATTGACCCTGCGCAGCTAGCAGTGTGGTGGTCAAGTGGTTAGGTGATGGGTTAATTATCAAACATTCCCAGGTTCGAGTCCTGTGTCCATAATTACACTTAGGTTTGCCTTTTTTAAAAAAAGTATGACCATTTCCTATAACCAATATCACACTTTCTGTCTTCTAAATTAACGATAATAGCAAATTTAGGGGAAATTAGGAATTAAGGAGTGTTCACAAAACCTTATTAGGAAGCACTGATGAGAAATTGGGGGTCTCCCGAAAAAATTAGTGGTTAAAGGGGGAAGGGGGGTGTTTGAAAAATATATACACTTTCAAGGGGGTGGGGGGAGGTACCTTAAATAATGAAAGCAAAAATTGTCATTAGCCTTAACAAAATATAATATTCAAGAGTATTAAATGGGGTTTACAGGCCTACATGACTCCCTTGTACGTGGTCTGGTTTACTTTTCCTTTGTCATAATTTTGCTCTCTCGAGCACATGTTGAATGGACACCTCTTTTAAGCACTTCCAGTAAAATTTTATTCTGCAATTGTTTTTGTCCAATGAGTCTTGATATTTGGACCTTCATACTACTGTGTGATATTGTTTCCCATTCCATGTCTGATACTTTCAACTGATGCCAATATTTGAGTGGTTTGTTTTAATTTTTTATGATCCAGTTTTTTATGATCCAGTTTTTGTTTGGCCAGTGAAAAGTACCTTCCTAGCCCAATGGGCTAGCCAGCTGCTATTAATAATATCCCAGTTCTTGAATTGACCAGTGAATAAGTAACCAATCATGTACCTTAATAATTGTTACATCGAAAGTTGAATTTTGTTGTATACTATTCATTGTGCTGTTTTATGCGGTGAATTGAATGGGCGGTACTCAACATTCAAAACTGGATTAAGTACTTTATTATTGATATTTGTAGGCTATAAACATGTAAGGGTAAGGCTTTTTTGTGTGTACATTAGCATAAGAGGCTCACCTAGAGCTTTCATGCAAGCAATGGGCTTGTAAAGTAGCAATACCAGCTAGCCCATGGCGGGTCATGGGTCACGGCTTACAGGTCGGTGTATTTTGTCACTGTGCTTAAAACGACTTCAAAAATGTCTCCTAGCCCTATCACTCAATTAAAATGTTGTTTCTGAGGTCTAGGGGAAACGTTTGGCTTAATTAAGTAGTCGTTGTTCATTAGTGGAGCAGATCACTTCTAGTCTTGACTTGTAGAATATGACTTATGTTTTAGACCTGCCTGCTAGCCCATCGCTAGGTCAAGAATTCAGAAAAGACAAATTTTCAAGCCATGGTGATCTTGAGCATGGTATTCCTTAGACCCACCAAATGAGCCACTGGTTGGCGATACCACTGTATTCATTTAATTGTTATCTTGGTTTAGTTGGAAATAGAAGTCTTGACCAGCATTTGCATAAACATCAAAATTACAAACATTCTGGCGCCACAGCAAACACAACCCTCCCCACCTTTTCTCTTCCTCTTCTGCTTATGCAGTTTTTTGCTTGATAAATTGCATGTGTCACACTTTGTCTATTTTTGATAATTATTGTTATTCACTTTGGTAGTACTGTTGTAGTTCCACACCAAGGAGAAGCAACAGCACTGTCAGGCGAAGTTGGTAAAATCAAGAATGATCTGAAAGACATTCTTACTGTAAGTCAATTCAAAATGCATTCTTGTAAGTTAGGCTTTAAATGGACATTATAATTACTTCAAGCAACTGCAAAAAGGTTGAGAGACTGAATCAAAAATTCACCTCTTCTTCCTAAAACGCCTCTTCCAGTTAAGAGTCCCAACACCCCTCCCTCCCCTCTCCCCCTTTTCAATGTTGATACCCTTTAGTTTGAGTGCCAAGTGGAAATGGAAACAACTTCGCTTGGGGGGAAGGGGGGTTGGGGATGCGCTGACTTGAATGACATGCATTGTACGGTTACTAAGAGTGAGTGTCTCAACTCTTTTTGCAATTGCTTTGTAGCTATTAAATGTAATGGTGCCCTGAAGTGCTGCAAATTGTAAGTTACGTTCTTTAAAAAACTTGATCTTGGCTTGACCTTGGCTACCTACCTCAATCTTGGCTGCAGCTCTTTTATCCAACCAAAATTAATTAATAGCTCAAATGTATTCATGGACTGGCTAACACGTTACTACCAAACTAATGGAGGCTGTAAACTGCAGGTTGCAGGTCATTGTTTTACCATAGCTGAAAAAACCCACATCTTTACTAATGCTAACATAAGGGCTAAACACTATACTTTAGATAATGTACAGTTTAAGCCTAAGGTTAGCATGACTTGTTTGTAAAGGTTTGGGTTTCGATTATCATGATGGTACACATCATGCCTTAGTTAACTTGGTTTGGATTTTTTATCGGACGGTACCACTATCTTTTGTTAGAAATAGTTAGCTTTCAGTGATGTTATTAAAATTGTGATAGGGAGCTCTATCATTGCTTGCACTTAATGCATCTATCTAACCTATACAGTGCCTTCTTTCCTGAGTTTTAACCAGTGTTTACTGTTGTTGTTTTATTACGTTTATTCTGAATTTGCTTGAGGCAGGAAACTGAGAAGCTCAAACAGGAGCTGGCTCAACATCAGTTGCTCAAGGTTGGTAAATTGCTGCTATTGATGTTGTTTCACCTGATTGCAACTGCTGGCTTGGTTAGTTGAGCTAATTCAGACAACTAAGCAGTTAGCCTGCGTGGCGCACAGTTTGGTGAATTTTAGATGCTTCTTTCCTCTGAGGTTGACTTTCAAGTGATCGTTCTCATTGTGGCCCTGGGAAAACCTGGATGGAAGTCAAATGAAAGAGGGAAGCTTCCTCATGCGTTCTCCTCGCCCCCCTCCCCATTCGCTTTCTTTTTGCGTGGCCATCAACCCTGGTGGAAAGAATTAAGCTTCTAAAACTCTCAAAACTGCCTGCTATGCAGGCTGCTAAGCAGTTGGTCATGGGTTTGGACCCAGCTGGTGGCTGGTTAAAAAATAATGTAGGCACATACACTGTTTGAAAAGAGTCGTTGCCCATTTCTAATTTGCTGTTTGCCTTGGTTTCATAATGAGTCTTGGTGCACAACCATTCAAATGGAAGTTATTGTGGTGTATTTTCATGCAAGTCAAACTCATTACCATTTGAATTAGCCTGCGAATACAGCCGTCTCTCATTGCTAACTGCTGCTTGGGCCGATCAGCGATTGGCCCAAGTGGCGGTTAGCGATGAGAGCTGGCTGTGTTTGCAGGCCGCATTTGAATGGTTTAGCACAAAACTCATTTTGAACCTGAAGCAAACAGCAACTCGGAAATGGCCTATTATAAAATTGTCATGCAATTTGCAATCTATTAGTATAATTATAAATTGCATCATTATGACCTATGTTCCCCAAATAACATGATTGAAACTTAGGGTGTGTTTGATTGACTGTATAATTCCAGAATAGGATGTGTGGAGTAGAAGTTAGAAACCCTAGCTTTGTTTTTACAGAGATTCACATTAGATTTTAAACAAATCTGTATTATCCGTGTTGCTTTGAAATGCCAAACATACCATTTTAATTCATATCTCCAAATAGTGTTATTTCAGAATAGGGTTAATCAAACACACACTTTAATAGTTTTGAAAGCCCCAAGGGCAGGATACTGTAACAAATGATGTACTTAATCACATAAAACCAAATTAATGGTTTGACCATTTAGAGCCACTTGTCTTCTTGGATTTCTTTATTATTCTTTATTTCGTGACCTGTGATACACTTCTTAAAAAATATGCACAATTCATTAACTCTATGTTTGGCATTCTGCCTACAGCTTAATGTCTACTGCATGGTTCTATAAGTTGTGAGTTCTAAATAATTAGTTCACACCATACAATATTGATTTCCAAACTATAATAATTTTATAAAATAATTCTTATTTTAGTTGTTTTATTTCATGCTGGAAGCAGACTGTCCTTGTCTGCAGACTTAGGCTAAGTAATTTAATATTTCTGAAAGTTTAAAAGCAGGAGGGATATTCACCACATTTTATTGTACTTTTTCTTGTATTCAACAGGGTAATTATGACACTGAAACTCTTTCTGGTACGACAAGACCAAGACATTTTGAACCATCCCCTTTGGACGAATATCTGGTAAGTTTTTGTGAATGATTTATGAAATAATTTGTGCTGCAGCCAGTTTCATGGGATTGTTTATTTTTTTTAAGTGCCATTCATAGATTCCACTCTGGTGAACTGTAGATTTGTAACAGCAAAACTTAAAACCTATGTAACCCTGACCTCTGACACTTTTTTAAGACCCCAAATTTATTTCTTTTTCGCCTTTATCAAAACATTGATGTTACAAAAATTAGATCTCTTTATAATTCACTTGGCTCAGTTAGCATGTAGTAATAGTTGCGTTGTGGCCCTAGCTGTAACGGCTGGCAAGAGCATCTTTGTCATTACTCATTTGTCATGACTGCACATACCTCTTAGATGGGTAAACACCAACCTTATTCCCAGGGTCTCCTGTCAATGAACGACAGTGGAAACCCTGTGAACGAGGTTGGTTGAACACCAGTCACAGGCTCAAACACTCTGGCT
>NC_090880.1:16540242-16542742 GCF_036669935.1 Montipora foliosa
TGTCAACTATTAGGGGGAATATGATCAGCTATCCAGACCGTTTTTTTTACTATTCAAAAGTGTTCATACCTGGGACTCAAGTCATTTATTGGTCATTTCGTGTTTTATGTAGTTGGTTGTCTTTGTGTCAACTATTAGGGGGAATATGATCAGCTATCCAGACCGTTTTTTTTTTACTATTCAAAAGTGTTCATACCTGGGACTCAAGTCATTTATTGGTCATTTCATGTTTTATATAGTTGGTTGTCTTTGTCAAAGTTGATAACAATGCAAAGCATCCTACATGTTGTTCTCAGGTAAAGTCAATTGGCTTTGTTAAAGGCGCAGTGTCATGCTATTTCAGTCAAACTTCAAAACACCAAAATAGGTCTTTGCATCAATCAAGACCAAAATATAATGGTCCAGTTTTGTTGCCAATAACAAATAAAGTGCACTGAAGCTCTTCTTTGTTATTTGCATCATGGATGGAAAGGATGGAAATGGGTTGAAAGTTTCAAAAAACTTGCCAGTTTTTTCAAGTTTGGAAATGGTGTCCGCAGAAAGTTGGCAAAAATTAAATACGAATAGCTCTTTGTGCAAAAGATATCATTTCATATCTCGTCAGTGGGTTGTAGGAATGCTGTGCCTGCGAGCTAAAGTAGTAATTTACACTTTAAACCCAGTTTTGACCTAAAGACAGCATATTTTGCATGACAGTGTCCCTGTAAAATGAAATGCCTGGAGATTTAAAACTGATAGATAAGCATTTCTTCCTAAAGGAACATTGTCGTAGTGACTTCCAACTAGGAATTTTTGATATTTTGTTTTGCCTTGTTATGGATGCAATAAATCCAATTTCATGGTTAGAAATTATACGAACTTCAACGGACAATGTTTAAAAATTATGCTAGATCTTCTCTGCGTAGGGAGTGCTGTCATTTTGTGTTCATCACAACCACACATCACGCCTTTGTGCCGTGGTTTTCGAATTATTGGCTTGGACATATCCCATCCATTATCTGAGGCTTTTTTTCGAGGTACTTTTTTTTTCCCTAACCAAATCTCACCCAGGGGCCAGTTACTCGAAGCCTGGTTAGCGCTAACACTTGGTTAAGAGGTATCAAAACCTATCGGTTTCCACGGTATTTAACGCTGGTGTTTCAGGTTACCCGGTCCAGGCTGATAACACCTGGTGGTGGTTCAGTAAATATGTTCAAGTGAATATGTTTCATGTACTGGCTATACAGAAACAGCTAAAGGAAAATCAATTGTGCCTTTGCTCACTTTCTAGTGAGTTTGATGAGATGATCAGGATAAGACGAGAAGTGGATAAAAGAATAGGAGAAATCTCTGCAACTGTGCAGGTACAAACCCACATTCAACTCTTTTTATCGTGAAAGTGATTGAGTAAAAGAACACTTTTTGTCAAGTATTAAGAGCGATAATGATAATCCCAGAGTGTACTTTGTGCTTTGATCAAAATAAAAAAGCCACTTGATCTGTTGAGGTTGTAATTTCCTTGCGTACAAAATCAATCTCTGAAGTAACAAGTTATAAATGAATTAAAAGAAACATTGCTAGCTATTTTATCCTAAATACTTCAATGCAGTCAAAGTACAAGCTTCAAAAATTTCATTAGTGTGAGAAATGTTTTCACTGCCTCCGTTAGTAAAGAAAATGAACTAGATAACTATATTATTAATGAGTTCAGCGTCTTCGGACATAATTGCACTTAAAGGATTAAGCACACTACAGGGAAATGACATTGTTTACATTACGTCTGATTAACATACAAATTTGTTGCTAAAAGGCGTCGTCCTATACACAAATTGGTTTCAAAGCTTTAAAGGAACTCTGTGGTATGATAATCAGAACTACATTGGCCATCAAAAACTGTCAATAATTATCATGTGGTAACAAGAAGCACTTACGAGCCCATGCATTCTTTGTAAAATGTACAAAGATTACATGGTCAAATTTCAAGAGGTAACTGATTATTTAATGCACTTTCAATAGAGCGAGTTTGAATCGAGTGTTGTAAGACCAAAACCAAAGTAATTACTTTGACCAATCAAAAAGGAGGGAGACAATCCAATAAACGAATCAAAACTCGAAGTAATTACTCGCAGCCGACACAAAGAGCGGGAAAATGTGCACGCGCGAGCCACGATTGGTATTGTTTTCAGTTCTGATTGGTTGAAAAAGTGGCGCAGAAACTTTGAGTCAATCACTTAGTGAAGTAATGCAGAGCCAATGCAATTCGCTATTTACTTTCGACACAATTGAAAACTGCTCTATTCAGTGCTGATCGGAGGATTGACTAGAAAACGATAAGCTTGTGCTCATGAGACGAAATTATAAGTGGAAGAAAATTGATCCCAGTTGAGTGAATCCCTACATCGGGTGATGTGTCGATCCTGCATGACTGTAGATGAGATCCCTAGAGAGATTGTCTTTGAGGCCAGTGTAGCAAATCCAGGATCCACCAACCATTCCCTTGTAGGATCACATCACAAGATCC
>NC_090880.1:16547742-16580242 GCF_036669935.1 Montipora foliosa
CAGCTCTGAATTAAGCTGTTTTACGGGCCAGACTCATTCAAGCTACATTATGGCTCAGTACACGGATCGGAGGAAAGTCAAAACAGCCTCTCTAATCTCCGAGAAACAATCGAGTACGCTTTGCCTTCAAAGTTTGCACCCAAGGAAACGACTTGATTGAAACGCGCACCCAACTTTTCGGACATTTTTGTGGCAGAATTGTATTTTTCGTAAACATGGTCCACTCCTCTTCGCTCTTCCGTTTCCCTCTCATTATCCCGCATTCCATAGTAATATGCTCACGAAGCGGATTTATGTGGCGGCGACGGGTGCGTCAACAAACGTTCTTAAAATGCGCTATTATCAGTATTTCGGAATTATTTCGTATTGTTCACCTCGTACAATACTCACGGCGAAGACGATTGGTACGAACCAGGAGTCTTTCGTAAAAGATTCACTCTTGTAGATAAATGTTGTCATCTAAACCTTAATAGGGAGCTTAGGGCCCGTTTACATGGAAAGAGGATGATCCTAGCGCTGGGATCATCCTAGCACTAGGATCATCCGAGCGCGGTATGTTTTCAGCTTTCAGTTTACATGTGAAGGGTTGTATTTGGCCCCAGTGCTAGGATCATCCTACCGCTAGGATCATCCTATCTGAGAGGAGGGATGATCCTAGCGCTAGGAAGATCCTAGCACCATGTAAACTGCCTTCGTTCGGAAGTTCCTGGTACTAGGGACAAAAAAACAAACATGGCGGCGGCCGGGTGTTCACGGTATCCAGCTACCAAAGGTCGACAATTTCGTCTGGCGTTGCCACAGGACGATTCTAATGATTCTGATGACCGCCGACAATATTCAGGACCAGTTTTGTTTCACCACCCAAGCGAGAGACACAGTGGAAAGTAACGAGCAATCGATCGACAGCAATGTCGAAAACGCTGCGAATCGAAGGCATGCGAATTTATCCGAATACATCCGAATTACGTGTTTGTTGTTCTCGCCCGCCATCTTGGTTTCATTCTCCACTTCCACCTAGACAGAAATTTCTGCATGTAAACCAAACGAAAAGTTGTTTCGCCTTCTAGGATCTTCCTAGCGCTAGGATCTTCCTACATCCATGTAAACAGCCCCTTAAGCAAGAATGGCGGTTACGAGAACACCACACACATAATAATAGGTTTAATTAGCAAAAACAGTGATTGTGCACGCCATGCACGTGCGTTTAACATTTTGATACATACCTTTGCCGTTCTCGGTTGTTTACCATTTACCAAAAAACTTGACCCGGAAATTTCGGTTGGAGTGTAAATGATAAGCCTATTTTGGTCTTCCCAAACGGAAAATTTCCGGAGAAAACGGGATTTCTCGAAAGCTAGTCCAAGATTCCCAAACGGAAAACGTGTTTACTATTTGCATTCCTCGATGATTTTGCCTCCCTCCATCACACTCTCTCGGTAAACGTGAACGAATTTTGCAAATGGTACACGCCTATCCCAACTAAATTTCCCATTCGGGAGTTTTTTGCTTACCATTTGAACAAACCTACTACCAACCGGTTTCTGCTTGTAAGTGGTAAACAACCCTTGTCTTGACAACGACGTGAAATGATCAAACTTGAGGTTATGTGGAGGACGAGAGCACCTGACGATGAATTGTAAAGTTTCTCTCTAAATATCCACACCGCTCTCACCAATTTAAATCTTGTAATGTGTACTCACACTTTCCAAACCGAGTGACTTGGAGTAATCGCAAAATCGTTATAGCAACTGGAAATAATATTTTTAGACAACGTTCTCGTGCGGCCGTCGTCGTGGGCCTTGCTTAAGGTCCCTAATTTGAGCTATTTAGTGACGTCGTGTGTTAGAGTACAACAAAGAAATGTACCAAAATGCATGCCGCACGTGCGGAACGATTGTTTGTTTTTATTAATAACTACTTAATAACCGAGAGTGAGGTCGTTACAGCAAAATGACGGAGTCCCTGTTGTATTGACCGAGCGACAGCGAGGCCAATACAGCTAGGCCGAGGTTTGAGATTTTGCTATAACGACCGAATGGTTGAGGTCATTAAGTTGTTTGTGATATGGCTAACAGAACAGTTCTAAAGAAGACGAAACTAATTTGCATAATCCTTTATCGGCCGGTGGGCATTACGGGAGAATAATGCCCTAGCGCTTAGCTGCTCTTAGCCAATCAGAGCGCGCGTTATATCGGCCAGAAACAGTAGCCATTTAATAAACCTATTGTACTGACTTAACATTCGCCATTTTTAATACTCCCCATTCGTTTTATGGTACTGAAGCAGGCTCTTCAGTTACTCTGCTTTTTTTTTTTCTCAGTTATATCCCAAGTTAAAGCAGAGAGTCCAACCCCTGAGAGTGCCAAGTCCTCTGACGAATACGATGCTCAGTTACTTACCCCCAGTCCTGTGAAACCCAGTAAGCTTGCACGGTCAAACGTTGCAGTGATTACTGTGTACTATAAGGAACTGGCAGACGAAACATCTCATCAGCACAAGCGTCACAAGAAATCATCAGCTAAGAAAAAGAAAAGCTCCTTAGCAGTACAGGTAAGGAGTTTAGTTATGTTCACTGCTGTCTTTTAAGGTGTCACGCCACGCACCTTCCCTTTGTGGCAGAAACAGAAAACTTAAATAAACCAGAAGAGAAGAGGAATAGACCAAAAGGGTGTTGATTATAACAGCCTCGTTCACCTCCTGGATCTTTCATCTCCTCGTCTCTGCTGCGTAGTCAAAGGTTGCACCACAGGCAACCCAAGCTCACAACGCGATTTTGCAATGCATAACTAATAGGGAGCTTAAGGGCCCACTGACGTATTTTTTGGGGTGCGTTGCTAAGGATGTAATGGTTAAGTAATTTGAGAGAATTTGGCATCATTTTGGTCAGTTTCCAACTTTTGTAAGCCAGTGACCCTAAATATGACGTTATCATTCCACGCCCATGGTCACGTGACCAATAAAAGAAAACTCTAAATTTGTCTCCGTGCTACGCAATTTGGGTATTTAATCGATGGTTTGATAATTTGTATTCGTTTTTGCATCCAGCCAAGCATGGTTTTCTTTTTATTTTGAAAAATATTCTTTTTAAAGACATAAACGATACTGAAATACCCATAACTTTTTCAAAAAAGATGATTTTAAAAAATCAATGCTTAGCTATATTCTGTATTTGGGGATGAAACGTGCCATGTAAAAAAAAAATTAATTCAATTTAAAACCCCCGGAAATTTAGCTTTTTTCTCAAACCGGAAGTCAGTTCGTTTACGCATGCGCAGTTGATCTTAGAACAAGCGCGAGGAAGGGCGAGGAAAAATCTTCGATGGAAACAACAGTTTGTGCGGTGACTTTTGCTTTTGAGTGGGTTTTCTTGTCAGCTCATGGTATGATGACGTCAGTTACCGGAAGCAACATTTCACTTCCTTAGCAACGCGCGAAAAATCCGTCTGTGGGCCCTTAAGCAACGACAACGGCGACGGCAACGAGAACTTCATCTCAAAATATAAATTCGCGTTATTGTAATCGCTTCGTTAATATTTCGACTTTTTTAATATGGCGGGGGTGTGGTAGTTACTCAAAAATGACGCTGGTAGGAACGGCGCTCAATTTAGGGCAGAAAATGAAAATTTATCCTCAAGTAATGACGTTTTCCATAAAACCTAAAATTTGGCTATTTCACGTTGTAGTTTTGCCGACGACGGCAATGAAATGGACAAAAGTGAAAAACACACGTGCAGGGCGAACAAAGCTATTGTTTTTGCCTACTAAATATGCAAATTTGTGACGTTCTCGTTGCCGTCGCCGTTGTCGTTGCTTAAGTTCCCTATTATCTGTGATAAGAGAGTTCAATAGGTTAAAAAATAAGTTAAGTTGAAAAACTGAATGTTTTTTTCTTGCAGTTAACTTTCCCTTCTTCAAATATGTTGTTCACTTCTGTTTTGAGGAGGCAGTGTGGCCCAGTGGTTAGGGCGCTTGCCTTGAGATCCGGAGATGCCGGGTTCAAGACCAGCTCTGACCACTCGTTGAATTTGATCCTGGGAGTCCCTGGTCCAACTTCCCAGCCACACTTGTAAATAGCCAACTGGTATGCCTCCAGCCAGTTGGGATTCTTAATAGTTGTTGTTGTTCTGTTCTGTCGTTTCGTTGTGTTTCATTGGCCCTGAAAAGCCCCTATGGGGAGCGGTCAATTAAGTATGTATTGTATTGTATTTTGTGTCGATTCATAAACCATTGTCGACATAGTGAAATCAGTACTCGTTTATACCCTCTTAAGCGGGTATAAACGAATACTGATTTTACTGTAATGAGGTTTCTATTCACTACTTGCACAATCCCAAAATACACCTCTATTGCCCCCCAAGACTTTTGCATTTCCAATTTCTCCTGGGACATGAAAATGTCCCAAAAGAAGTCAAAAACAATGGCTATGTAGATTTTTGGGGGGTAGAAGAGGTGTATTATGGGATTTGTGCAAGTAGTGAATAAAAGCAAGGTCGACTCTATCCTCGCTTTTATCTTAAGGCCTGGTAGCTGAGTACAGAACTGTAAAATGGTCTCTTCAGACACGTGAGACTTTCTTTGTCCTATGAAAAGTGACAAAGTTTTTTTATCCGTTTCATTTGCTCGTTTTTTCTACTGTCTAATATGTTTTTTCTTGCTTCCTTGCGTCAACTGT
Source organism: Montipora foliosa (assembly GCF_036669935.1). Taxonomy (NCBI): domain Eukaryota; kingdom Metazoa; phylum Cnidaria; class Anthozoa; order Scleractinia; family Acroporidae; genus Montipora; species Montipora foliosa. The sequence goes on from NC_090880.1 coordinate 16,552,415, forward strand.
AAGGAGCAAGGAATTTCTTACCAGTGTGCCTGTACCACAACAGAAAACGCATCGTTCAACAACAACGCCACGAAACAACAATATCATTGGCTAAAAGAGGAAAAATAATCGTGCTGCACGTGCGCCACGCATTTTAGCACATAAACGTGCGGTGCTCTGCACAACAACGACGTGAAATCACCAAATTTGAGGTTTTGACGACAACGCGAGCGCAAAAATTGGTACATTTCATTCTCTATTTTTACTCTAAAACCGTTTGTACCAATTTATTGTTACGAAATTTCGCCCACATTGTACGACGCGATCGAGATGGCCTAACCGCGAGAAACTTACGATAGTGCAAAGTTATATTTTGAGGTGACGTTTTCGTTGACGTCGCCGTCGTAAATCGTAAAGTCCATAGTACCTAATAGGGAGTTGAATTAACGACAACGGCACAGCAAAAGAATATCATTGGTTAAAAGAGGTTAAAATGGATGCGCTGCACGTGCAGCACGCGTTTTAGTACATTTCGTTGACGTACTCTACTAAACGACAACTTGAGCATACGACAATGAACCGTTCATTTTGACCTTTGCTTTAAAAGCGTTCGTACAAATACCGTTATATGATAGTTAGGCCGTTTTGTATAACGTGAACAAGATGAACTGATCTCTAGAATTCTTATGATTGCGCTGTTATATTGTGAAGTGGCGTTTTTGTTGTTTTTGCTTAGCCTCCCTACGAGCACGAGTGTGGAAACCTCGGGTCCTGACTTACATCTTTGCAGGTGGTATTAGCCAATATCAAAAATACCATAATACTCTTTGTTTGTCCCTCCAAGATTTCCGGTTTCTCTGACCATTATAAGTCCCAAGAGAAAATTTATGAGGGAAAATTTTGGAGGGACAAACAAAGACCATTATGGTATTTTTGATAGTGGCTAATAGACCACTTTCGATATATTAAAATTCAGCTCGATAGTGAGGCTTAGAGGACACAAGCAAAATAAATGAATAAACATTTTCATTCAGTTTCCTTTGTTTGTGTCCTCAAAGCCTCACTGCCAAGCTGAATATGCCTTTTTCGATGTATTAAAATTCAGCTTGAAAGAGAGGTTTAGAGGCCAAAGACAAAGGAAATGGATGATATGTAAATATTTTTCATATTCATTCCAACGTTTTTCTTTTGTTTTTGTCCTCACTGCCTCACTATCAAGCTGAATATTTGATATTTCGAAAATGGCCTATTCTAATGTATCGAAAGTGGTCTATTGGCCGAAGCGGAAAATACCATAATACTTATTGTTTGACCACCCAAATTTTGAATAAGCATAGTTTTTGTTTTCTCTAGGGACAATTGAACACGAGAAACCATGCTTATGCGAATTTGGGTGGACAAACAAAGAGTATTATGGTATTTTTGATATTGGCTAATTGGCCAAAGCGGAAAATATCATGCTACTTTTTGTTTGACCACCCAAATTTTGAATAAGCATAGTTTTTGTTTTCTCTAGGGAAAATTGTCCCAAGAGAAACACGGGAAATCATGCTTATGCCAATTTGGAAGAGTATTATGGTATATTTGATATTGGCTAATTGATTATTCTTTAAACCAGAGACACATGAAACCATGTCCGATTGTCAACCTGGTAGGAGTGTAAACCTATGGCTATGAGAGCGATGCTAATTTCCGTTTCGTGAACGTTAGTTGCCATTTTTGACAGTCGATGCCATTCTTAGTAACCAAGCCTTTTTATGAATTGTCAGGGTTAGCTTCATTTAAATACTTTAAATTTGCAATTTTTGGAGTGGTTATCTAGGAAGTGGAGTGGTTAAGTGCGTTTGCTCTTCAGCTATTAAATCGAGTTCGATACCGTTCATTAAACTTTTTCGAAGTGTTTTTTGGAAGTTTTTTTCAAAATTCGTTAAGTGACATACGCTGCTAATCTAGTCCTAGATTAAGCATTTTTTTTTGCACATTTGCAAACAACAAACTTAACAATGTGAAAATAGTTCTGAGTATTGTCCAAATGGCAACGACCATTTACGGAACGGAAATTTGCGACAGCGATCTTTTCTTTTTTGAATCACAGGTTTTGCCCACTGTGGACATTGACAGTTTCTCAGAAAGTGCATCGTATTCTTCAAGTGTGCCTCATATCAATGTGAGTCGAACTGAACAAAGCTGTAATAGTTTACCATACATGAAATGTAACATGTACCACTTTTATAAATGGTAGCTGATTTTATATTGAAAGTACATGATGAACAGTAATTGGAACTCCGAAATACTAGTCCCCGGAGGGATTTGATACTACAACCTTGCACGGTCAAGCTGGATGCCCTGACTACTGATCCATTAGAAAATTGCAATGAAAAAGAGTTATCTGCGGGCTTGGTGCAATTCTTACGATTCTGGCAATCAGCGAAAAATAGTCATCAAAAACTGATAGTTCACAGAGGGGCACAGGCGCTACTGAGCCCATGCTATCAGAATAAGTCAGTATGTCTGACCTTTACATTCTTTGTAAAATTTAATCTTATCTGGAATATTTGGCTGGAATTTTCAGAGACAGACGATTTCAACGCCGATTTCTTGGTCGATCAATTTGATAATGATGGACATAGAGCGAGTTTCAATCGAGTGTCGTAAAACCAAAGCCAGAGTAATTACTTTGACCAATCAAAAAGAACGGAGACAATCCAGTAAACCAATCAAAACTCGAGGTAATTACACTTAGCCGACACAAAGCGCGGGAAAGTGTGCACGCGCGAGCCACGATTGGTTTTGGTTTCACTTCTGGTTGATGGAAAAAGTGGCGCGACAACTTTGAACCAATCACTTAGTGAAGTAATTATAAGCCAAAGTAATTCGCTAATTAATTTCGACTCTCAATTGAAAACCGCTCTATGCTAATGAGGAAAAAATTGCAAACAGAGATTCCCCTATTCAAATCGATAGCTTTAGAGAACAGTGTATCTGTAAGCGAAGATCTGTGGGCTTTGCGCAGTTCTGTTTATTTTTGTAATCAGCGAGAAAATGGCGTTCAAAATTTGAAATTTTACTTTGTGGAAAAAGCTCGAATGAGCCCATGCCATCATCTTTAATAGGATACCGGGTTTGGATTTTCAGGAAAAAAACGCCGATTCCTTGGTCTATCAATTCAATAATGATGCACCTAATATGCAAATGAGGCAAAAATTTTGAACAAAGATCTTGACTATGCCAACAGTGAAACAATACTCGATCAGTGAAAACCAACAATAAACTTACGACATTGTGTTTTTTCTTCAGGATATTCCAGCTCCTCTTTCTAGGCCTGATGACTCTGAATACCAGGAATTTAGGAATTTCCTGGCAGTGACGGAGACTGGGCCCCAGGAAAAAGATGAACAACAGGTTTGTCGTCAAAAATGCCAATCTCCGGGTTGCTATTTGGTTCAGTTGCAAAGTAAAAAAGTAATTCAACTGACAAACCTGACGTTGCACTCATTTTACTCTCCCCCCCCCCCCCCCTCCCCCTCCACCTTTTAAAGCTACTGAAGCTACACTGAAAGGAAAGAAAACGATTCTTTGTGCGAAACAGTTACATTGGCGCGGTGGTGAGAGCACTCGCCTCCCACCAATGTGGCCTGCATGGCTTCGATTTCTTGACTCTGCGTCATATGTAGGTTGAGTTTGTTGGTTCTCTACTCTGCACTGAGATATTTTTCTCTGACTACCGTTAGTTCGGTTTTCCCCTCTCCTCAAAAAGCAACAGTTGACTTGATTTGTGTTAATTGTTAATTTCAGTTTACAGTGTCCCCAGTTAGTGCTCCAGCGCAAGAACGACTAAAATTCCTTTCCTTATTGGTTCAGGAAACAATTGGGCACAAAAATACATGCAAGAGAAACAATGAAGTGCGGTTTATAGACGAAGTGTAAAAGGGATCCTCGCATTTAACTGGACAATTGAAGCAACTGTCTCTTTTAGAAACCAAAAAAATTCAGGTGGCTCCAACGGGATTCGAACCTATGACCTCTGTGATGCCGGTGCAGTGCTCTATCAACTGAGCTATGAAGCCACCCATGCAGTTGGGAGCAGGTCAATTTGTTGGGCTCGTGTATTCCCGTGAAAGGACGTAACGAAAGGAGTGTATTTATTTGAAATGCGGGCTATAGACGAAAGAGAGAAATGATCCTCGCAGTTATCTGGATAATTTAAGCTTAGTTGGTAGAGCATTGCGCCGCCATTGCAGAGGTCATCTAGATAAGTGTGAGGATCATTTCACTCTTTCGTAAAAACAATGAAGCCTAATTCTAAACACAACAGAGCTGTGTCCTATGCTGATTAAATGTAATAAAAGGTTTCATATTGTCTTACGCTTTTGTGTCTTTTGTCTCAGGTTCCTCCAGAGGTGGAGGGTGATACCGATGACGATGATGATGAACAGCACAGGATACCCACTCCTCAGCATCCTCTTACATTGGAGGGCTTCAGTGGTTTGCCGGAGCAACCATACAGCGGCCCTCCCTTTCCGCCAGTTCATCCCCCAGTCTCTGTACAACAATCAGGCGGAGTTTTAGAGGCTGAGACTCGCCAAGTTGAAGCTCTGCAAGACAGGGCCTTGGAATGGTAAGATTTCCTTGACAACACGGTCAGCATTGATATTAGGGACCTTAGGATCTACGACGGCGACGACGACGTCGACGAAAACGTTATCTCAAAATATAACGTTGCTCTATCATACATTTTTCGCGATTATTCCAACTCGTTCACGTCCTACAATATGGGAGGAGTATCCTAGAAATATATTGGTTCGAGCGGTTTCAGAGTGAAAAGAGAGAGTGAAAGATTCTTTATTGCATGCTCGCGTTGTCGTCAAAACCTCAAATTTGGTGACCAGGGTTCGTACGCGTCTTGAAAACCCTTGAATTTTTAGAGTACATTTTCAAGGCCTTGAAAGTCCTTGAAAATCTCTGCTCTTCAATCCTGGTCCTTGAAAGTCCTTGAATTTTTTCTGACCCGCAGTTTTAATCTTTGAAAACTTCGGTAAAACTAATCAGCCACTTAAGTCATGTCATACAAACGCGACGAGCTGTGGGGTCGAAAATAGTTACCAGTGCCTTTGCATTATTTTGACCCATGTACGTTATGGAAAATGAGCAAGAATTGTACTGTCAGACCATTTCCATGGGTAAATTCTTCGACTTCCATAAAAAAGACGTCCTTTAAATTTCAAAATCTGGCCCTTGAAAGTCCTTGAAAAGCCCTTGAATTTTTGGTCTGAAAAAGTGTACGAACCCTGTGTCACGTCGTCGTTACGCAGAGGACTGCAAACATATTTTCTAAAATCCGTGCTGCACGTGCAGCACGATTATTTATGCTCTTTTAACCAATGATATCATTGTTTTGTGGCGTTAAATATAAAATATTGCTAGTGCTAATCACCCTTACTTGCAGTCGAGGACTGAATTGCGAAGGGCGCGGCTCACGACATCGGGCTGAAAGCATACAAAGGCGCCTCTGGCTGCCGCTATACAGCCCATGTTTTGATGTCGGAGCACAGCACCACAGCTAGATGTTAATTAGCTGTGAGTCGATTTTGATGAGGGACGAAAACCGGAGTACCCGGAGAAAAACCCTCGAGTCAGGTTGAGATCGACTGAAACTCAGCCCACATGCTGGCTGAGGCCAGAATTGAACCCCGGCTCGCAGTGGTGGGAGGCCCGATAGATAACCACTAAGCCACCCTGACGTTGTTGTTGAACGATGCGTTTTCTGTTGTGGTACAGGCACACTGGAAAGAAATTCCTTGCTCCTTACAGAAGTCGAACCCGTAACCTTCTGATTCCTGGTTTGGATTATGTACGGAGCTGCGGGAGATTCGCCGGAGCTTAGGCCTTTAATAATAAACGACAAAAAGGTTGAGACACTCACCCTTTTTTTACTAATGCTGAACATATTCACCCCCTTGATCTTTACATCTAACTCCCTCCCCCCTAAAAATGTTGTTGTTTTTATCTTCCAGACTAACCCTAACCCTACAGATAGACATGAATTTTTCACAATTGTAGTATTTCCAGTACAGTGTAGCAACTACTTTTGTCGCTCATCGTAGGTTCGTGTGACAATCTAGGACTGAAGTGGCGAATGTCAAAATTAGGTTTTACCGAGAAATACAATTACACTTCGTTCAATTTTGACAATTCACTACTTGCACAAATCCCATAATACACCTCTTTTGCCCCCCAAAAATCTGCATAGGCATTGTTTTCGACTTCGCTTGGGACATTTTCATGTCCCAGGAGAAATTGCAAACAATGGTTATGCAAAAGTTTTAGGGGGTAATAGAGGTGTATTATGGGATTGTGCGAGTAGTGAATAGGCCACTTCGGAAAATACCATAATACTCTTTGTTTGTCCCCCTTAAATTTGCATAAGCATTGTTGTTTTCTCTTGGGAACATAGACCGTCCCACGAGAAACTGGAAACAATGCTTATGCAAAATTTGGGCGGACAAACAAAGAGTATTATGGTATTTTTCTTAAGTAGCCTATGGTGCTCACACAGGCGGGATATTTGCCACACTTTATGTGACGAGTCGTCTACAAGAATAATTTTTGTATTTGACAACTTCTTATTTGTCACATAAAAATTGGCCAAATTTTTTCGTCTACACGAGCAAATAAAAATTGTACTTCGTTTGAGCGACTCAGAATACCTCTGACGAAGGGCTAACGCTCGAAAGGTCAGCTTATAAATCTTTCTGACGGTGATGAATTTGCCTTTAAAATTTGAGTGGAAGAACATCCGAACTATTGGAAGGTCCTTGTTTCGTCTCCTGTAATGGAGCTGTCGGATTTTTTCCGAGTATCCGTGGGTCATCATCGAAAAAAGGACATCTTCCAAATTTACTTCACTTGTACATTTAAAGGACGCGTGAATTTTTGTCGACAGGATTGAACAGGAACTCCTTGCACGTATTGTGAGTGAAATGAACCAACCTGTGCCTGACCCCACCACCCTCACAAGGCCGCAGGCGATCCTTGAGAGTAGCACTGCATCAGAGCCTGAAGATGAGGATGCTGACATGCTTGGTGAGTTCTTTTTGATACTGTTTCAATAGCTCTTTCAAGTACATTTAATGCAGCGCCGATCTAGAGTCTATCTTGACATTCAGAATTTTTGTATAGACAAGGGCTCTCTCGATAAGTTGTTTGCTGTCGCTCTGTCAATACGGCAAGGTCTCAGTTTGAGAAAGACTTCGCTTTCGGTTAATAAGTAAGTTAATAAGTTAATAAAAATACAAAATAAAAAAATACATACTTAATTGACCGCTCCCCAAAGGGGCTTTTCAGGGCCAATGAAACACAATCAACGAAACAACAGAACACAACAACTACAACTGTTAAGAATCCCAACTGGTCGGAGGCAAACCAGTTGGCTATTTACAAGTGCAGCTTGGAAGTTGAACCAGGGACTACCAGGAACAAATTCAACGAGTGGTCAGAGCGGGTCTTGAACCCGGGATCTCCGGATCTCAAGGCAAGCGCCCTAACCACTGGGCCACACTGCCTCAAGTAAATAATTATTACAGGGCGCAATCTCGTCCCCACCGTCCGCTTTTCCTTTTGGTCAGCACCAAGAACACGGAATCTGGCCACTTCCAAGGCAGGAAGTCCGCAAATCACGAACTTCCGGCTCGTCTACGCACGTTCAAAAAATTGAAACAACAGTGGTTGTCAACGGTTACAAAAATGAACCTTTACTATGACTGCGCATAAATTGGAAATGGCCAGAGTCGGTGTTCTTAGTGCTGAACAAAAGAAAAGAGGACTGTGGGGACGAGATTGTACAGAGCGGTCCTTATGATGCAAAATACTAAAAAGTGTTAACGTTTGAACGTTTTGGGTTTCTACTGGGATATATACCTCTTACTAACCGAGTTCGAGGTCCGTACTGTAACTTACGGACCGAGTTTTTTCCCGTTGATTTATGGCCCAAGCGCAAAGCGCGCGGGCCATAAATCAACCGGAAAAAACGAGGATCCGTAACTTACAGTACGGACCGAGAAAATGAGGTTAGTAAGATATTTATTATATCTCTGAGGTTACTGAACCGGCGCGCGGGCAAGGAAACTAGTCAAAGTGAAGCGGAAGGTTCAACTGCCACAAAGAATGCCGTGCCAAAATCCCAAAAACTAAATCTTCTTGGCTGTTAGGTTTGAAATAGTTGCTTGCAAGATTCAAACAGTTTTCAGTACAAGTTTATGCAACAGAAATGACATGAAAAACTCGCTAGATGATGTTTTGTTGAAATTTTAAATTTAGCGGGCTGTACAGAGGGCCGTACTGTAGAATACGGCCCGCTAATTTAGCCAATTACAGCGCGCGTACTATCTGAGAGATATAATAAATTACACAAAGATCTAAATACTGCACCTCGTAAAGTATTGGTGAATTTTATGATAGATGGCATGATCTGATGGGTTGGTAAAGACACTTTATTGTATTTTTATTCTCTGGCCCAGCTGCCACTATAGGACTTGGTGGGATTCAACTATTTGTTGATGCTGGGTTACCTGTGGATCGTGATCTTGTCACCAACTTAATTCGGGAAGTAATAGCAGAAAATGTTTCCACGGTACTCGGTCACCCAAAGCCCAGGGCCAGGCGGCTCTCCTCTAGGGTAAGTTGAATGTGATGTCCTTTAGCTGGTTCTGGCTTTTCCGTAGTCCTCTGCTGTTTTTTGTTTGGCACCTTGAAATGGTTCATCCATCCATACTGTATTTGGTGCACCTTGCTACCAATGGCTTCGCGTCTTGTATGCAATTAGGTGCGAAAGGAAGCCACTCTTAGAGTTATATTTTAAATTGAGGTGATTCGAAATGATGTTGTTTTCAAGATGAAGTGCGTCGTTAGAAAGGAAATTTTCTGAATACCTTGTTTCATCGACTTCGTTCAACAAACACAGCCACTATTTCAACACTTCTCGTTAAACGAGAAGCAACTTTTTATCGGGTTTAAAGGCACAAGGCGAAGCAAAGTGGATTTTTAGAATGGATGAAGTAGCTGCCTGAGTCCCAAAAATGATTTGTGTTTTCCTTCTTTTCTGTGATGGCTTTTTCCCAAGTGTAAATTCAATATCAACGCTCCCTTGTTTTTCAATCCCCCTTGGAGATCGCCTCTTATGGAACCATGGTTTGCTTACCGTCTTGCCTATCTCTGCTGTTTGTCTTCGTATCAAACCTCGCGGTAATACCTAGCAGAATAGGAATACAGTAAACACCCGCATATAAGAACGCTGATTTCAAGTTTCAGGCTGATCTTGTTCTTATTTAAGGGAGGCTTAGTAAGAAATGATCCTGAAAATGTTCTTAAAATGTTCTTAAAATTGGTCATTTCAGAAATACTTCAAGTTGTACATTACTAGAGGTTAACATACAATACTTTTCTGTGATAGATTTTAGAGTTTGGATATGAGTCACTTTACTGTTTCATCATTCTCATACCATTAGTTTTCTTTATATTAAGAACATGTTTTGTTTATCAGGCTGAATCAGTTCTTATTTACATGGTGCTATTTTGGCCAAATTTCAGCCTGATGTTCTTAATCCACTTGCTCTTATACGCGGGTGTCATGTTTACATGTTTTACGTGAATGCACAGTGTTAAAACTTGGTTTCCAACATCATTTTTAGCAATCTTTAAGGGAAGAAGTTCAGTCATCACGCACACCCTCTCCCAGGGAAACTCCCAATCCAACCCCTTCCCCTACCCCTGAGTACACATCTCCAGAATCCGAAGAGAGTGCCCACGAGTCAGCGGTGTTGGAAACTCCGGTGCCTACTCCCACTCCTTCAGTGACAAGCGAGGAACCAACTTCTTCTGAGAGCAAACAGGAAGAGATGGTGTTTGAACCAATCAGAAACGAGCAGGAGAAGCATGTGACGGAAGAGGAGGAGGAGGAAACTGGTGACCAGGTGCGTTCATTTCTACCGGAAATAGCATCTTTATGTGAGTGTGTTTTGGAAATGATCTTGCGGTTGCTTTGGGGCTGCATTACTACTTTGATTTTAGACGAAACTACACCACTTTGTAAACCGAAAACGGGTTCGATAAGGAATTGGTTCGAGCTTTTCAGTTACAAAGAGTTTCCTAAATAACGTTTCCAGAGGACTCAAAAAGGAATTTTAAGCCATGTTTTTTCTGTAACAAAAGAAAATACCAGTTATGTAAAATACCATGTGGATTTTTTTTAATCATATTCTTACACCCGGTATGGTAAAAACCTCACTTCACGTGCCGCTGTCTCCTCTCTAGGCATCTGAAGTAAACACGCCAGTTGCAACACCTATTTCAACACCACCTCCTGCACAGTCCCAACCGTCTAGTTTATCAACACCCGAGCCTTCTGTACAAGAGCCAGAGGTGTCTCTGGCCACAAATGTTTCCACTCCTACGCCGTCAGTTATTGTGAAAACTCCAACGCCGGAACCTGAACCTGAGCCAGAAGTCAGTGTGTAAGTATTTGTGTCTCTTCCATCTTCGTCCATAGGGCACCATTCCTTTTGGTAGGCACCAAAGGATAGCTTCCTCTGGTTAGTTTCTAACCAGAAAGTTAACAAAGAATCTTGGAGTTTCTGCTCTTAGTCACGAAGACGCACTGTAAAAGGGGGTAGCTTCACTCTCTGTTTTTGTTCGCATCCATTCAAGCACGACTGATTATCCAAGATGGCAAATCAACAAACAGCAACACGTGGATGGAGCCCCTAAAAGATATTTCCAAGGCCAGGAAAGTGACTGGGGACGACTGATAACATCTTTTAACATATTACGGGCACATAACCGTTAGCGGCATTTTTATTTCCACAAATTATCACGGAGATTTGTGTTCGTCCACAGTTGATTGACAAATCACCCGCGTATGCCTAAGGTACCAGGCCTTTTGCAGTGCGTCTTCGTGTTTAAACTCAGACTCAGAAATTTGAAATTATGGTTTGATTCATATAGTTAAAAATATGAACATTCACTGCGGTTGCGTGTAAGTCAGAACCAACCAGAAATCCTACAGAAAAATTCTTGGAAGACTGGTACGAGTGTGGCATTGTGGGATTGTTTTGGTCTGTGAGTGACTCTTATAAATCAAGGAAACAATACTGATCATATCCATTGCCTTTGTTGGCTGCCTGGCCTTTACGATTTGACCTTGGCTTTGGCCGTGAAGATTGACTGTTTTTGGAGAGCTTCAAGTCCCCCTTCTTTGTACAAAGGCTAGGTGTGGCCCTTGTTCAATAGGAAACTTATGTCGTTCCATGGTTTCCCCATTTATAAGGAGGGACCACAATCCTAGTTTTAACTAATTAATGATGTTGGGCCATCTTCAATCAATAACTTTGAAAATCTTTGGAGGCGATGCTCGATGCACAGAGATAATCCCAAATATTGAGACTGTAATAACAACATTTCAGTTCAGAAGGACCAAGTCAACTCAAGGAACCATCTGTCAGTCACAAGGAACTGACGCCACCTAAGCCTGCGCATCCATCGATCAGTAGTCCATCGAGCTTGTCATCCACCACCCTGGGTACAGCAACAATCACTACCACTGAAGAGGAAATATCTGAGGGAGAACTGATTCAGGTGAGTGTTTCACCCTCCCGTCCCTCTCCCTAGAAGTAATTAGCGATGTTTAGATTTCTAATAGGCCATTTTACAGTTGTTTGCTCAGTGACCTAGCCTATGAATGGCTGCGAGGCTGCCGGTGATCTTGTATTGATACAGACCTCACTGCTTTTATGATGTAAATTGTGTTGTTGTAGTTCTAATTCGTCTACATTAACAGTAGAAAAGCGCAAAGGTTTGTATCAAAGCAGGGTCACCGGCAGCCTCGCTTCCATTCTTAGAATTAGATGCAAGTTGATTTCGTTAAGCGTCATGAAGTGTCCCCCTGCTCTTCTCCCCAACTTCAACATCATTCGTGTCTCGGAATCCAAACAATTAACGTTACAAAGTGTCCTCCAAACTTCAGTCCTCCTGTAAAAAGAAACAGCTGCAATTTACTCCAACCTAAAACTAACGCCGACCTTTACCCTTGCCTTATTGTTGGAAACGGGTAGCAAATGCTTAGACTTAAGGGACACCTCGTGTAGGAGGTAGACTTTTTTTCCCTTATATTTTTTTACAACAATTGTATTTATTTCAACCAAAAGTGAATTAGATGAGAGTGTTGTTATGGTACGGGTGGGCTCCACAGCAGTCACAAATTTTTAGAATACCTGTTCCCGCGAAAATCAGTTGTCATGTCCCTAGGGAAAAAAACATGGCAGAACAGTCACGCGTGACATGGCTTCTTCTGATTGGTTTAAATTGGGGGCCCTTTGCTTGTTTCGCGCGCAAAGTGTATCTTAAAATAAATCCATTTGTGACTGTGCTTGGGCAAGATTACAAAGTGATAGATCAACAATCTTATCGAATTCACTCTTGTTTCAACACAAAGAGCATTACCTACAATTCCTTATTTTACTTACACGACTGTACTTACACAGAAGATCATGATCTTGAAGGGTTTCACTCTGGTTCAGAGCTGGAGTTTTTTTAGTTTAAAAATTCGTTTATTTGGATGTACCGTAGCTCGTGCATTTTCGCGCGCATGCAGCTTCAATCCTATTTTTGTCCATATTTGGGCATAAAATTGGTGTCCTAAAATCCGCAGCTTTGTTCCAAGGAAAAACGTTGCAAGTTACACGCTTCAAGGTCATGACTTACATTATTGGCAAAAAGATACATGAAAACTGTTAAACATTTGTTAACGTACAAAAGCAACTTCGTTCCCAGGACCTCTTCCTTGACGTCTGCCCAGAAGCCAAGGGAGAGGTCCTGGGAACGAGGTTGGAATGTGAAGCTTGTGTCATCAGCTTACCTAATATTTTTTCTGAATTTGAAAGTACCAGAGACATCAGAACCCTAAGAAGAACTTTGTCTTTTGTCATTTTGCAGCCATATGCGCACACTGGAATATACAGTGAAGGTGAATTTGCCGTATCTCCAACTGTTGTTCAACTGGCGGCCGAGCGAAACCTGCCCATTGGAGGAGACTGGGACACAACTGTCTTAGGAAGAGACCAAGGTGAGTAATTTGTTGCCTTCTTCATAATGTAGCGGTTTTCATGTTACATATCGAAAGTAATTACACAATTGTCGTCACAATCTCTCCTCCTTCGGGAGAAAAGATTGCATGACGAGCTAAAAGGATGCCTTTGAAGGAGCTGCTTATCTTAAATTGAAACTCCCCGCCTCTTTTAAACCAATGAAACCGTGAATTTTGCGCACGCATTTTCTTGCGCTTTGAAAAAGTTGTAAAACATGCTTCATGTTCTTCTGATGGTTTCGTTGCACCGTTTACGCTTGTTTCTATCGGTCAGAAAAATCCCTTCCCGTGTGCAATGTACCACAGTAAGCCCATACGATAAAGGAGGGACGCAGTCGGCCCAGTGATTGGGGCTTAAGACACACTCTTTGAATTTGTTCGGCTGAAGTTTGCCTCCGGCCAGTTGGGATTTTCCATTGGCCCTGAAAATATCTCGTCAGTTACGCACTCTAACCAAAAGCAGGTTTAAATTTTAACAAGCAGACAAGTGCAAGTAGTTTTTCAGTCTAAAATCGGGTTCGAAAAGCAATTGTTTAGTAAAATCCGGCTGAATTTTCACTCATGAAAACCTGATCGTTATTGACATATTGACATAAACAATCTGCTTAACTGATGCGTTGTGCTGGTGTGGCTGATAAACAAACTCCTGCTGCGTTCGTTGTGCAGCTTATGAATGAACAACAGTCGATGGGAACTTGAGAAGATCCCCGGAACAGATCACAGGCGAGGCTTCTTTAGTTTTTTTTATAATAACGAATTTTTTAAATGCATCACGTATTCGGCTATAATTTTCTGAAAACTATATTTTCCAAATCTTACGAGTGCATCTGTACTGTCATAAAGCACGCGGTTTTAACCATTCAGAGGGCGCGTTATATCATGTGGCAATTTCTCCCGCCATACTGCTAGGATAAATAAATCTCTTTATTATTCCACTATTACGCCATTTTACCATATTTGATCAAGAGAACGCGCAAAATATGAGACGGTATTACACTGAAGTGTCCCGGTTTGACCCGTTGAGAACAGAGCAAATACGGACGGAACGGGAGTTTTCAATGAACGAAATTCTTTACAACACGATACAAAGCCCGAGAATTTAACTTGTCATCGTTTGTCACTTGTCATTTCGTTTTTTCATACAATCAAATAAAGGACATTTGGCTGGCTTTCTGTGTTGTTTACATCGTTCCCAAGCGCCCAGAGGGACAGATGATGCATTTTTTTAGAAACACTCTTACCAAATAAAATTGAAGCAAAATAACACCTTTTTGTATAGTGGAATAATAAATCTCTTATTCGATGGTTTAACATATAATACGCGCGGACATTCTGCTCATTGCTCGTAAAAATACTACGCAACTCAAAATATCCGCGCGTATTATATGTTAAACCATCGAATAAGATGTATTTATTTCATTCAGATAACATCTTTTCCAGTAGAACTGTATTCTACTTTTGAAAGAATTTTCGCTTTCCAGAGCAGTTTGTGACGTCAAATCAATCGATCCATGCTTCTCATCGGTACAAACGACTTGTGGTCTGGTCAATTCTTTCTTTTTTTTTCCCACCAAAACTGAAAAAAAAAAAGCTGAACGAAAAACATATATTAGGTGAGGGTCACTTTAAGGCATGGAATACGATGTTTTTGGAGGTTTCACATCTAGTTTCCGTCAAGGAAGAACTAAAATTTTCCTTTTTTCTTAGACAGTCGCAATGAACTCGTGAAAGACGCTGTCAGGGGCATATTACATCAAGGGGATAGACGAAAAAGCCATGACCACGGTAACCGAAATCACAATAGCAGTAGTGATTCGCCTCACCAGGTTAGCCTGGCCAGTACTCTGCGAGACACTGAAAGCATCAAAGAGGTAATATTATTAGCATAAATAAGAATATTAAAACAACAGGCTACGAGTAGCCTTTACCCTGCCTATTTCCGGTTCAAAGTCCACTAACGTCGTTTCGAGAATTACATACCTCTGGTTGATTAGTAAACAGAAAATGCGCTACTACTACTACTACTACTACTACTACTACTACTACTACTACTACTACTACTACTACTACTACTACTACTACTACTACTACTACCACTACCACTACCACCTTTATTTAATCACAATATCACTTTCACGGGAGTGATGTTCCAATGAGTCGTGAGTTTAAAATATATTACATGACAGGAGCCCATCAGGAACCTTCCTCTCCCCTTTTACCTTGTGGATCGGGCTTTTTCATAGACCTATTTATTTTTGGGAACACTTTCCCGTGAAACAGCGTTTCCTTGGTTACGGTTAGCCAATCAGTGCTGTCAATTACGCATTTACAATTTCGCATAAATTAGCTCTGGCTGAAACATGGCGGACAGACGGGAATTGGAAAGCTCTAATTCAGAGGTAGAAAGTAGCGAATGAGATACCGATAAATGGTATTCAGGTGACGACTGTAAGAGTAATGATGAATCTTAGATAGAAAGTAGCGAAGAAAGTGATGTACAGAAAGAAGCGACTAATCCGAAGGATTCTCGTCCGAAGAAACGAAGCGCGGGCACGGCTAAAAAGGACCCGGAAAGCGAACCAAACAGCCTCAAACTCTCTGAAGGAAGATAAAATGGAG
Organism: Montipora foliosa; assembly: GCF_036669935.1. Lineage (NCBI taxonomy): Eukaryota > Metazoa > Cnidaria > Anthozoa > Scleractinia > Acroporidae > Montipora > Montipora foliosa. The sequence continues at coordinate 16,568,148 of NC_090880.1, forward strand.
AAATTGGCATCATGGGCTTTCTCAAGAGGACAAGTTACTAGAGTTGAGGAATCCATCTATTTTCTTTCTCTGGGTTTGAGCTTTCCGATTCCTGTCTGTCCGCTATGTTTCAGCCAAAGTTAATTTATCCGCATTTGCACTGATTGTCTAACCGTAACCAGGTAAACGCTGTTTCCCGGGAAAATGTTTCTAAACATAACTAGAGCTGTCAAGAATTCAATTCGGAGGAAGGCTCCTGACACGAGAATTAATCAATACAGTACTATTTATAGCGGTATTTCTTGTTTACAGACATTCACGTCACATTTTTTTTGATATTCAAATTTGCCAACCACGGAACAAAAGAAGTCATTGTTTTAACAGCCAGTTAGGTTCTGGTTGGCATATTAATAAACTTCGCTATAATATACTATATTCGTATTCTCGGTATTGGACTGGAGCTAGCTTGCAATGGAGGCTAATGCGGGGGAATCTTTTCAAATGCAAATACTTTTTAATATATTCCCCCGCATTAGCCTCCATTGCAAGCTAGTTCCAGTCCAATACTGAGAATACGAATATGGTCTATTACAAGAGGAAATAACAAAAATGTTGCTTAAAGTGACTACTCTATACAGAACGTTGTATATAATAACTCCAAGACTAAAAATAAAAATTATAATGATGCCGCTGAAATTTTCACTGTGTAACAAGTATGCTGCGAAAAAATTCAGACATTCCTGAAGACTTCCCTTGCCTCTACAGGGAGTTTTTTTTCCAGAGGACCGATCCTCTGTACTGAAGGCTATGTTTTCCTATCTCTAAAAGAGGTTTAGGAATATACAGGTTGAGTGATGAATTTCTTAGGTTGCGAGAGTTAACGTCTGAAACTTCTTAAATTTATTTCTTAAACAAGAGGGGGAAAGATGACGAGTTATTTTGTTAATCAAAATTGCAAGTTGCCGCGTTGTCGTATCTTCTAGTATTTTCTTTCCCAGTTTATCCAATCTATGGTAAAGTTTTTGGAAATTTTCTACCATTCGGCTATTCATAGACTTACAAATTAACGCAGGGAACATTTATCCATAATTTGTGGGCCTTTTTGATAAAACAATTATCCCACTTGCGCTTGTTGCATATGAAATGATTATAGCTAACTCGGCGCTGCGGGCAGGTTGGCTATCTATCATCTCATATCCAACGCGCGCTCGTGGACTAATTGTTAATTATTCTTGGAATCGACAGGTTCGGAGTGAAACATATAGTTTTCTTACTTGAAATTATAGATCCTAGCTCTTTTTGCCATCTTGGTAATAATTTCAAATCTAACGTTATCGATTCAGCAGCTTGGATTAGCATATCCAACAAACAAACAAAAAAATGGTGAATTCAGGGAAACGGTGGAACCTACAGTCTGAAGAATCTGTATGGTATCAGATTATTCCGACTTGACTTGTAAGTCGATCGCGCGCGCAGTGTGTGATTTTTGAACGCGTGGTAGCTTTGCACACAAACAAAAACAAGATGGCTGGTCGATTTTCTTCTTTTTATTACGATTTATTATTTTGGGTTTTTATGACAACGGAATTAGTGAACCAGGTTTCGCTTCGCTCATTTTTACCATCGCAGCATTCAGGTCCTAACAATGTCCTCGATCTTCCTTATTTCGGATACCACAAAAGGCCCTACAAAAGAAACCTGATCCGACATTTGCTCTTACTACATAATTAGGACGTCCAGTGGTACAGGATGTGGAAGGGCTTTCCCCGAGGAAAAACGGGTGGGAGGGAACTTCTTCCTCCTGTTTACCTCATGGGGTTGGTACGGCTACACGTATGCAAGGTGCGTGTGTTTCTGGAGCTCCATATTTCAATTCTTTGTTGATAGCCAACCAGTTTTCTCCTATCAGTTGGTGTTTTTAACCTTGTTTTGTTTCATTTTCATTGCTTTTTTTCAGATTTAAGTTAAGCGCCCGTGAGGTAACTTCGTATCCAAGTGCACTCCTCTTGAATCTAATCAGTCTTAATTTCATCGAAGTGCTTCCTCAGAATGCCCTTCTTCCACAGAGAATTTCACCTTGCTGTACTTTGTGTGAATTCTTCCCTTCAGAATCTTTAATTGGAGTGACTGTGAAATAGCTTTATAGCGAAGTTCACTGTTACTATACGAATATACTCGATATGAAATGTTTTTGAGCTAACTGTTCTGCTCTTCCAGGATTCTATCACTGATGACAGAGAACCGGGCGAAATCAAACTTCGAGATCCAATGGCTGTATTGCTCAGTCGTATCCAGAATTACAGGCCTCCAGCAGACAGCAGTGGCAGTGAAGCAAACGAGACAATAGGGCCTCTGCGAATGCGTAATGACGGTGAAGGAAAAAACGACGAAAGAGAACCGGGTGAAATAGGTACCAAGATATTCTTATCGTCTGTTAAGTTCTTGTACAACTTGTACAACTGGTATGATATCACCCAAATCTCCATATCTCCAGACTGTCATTGTCTTTGATCCAAAACAGCAATTAGGGAACCGTAAATCTGGTCTGTTTCTTCCTTCGTTTCTTTTTTTGTTACCGGTTATGCGCTTCGCTAAAGAAGCGTCCCTCTCAAATAAGCCCTCATCCGTCAAACATGCTTGAAATAAATAAGCCCCCGGGGGGCTTAATAGAGGATTTACGGTAGCCTTATTTAATTTTAGACAAAGCATCGTCCTTTTCTTTTCTATCCTTGTTTCAAAGATTGGAATCATCTGCTGTTATGATGTATAAATCTTTACATGAGATGACCCCTGAGTATCTGAGTCATAGATTTGTGTTTCGAAACGACATAACATCATATCGATTAAGGAATACTAAAAATAAACTGGCTCTTCCGCAGCCCCGCACCAATTATTTGAAGAAGAGTTTCTCTTACAGCAAAGCCAGGTTGTGGAATAGCCTATTCTTGGGTTTCACATGACGTCACGGCCGCCATGTTGGTGTCCCCAAACAATAAAATGGTGGCCATGTTGGTGTCCCGATCCAATCCTCCGGGAATTGAAAGCTATTAGTATGCTAACGTCTTCTTTTGTTTTCGTTGAAAAACATGGCTGTTGATCTCGTGAGTGAAACCCAAGAATTCAGTGATCTTCGTGCAGCAACGTCTTTACATGATTTTAAACTTAAACTACGTCACCACATTTTTGAATGACTTTTTAACACGGCATCCTTGTAAAGCAGCTTTTAGTATCTAGTATTTTAGGTTACTTAGTTTAGTTAGGGATACTTAGTTAATCTAAAATTATTTTATAATGTTTGCTGAAGGATTTACCATGTATAAATAGTTACCATTACCATTCCTTTCAGTGGCAGGGAAACTCTCGCCGGGGGAGGTGGTAGTGTGGGAACCTTCGGGTATTTCGAGGAATCAGCCACCACCCCTTCTGGGAAAACCTTCATTGGGCGATGATTCCAAAGATTCAAAAATGGATAAAGTTACTACCATTGCTAAACCTGATGCAAAGTTTTCCGACGAAGACCGGAGTCACGACGATCGTTCTCTCCACGCATCGGATTTGTTACCAAGAGCCCTCGGTTCAGACTCATCCTCTCCCATGGCAGGCACAACGGCACAAAGGCAGCAACAGCGTGCAAAAGTGACGATAATTTCCGTTGAAAATAAGGATGGGCAAACTTCAGAGACAAGTTCACAGAAAACATACTCCGTTGAAAGGCCCACAGAAGGCGCTTATACCCCGGCTCCTGATTTTAAAGAGAAAGTTAACACAGATCATCCTCCAAGCGAGTTGATCCTCAAGGAAAGAAAACTAAAGGTAGTTGAAGGTGCCAAAAAGGAGTCTGACGCTCAGCAGATGCCAGCTAAAATCCAAGTCACTTTGCCATCCGCTGATAACAGTGCCTACGAAGAAAGCGTAATCGCAAGTGATGCGCAGCTTTCTGTTGATCAGGATACTTTTGGTGACGTGTCATCAATCTCTGGAGGAGATTTTTGACTTTTTCACTCGCAGTGAAGTTTATTTGTAATAAAAGTGTGTTCTCTGGAAATATCAAAGTTAGTCCAAGCGTCTCTTGAATAATATTAAAGAAACGGTCTCTGGTCGTTCTCCGTGACAACTGTCTTTGTTTGTGCTTATTGTCATGCACAATGTTGGACAAATATATATATCGTTTAATCCACTCTTTGCAGTTAGAACTATGTATAAACTGAATTATCAAGCGGTATCATTTACAAAACTATTTAAAATAATTAAGGTATACTAATGTAAAATCTACATAATAATTAATCTAGAAATCTAAAAGTTATAAAATCATTAGCTCTCTTGGTTCTTGCCTCCTGGAGAACGGACTTTTCACTCCCAGATCTAAGATTGTAAGGAACATTATAAACATTAGCCTGAGGGCGGAGTTTCCACGTCGCAATGAACTTCCTACTTAATGTTTCTCGCCTGACTTCTAGACTTGGAAGGCCGGATATGGTCAGGACTTCCTTATAACCAACACCCGGGAGTATTACCTTAAGGGGTCTCCTTTGTATAGATTCTAATTTAAATGACAAATATTCAGGGATGTCTTGCCAAGCAGCCACGGCATATTCCAAAATGGATCTGACACAGCACTTATAAATATTTAAAATATTGCTATTCGCTACACCAGCTCTTTTAAGCACTCTTAGGGTATATAAACGTTTGGCGGCCTTACAATAAATATAGTTTATGTGGTCATTCCATTTAAGATCGTCTCTGATTTTAACACCAAGTAATTTAAAAGATGAGACACGTTCGAGCTGGTGATTTCCAATACAAATAGCTGGAATTACAGAGTTCGGGTACTCCATAAAATTTATCAGCATTTCATTACACTTCCGAGGGTTTAGCTTCATCTTATGGGCAGTACAAAATGAATGTACAAAATAGCAACTCCTCTTGCCACCGTCTTACCACAGAGACCACTTTTTTGCGTTTGAAAGTTGTCCTAAACGGCCAGAAAGCTTGAGAAACTTGCAAGAGAAGTAAATTTATGACTTCCTACGTAGGAAGACCGAACAAACAAACAATTGCAGAAAATGTCAGTCGTGGTGATTTCGCCTCCAAAATTACATAATAGTCTACATACCTTTTCCGACTTTGATTTGATTTGTTCGTTTGTTCTCAATAACGCCTTAAAAGATTTTTGTTGTCTTAAAAGCCGTCAACATCCCCGCACGTGAGCATGTGTTTGCTCACCTTTTCGTTAAAGCCTTCTCGTCGTTGTTATGCAAAGCTGTTATATAACATAACAAAAGTAAAGCGCGCCTCCTGATCGGTCAGTTACCCATTTACCTTTGGCCCATGGGTGAATGCTTATGACGAAAACACTGACGCGTTCGCCGGGAAAAAACAATGCTTTTTCCTCGAACTACAACACTAATCGACCAGTCCACCACAAAACAGGTAAAAATGTCTGCGCAGCTTTTTGCAAAAAAAAGCTTAGAAATGTGATGTCTTAACCCGTCAGCGAGTATTTTACTCGAACCACCGGCAAAGCGTTTTGTAAGCTAAGTGAAAGCGAGCTCCATGATTTAATGAGCGAGAGGCATTCCAAGGAGACCAAGGACTGATGTCACAAGATGTTTTGGTTACGTTATAAAAAAAAATTGTGAACGGTTCAGCGTGTACCATCGAGTTATAGTTGCACTTGGGAGATTTGCTAAGCACTCAAGAAGCTAGAGTCCAACCTCCCGCATGCAACTATAACTCGCCAATACGCGCTAACCATTTACTATTTTACTAAAATGCGTGCAGCACGATTAGTTGTCTTTCTCAACCAATGATATTGTATTTATGAAACCGGGAACGGCAAGAAACTTATAGATCATACTTTTGTGATTTCATTTCTCATCTAAACAAGACGCTTCTATAAGCGTGTACTTGGAATACCATGTGGCGCATACATGATGCTAAAGTTCATTTTTTTCGATCCACACACTTTTTTGGAGAAAATTGTTGAGCAAATTTGATTTAAAATTATTAAAATTACAGTCGAACTTTCCCTCCACTAACGGACACCTCCCAAATGCGGACACCAAACTGCGGTCCCGGCGGTTTCAAGCGGTTTCTCCTCTAAAACATTATATAACCTCCCGTAAGCGGACATCTCTCCTAAGGACGGTGCCTACTAAAAGGTATTTTTTCCCCGTTTTATGATTATACAGGAAATGTAGATCTTAACAAGTGTTATTGAAATCCAAAAAGAAAATTGGGGGTAACCACGCATTGTTCAAAGATACTTGAATAATATTTGTAAAAACCTTTACAACTACGCAATTAATGTATGACATTCTTTCTCAAATGCAAGCTTAATTATCTCAAAAATGCATGGTTACCCCCAATTTTCTTTTTGGATACCAAGAGTACTTACTAAGATTTACTTTCTCCGGATAGTTTTAAACCGCGCAAAAATGTCACTATTGGTAAGCATCACCGATAGGAAACCCGAGTATCTCGAGATGCGCAAAACGTATGCGCAATAACAATAATAGGCACCGTCCTTAAGCGGATACGGACATAGTACATACCTATTCGGGGTCCACAGAGTCTAAAATATCCACCTGTAAGCGGACAGTAAACAATATCAAGAGACTTTTTAACGAAATGGGTTTGATTTTAATGGTTTAATCGCACACTGTCCTAGACAAAACGTAGTCATTTCGCCTACAACTAGTGTTTTTTAAAATAACATTTCATCAAAGTTTTCGTGTTTAAACTTTTCTTCAAGCCAGTTGCACGAAAATTTGTCTCCTTGAAATTTAAACTCGCAAGGCAATTCCATGCATTCCATATCCTGCTCCTCTCACGGTTTATCCGCTTTCCCGTAATAAGAAGTTTTGCTGAGTTAAACGCACGCTTCAGGAACTTCGTAACCCAATCTCAAACATTCTAATGAACAAATGGCATCTTATACAAAACCAGCCCTTATACTAAGAGAAATCTTTAGAAACCCTCCCCTAGCTAATTTTATATAGAAAAGGGGGATCTTTGAAAGATGTACCTGTTAGAGCAAAGCTCTGAGGTCTTTGAATTTCCCATCTTGACCAATAAGAGTCGTGTTTGGACCTTGAAACACAATTACAAGTTGTTGTGGTGTATTATATGCCCTCTATTGCACTTTTTTTTTTCAACCTCCTATAAGCGGACACCTCCCGTAAACGTAACAGACATCAAATATACTGGTTTCAAGTGAAATCAATGAGGCAAGGGAGGGTGAAACACTAGTGTACAGGTAGCAACACAGAAAACATGTGAAAATCCATTCTTGTAATTAATGTGGGTAAGGCAGTGAAAACAGGTATCCAGCTGCAAGGGTTCGTGTTGTGAATGATGCAGTCGGTGAGCTCCAGCTTAGGGTAGCTATAAATAAGAAGACCGTGAAAGGTATCAATTAATTAAAAGAAAACAATTGACATCGGCAAATGGTGCTCATTCCAAAACACAGCTGAAACAAACTAAGAAATTTCGGCCATTTCCAACATGCCGCTGCTGGAAGTTCTGTACTAGTGATTTCACAGCTCTAGCACAGTACCCATCGCTTTGGTTGCTCCATTGCATGTTATAATTCGGATTATCATGGAATTCTGTAAGACATGAGGCTGTTTCAAGCCTCTCGCTAGCGGAAATGGCTATGTTTATTTGTTATTATTACAATTGTTTGGTCACAGAGGGAGATCAAAGGTATTGCTCAAAGGGGTGTAGTGCATTGATCTTAATCAGCCAATGACTTCACCGACTTGTAATTCTATTATCCATTTGCTGCAAAGAAAATTAAATTCCTCTCAGATTATAACTCGGATACCTTTCAGGTATTCCGAGTAAAAAATGTGACCCGCTTGAGAAAGAATAGTCAACAAATTCGAATTTTGTGTTTTCAATAAATATCATCAGGCATTTTCGTTACTAATCTGGGCCCAGTTGTCACTTCAAAAGCCACGATTAAATACTAACCAAGAACTTTGAGTTGTTCAACAATTATGAATAAATCGTTTTAATCTAACCCAAAATCATTCAGATAGTCAAAACGTCCTATTTATGATGCATTTCCTTCACTTTTGTGCTTGTCAACATTGTGACTTGCGGTATTTCAGGTTTAAGTGTTCAAAAGTTTGTTTTTGCATCACATAGTTGTTTAGATTTTCAATTACAAACTCTGTTTTGAATGGCCACTCCGACTCACTGAGTCTAAATAGATACGTTCCGTCTCGTTTCTGAGAAACGAAACAAAAACGAAAACAAAAAGGAAACGAAACATAAAGTTATTGACCTTGGTCACGCTCTAAAATAATCATTTTCTTTGGCGTTGAATATTGTGGTTAAAATGTTGATGACGAATATCGTTGCCGATAAGAGTACAGACATCGCTGAACCACGTTCGATTTGTTAATATATAATCACGCTGAAGGAAATCAAAAAAGTCTAACTCAAAAAAGAAAGGCTAAAAAAGTTGTGGAACGTTTTTGATCGGTAAATAAACTGAAACAAGTGAATCCCCTCTTGATTGAAAGAAAAGTCTCCAGTAACGCAGAATTTATTTGGCTAAATCAGGCTTTGCACCACTGGGCCCTCGTCCAATTCCCCGGCGGGCATACGACGTTTTTATGATAATCTATCCCGGGAAGGGGGGGGGGGGGGGGTAAATCAGAGCGTTTGGGTCTAGAATAGGGTATCATTTTCCACGAAACTGACCAGTCGCTTAAAGATTTTATCAAGACTAAGGAAACCAGAAATCCCCGCTCAAAAATATAAAAAGGTCGAGTCGGCAAAGTTTAAATTTATGCAACTCAGCCTCAACAGTGTCGATAAATGGCTATCATGAAACACTTTTGGATATTATTAACTGTCAAGTATCGATATTTAGACGGAAATCGGTGGGAGTTTGAACTAGTTCTGGTATAGGCTAAGGGTTCCAGGGTCCCAGCGGCACATCCCCACTCAGACATTCCTAAAGTACCCCCCCCGGGTAATCTATTAACCAACTGCAGAAGCTCATGGCCTTGAAGAGTTTAACTATGGTTCAGAGCTGGTCTTTTTTGACTTTGGAAATTTTCTTATTTGAATGTAACGTAGCTCGTGTACTTTCCCGCTCGTGCAGCATCGATCTTATTTTTGTCCACATTTGCTTTGTTCCAAGGGAAAGATTTGAAGGTTACACGATTCAAGGTCATGTGTTTTTGTCGACTGCCAATCCTCTTTCACCCCTTGCTATTTTTTTTGTCTTCGTTTGCAGGCGCTATTCAGTTGAAAGAAATTTAAGATCTTTGAATTGTTTTAATCTTCTTTATTAACCTTTCTTAAATTTGTCAAATTTAAATTCTTTGCAATCTTCTAGTCACAGTTCTAATTATAAACCAAGTTGTACGACTGTGACGTTCTCTGCCGATCCGATGCGACAGTCGATAGTTCAAAGGTGAGCTCCGAACCACCACTGCGTGCTAGAATCGCCTCCTACTGTGCAGCGAAACTTGCTGTTTATGTAGTAGTAATGCCCGAAGTTGTCTTCGGAGGAGACCGAACCAGAATTCGGCTTAAATTCGCAGGTCGTATATGTACTGTCGGTATGTAGAGGAAATTCGTTAACCTTTGACCCCTGCCAGAATGGAACCGTTTGCTGGATTCCAATGTGTCCCCGGATGTTGATGTATTCCACTCTCTTGCATATGTTATTCCCACTGAAATCGATGACGTTGAGGTTTTTCAACGTTCCGCGAACGTAGTCGGTGAAATCCACGCCGTAAGTTGGGTAACTGCATGTTGCTCGCCAGTGCGTGGAGTGATTCTGCAGGGATCTCATTCGAGCTAAACTCAGACGGTATAGCTTCCAGTTGTGGCTATTCTCGTTCACTGGAACGTCGATCTTGAATGGTGTAAACTGGAAAGCGGGCAATGAGCGATACTGGGTGCTCCAAGACATGACCAAGGTCCATGCTGTACCAGGTTCGGACTTCAGATCACAATAAGCTGGGAAGCTGTTTCCTGCGATGTCATAAAGTTGGTAGATGCCACATTTTGAGGCCCCTTTTATAAGGTGATCCAGGCAGGATGTGGCACGGAAAACAACTGGCGTAATGTTAGAAGACTTGGGACAATTATCTCCCTGGAACAGAAAAAAATCTTATGTTACATTAAAACGATCGGCATTTCAAATGAGAACTGACAAAAATTCGGTAATGGATAAACAGTTTCAGAAAGGCCCCAAATGTTTCGATCTAATTTCGATCTCCAAAAGGGTTCTTACTTTTCCTTTGTGGTAGGAAATCTTGGAGTAGTGATGTATTGTTATCTCTAAAACTGTTAAACTATCAAGTTTCAGAATGGCCTATTGCAGTTTTACAAGTAATCTTTTCGAATGAACCATTAAGATGTTTTTCAGTCTCTTTCGAAGTATATGTGCATCTATTGTTTTTTATTTGTCTTACCTGGCAACTTGATGTAACAACTCGCTTGAATTTCTGTCCCTGATCACTTGTCGAAGCAATGGTAAGATTCTAAAAAATAGAATACAGTTTCATTCAGACCCTCTATATTTGTTTAATTAGCACGAGGTTACAAAACAATCAAAAGACCTTAATCTGTATGGAATATTCAAGTCGAGTTGAAATAAAGTCACTCGACGAAAAATCTTTCGTTAAGTTGTTAGTCTGTCCTCGTACCACATGTATTAAAGCTGACCAACGTCTTATATTAATGCCGACGACAGAGCTATTAGTTAGATGTGTTTGACTCTCGATTTTGCGTTTTGAGCGAACAGAGGAAACAGAATTCACAGATGCAACAATTAATTTTGCTTCCAGTTACTGGCGTCTTCCACTCCGGTTACGATCGTTTCAAGTCAGTTGAAAGTTTCATAAGCAAACCTTAAATGTCAAGACTTATATCATGAGTTAAATGTTGTGCTTGGGAATACGTAACTCACGAGAAAAATGATGCCGATAAAAGCCGCTGTGTTCTTAAATACCATGACGAATTTTCCGAATAGATCACTGACGGTGACACGATCAGTGTAGTGCTACTTCGAGTCTCGGAGTGCCGAACCTTCACAAGCAAAATGCTACAGATCACTTTGGCTGTGCTTTACAACTTGTTGCCTATATGCAGAAAGGGAGTTAGGTATCATCGAGTTGGACTTCGAGTTCGAGTTCGAGTTGGACTTCGAGTTGGACTTCGAGTTGGACTTCGAGTTGCGCTTCGAGTTGGACTTCGAGTTGGACTTCGAGTTGGACTTCGAGTTGGACTTCACTCGAAGTCCAACTCGAAGTCCAACTCGAACTCGAACTCGAAGTCCAACTCGATCGTTCGGGATTCCCATGCAGAAAAGTATGGTAATTCAGAAATTTGAAACATGAAAAAACCTCTCACAGTACTTGTTGTGTTTTGAGTAAACAAAAAATGTTAGCTCTGTGACTGTTTGGCTGTCATTCCGGCGTGCGCAAAGAAAAGAAAGTAAATTTTTAAGCGTGAAAATTAAACAGTTCGATATTTTTATGAAACTAATGAAATTTTTCGCAGTTATTAAAAACCGCACCCCGCGCTCCGGAAAGCTCGGCCAATGAAAACAGTGATCATGTCGCTCAATGCTTTGATGGGTTATTACTCCGGATAGATGGTGATCAATAGATTTTCAGTCAAATTACTTTAAGTGTACCTTAAGTGTACTCCTCAAACCTTTGAAAAGACTAGAGATGTGCTGACAGAATAATGGAGTTTGTGGGCAGGCTTGCATGAAATTCACACTCAGTGTCGTATATCGTATGTTTGATGCCACTCTTGCGCGCAAGTGTTGATCTATTTCAGCAAGCGAAAACGGCGCGCAGCCGATTTCATGCCAAGTGGTTGGTGTTCCTTCGTTTCCGTTCACACGATACACATCAAGCACCTTACCAATCGTTTCCTTTGCCCGTTCTATTAGTTAAGATCCCTTGTTTTCTTCTACTTGAACCTATCAGCAATTAAAATATGGCGTTCTTGCCTCTGCCTCCGTTAGTACACAAACACGGCCTCTCTTTACGGCTGTCGGGATGAATTTATTTTTTAGCAAAGGGCTCTTAAAATGGAATGTAATTCTACCAAAATAAAGCTCCCGTTTTGCT
>NC_090880.1:16587742-16595242 GCF_036669935.1 Montipora foliosa
TTAATGTTAAATTTGAGTTGTTACATTCGACTATTTTGAAGGCATGGTCTAGAGCTTTTACTGATCAGTGCAAAACTTTCTGTATACCTCTTTTTCTTCAGGTAATAGTCGAAAGATACCACAAAGAAAAAGATCTTCCTTTGCTCGACAAGACGAAATTTCTTGTCCCTCAGGAACTGACTATGAGTCAATTCGTGACCATAATAAGGTTTGTGATGAAAATAAAACTATTGTTTAGAACATCACTGTTAGCAACTCGCCGAAGCATATTCTGTAGTGCACGTTCTTAATTACTGGGTTGCCTATGGGCAAACCCAGTCAAGGTCTGCGTTTAGTTTGTTTGTTTTCTTTTTTTTTTTTTTAGTTTTTTTTTTTTTTTTTCCGTGTCGGTAAAAGTCTTGCCTGTCACTCCCCTGGTAAGTGGTGTCTTTGTGGATAGAGCCTTCTGCGAGTATTTTCTTAGGATCGAGAGGGTAGTGGAAATGCGTAGATTTCTCTGGTGTACACAGTAGATCATTAACTTAGCCTGCAATGGCGTCGAAAGTCATGTAACGCGAATGGCGTTTTAGTAGATCCTTAAACAAAATATACCCTTATGGAGCTCAATAATAGAAAGTCAGTTGGATAAAATAGGCAGGAATCTCAAAAGCGACGAGCACTGGACTTCGAGAACAATCTATCGCCCGTCGAGACGAAATCAAAGTGAGCAGTATTTACCTGAAGTACATGGTAATTTGACACAATTGAGTTTCTTGTCTTCACGCACGCAATCAAATAGGAAGAGGTTTTCGCCTCTAAGAGCAAATATGTTGTTTGTTTCAATAAAATTTTCGCTGGAAAAGGATTCTGTGGTATTTTCTGCCTTTGTGAATTATAATATCATGTTGTGTATTGAATTTTCGAGCTTAAGGTTCAAATGTGATATGGGAGAGGTTTTTTAGTATTGCTCTGTAAGCAGGAAGGGTTCACAGGCCTGTTGGAAGCGTGCTTGAGTTTCAACAAAATGAGGCCCAAAATCAGTGAAAACTTGTGACGCAGATGAATAATAAAGTAGCTGCTATTTCCAAAATGATGGAATTACCTGGTGATAAATAACGTCGTACGCGTCTTGGAGAGTAAATTTTGACTTTGCATAAACAAGAGTTGGGCGATTGTGATCTTTGTTTTGACTTCGCTCATTTCATTGTCAAACTTTATAACACTTGACAGAAAAAGAAACTTACAAAAACCCGGTATCTTGCCATCATTTGACACAGATGCTTCACTGTTTGGCTGGTAAACATGCCGCGGTAACATAATCATGGCGCCCGCTGAATTCCGGCCATGTCACTTTCGATTTTGCAATTTACTTGAACGTCGCTGATCGTAACTTTTTATATTCTATAGATCGTTTTCACGTGACGTCATCACCTTCCAAAATCTAAAACTAAAGATCCACCAAAGTTTTTATCCTCATCAGGCATAGGAGGCGGCATATCTATATCTGTTGACAATTTCACAGCTCAATAGCGTGCTTCGTTTGGAAACCAGAGCATTTTGAATTTCCGGATTATGTAGGTGCGTGACACAAAGCTACGATCAAGTTTGTTGAAAAATATATACTTATCTCATGATTTTGAGCCCTTTTAGAAGTTAGAGCATTAGGAAAAGTGCTTATGTAAATGCTTGTTTTTTTAGTAGTGATAATCAGTCGCCTAGATAGCCAAAGTCAGTTCCAGATGTTTACACTATTTTCCGGCCTGCGAAACATTTCGACGAATATCTGAAGTTTGGGGAAACGCAGAGGCCTAAAACTTGGACAAGTGTCTTATTTCTTTATCTTCTATAAGATAACAATTTCTTAGCGTTTTGCACTGGATAGTTTTTGATTTATTTTTTTTATTGCGTGACAGTGAAAACGATCTATATTCAAGGTTCAAAATTAATGTTGTTTTCATGTCGTAAATATTTTATTCTCGATCGACCGTCCGGGAAACTTCCTTCTGCTCTTTCTGAAAACTGTGTATCAATATTTATTTGCTTTTTCATCATCAGCATTTGTTAGCGTTAATAGTATTTTCGGTCAGATGTTTCTGTTTTTTATGAGGGGTTTATTGTTTTGGTCTCCCATCCCAACACTAACCCCGCGAAACAGGGCTTGACTTCAGTGAAGTTTAGTATTACAAAGTTTTCGGATGCTCATAGGGCACACTTGTGGTGAAAAGAAGTTGTGAGGGAACTTGAAAATTATCAACATGTCAGCCCAGAAGCCAATGTTTCTCGCTTCTCTTTTATTTGTTATTCTTCAGAGACTGGAATGCTGTATTTCAATACCACACAATTCAGTGCCTTCTGATTTTCTGTAGCACGTACCACAGGCAAGCCAGTGTATGCTTCACAGAAGCATCTAGTTGTAACATGTTTCATACTTGTTCTATAGAATTATACTTATATGATCTCGCCTATAGACCATAACAGGAAAAATGCAGATTAAGTTAACAGAAATATTAGTTATTAAACTGGTTTGCCATTTCTAGTAGCAGTTTATTATGGCAATCTGCATGGGTTTCTCAAAATCTCGTGCGAACTAAGTTCAGTGATAATTGTGGGGTCAAAATGTCAAGAGAAATAATTCCCTTATTTAATGTTGGCAGTAAGTGAGATGCTGGGTTAGGTCTTGAAGATGTTAAAACAACAGCATGTTGAAGCACAGAAAGGCTTGCCTGGTTTGCAGAATCTAATGATACATGTAGGATATTTTCACTGACAAAAATGACAAAATCAGTTTCCCTTTTTTCGTGCTTTTTGTTCTTTTTGTGTCTTTAAGATACCATGAGTTATATTCCTAAATAGGTTACACTGTAAATTATTCATGAACACGGTATTTGTGTTAGTATTTTAATTGTGATGACTTTGTATTTTAAAAGTTTGAAGCTTTTATTGCCAAGCACAAGTTCTTTATTAATATTTAATGGTAATTGAAGCGAGTGGAGTGCAATTTGGTCTGAAATCATACGTGTGATTTCAAAATCATGAAATCGCAAGTATGATTTCAGACCAAAATTGCACGACACCAGAGTTAATAGTTCAATTACGACTTTATTACATCCATTTAGAAATGACAAACAATAATTGTTTTAACCATTGTGTTGCAACTTTTGTTCCCATCTGGATCAATAAAATATTGGTACTGACTAAAACCCTGTATTTTAGTGATTAAATGATCATATTTTAGTGATTAAATGAGGTTAAACGAAGTTTAACCAAGTAAACAACTAGGAGCGACTGCAGCCTTTTGGTCAGTGGTTTTACTACACTTGCGCATGCGTGGAATACTTCGAGCTTTGGGCTGTATCGCTTATTTATCAGTGTGGCGGGAAGCAGGAGCATTGTGTGTGGAGCGTTTAGCGTTTTTGTTTTTGCACCCAACCTCCAAAGAGCGACGATGTTGTTTAATAATAATTATTTTAAAATCGCTAAAATACAGGGTTTTAGTCAGTACCAATATTTTATTGATCCAGTTGGAAGCAAAAGTTGGAACACAATGGTTAAATTTTCCTGCAATTTGAATGGTTACCTTAAAAAGCCTTGAAATCTAATTGCTTGTTTTGTTTTAGTGTTCCATTCTCATTGGCTAAGGAAATGGTGTGATTTAGAGCAAATAAATTGTGCGATTTGGTAATAAATTGCACTGCTGGGAGCCAATTAGATTGCAAGGATCACCAGTGATTTGTAAATGGATGTAATAAATAAATAAATAAATAAATAAATAAATTGAAGTAAACTATTATTGAATGAAATGTTTGTTTTTGATGAATGTTGAAAGCTAAAGTACATGACATGTATGATCTGCTCCAGGAATCTACATGTAAGCCTCGACACATTTAAAACCATCGTTCCTATGATTTAATTGGAGCTGATTTGGTTTGATTTGATTCTTGTACATTGTACCCGGTTAGTCCCATAGCACTAAATACTGTTGCCACTTAAATAAACATGGCATCAGACTTACAGGATGCGGTGATGCAGATCCACATAATTCCCTAGAATCCGCATCCTCCGCATAATCACAATATTTTCGCATAAAACTGAAGAAATACCTGATATTAGTGGTAAAGCAGCTGCATACCATCCTCTCAAACACAAAAGCCAAAGAGATTGACTACTTTGAAACACTTATTTTCCTGAACATTGAAGAAAACACGCCATTTCGTTTGCAAGATGAAAGTTCGTAAGCAGTTTCCACATATTTTTTGGCAATGAGCCTGGACTCTAGTTAAACCATTTTCATAACATACCCTAGGCTCGAACTCAACAAGGTATGAAAATTTAGCCACAAGTTATAGTCACAAATTAAACTGCATTATTTGTAAAAGTAGGGACAATCATTGTGATGAAGTTGTACAAAACAAAATAGGAGCCCGCAATACATATGTGTAAAAAACCGGTGAAAATGGTGAATGATCGAGGGAATGGATCGTGGTTCAACCACATCACAATTTTGCTTCCTTCCTCCAAATTGAAGCAAAATAATATTCATGACGAGAAACAAAATAATTTTTTATTGCTTTATTTATTTTAGCAAAAGTTTTTGCAAAAATGCCGATTACTAACCCTTTTATTTTAACGGTGAAAGCTGGTCGCAAATTGGTGACTCTTCCAGATATCTTAATCACAAAGTGAGAAAATTCAGTTGTAAATGCGACTGTAATGGTTGCAATTTCGAGTCCTAATTTACCATAACCATGTAAATACATTGGGCAGGCCTAATTATTAGTTCTATAAATTGTTTAAATTTCCGCATAATCCGGTGTAATTTCTGCATAATCAGCGCATGTTTACACATAATATGGCCAAAAATTTCTGTATAATCTTTAATTTTTTTCGCATCCTGTCAGATGCTCTCACCACTGAACCCTTCCTGCTCCCGGTTGGGCAGTTACGGTAGAATTCTGAAAGTAACGGCCTTTGTTACTTCCGGATTTCACAGGCCTAAGGAGTCACTCCTTTCGGTAGCTGTCTCACACAGAAAGGACACTTAACATGAGATTAAAATGTCATTATATTATTTAGTTGTTCAGATTACTTGCTGGTAATGCAACCAAACAAAAACAAGGCGTAACAATTTTAATAAGTTTTGATAAGTTTCTAGCCTGACAACTTGCAGTGGAGACAAGTTTTGACTTGTATAGATATACTTGTGTTCGTAATATATGTATATTTGTAAACTTTTCAATAGGATTGAGTCAAGTTAAAAATAAACTAAGGATCACAACGTTTCTGGCTTTGCTTAGTCCACTTGTTCCATCTGCATGACACACTACGCATTATGCCTATAAATAGTTCTTGGTTTTTAGTTCAGGGAAACTGAGACAATATTTGCCATATACCTTACAGTATCGTATTAGAGTTTTTTTGCATATTCCTGTTGCTGTACTCCAGGGGACAATAATCAGTGTTCATATTTTGCTGTAGTTTTGTTCTTCAATCAATCAATCCTCAAGTACGGTGTATTTGTGCTTACCTACCACATTGTTGTTTTAAGTTACATTATTGAAGGGGCCGCTACTTTTGAGGCGTTACTTTCAGGGGTGCCATTACTTTCGGGATTTAACAGAAGCGTTAAAAAATTAAGTAAACATAACAGGGGGATTATGGGGGGGGGGGGGGGGTTACTTTTGGAATTCTTCACAAGTCCTTATGTAAACACTATATCAAGCTCTGGACGCCTCATCTTTGGATGAAAAGGTCTAGTGAAGATTTGATGTGTCCATGCTGAAGAATGTAATTTGGCATCATTTTTTGTTTTGACTGAAGGGAATAAGAGGCATACTGTAGATCAGTAGACTTTTCAAAAGGTTCCTTTTTTATAACATATGTAGTAAGGCAGAATCCTCAAATATATGTACATGTACAGTACTTGTAAGCAATCTGTTGGTTTTTTTAAACTCTGAACAAATTAAAATAAACAATAATAGAATTTCTTAATTTCCTCATGCATTCGGCTGAAATAGTGGGAAAACTTTATTTTCCAAATCCTATGAGTGGCATTAGCGGTGCATCTGCACGCAGTTTTAACCATTCAGACCGCATGTTATATGGAATCTTCGTTATAATAATAATTATTATTATGGGTCGTGGGTTTGATTCCCCCCAGGTCAGAGACGTTTCTCTGTCCTTTAGGTGGGTGACGCACAAAAATAAGTTCGTGATGCTGTTGATCAGCGAAGGTTCTTAATCCACCTTCCATCAGGGAGGCGTGATGGCCTCATGATTAGTGTGCTCGACTCCGGATCGAGTGGTCCGGGTTCGGGTCCTGACCGGGGACATTGTGTTGTGTTCTTGGGCAAGACACTTTGCTCTCACGGTGTCTCTCTCCACCCAGGTGTATAAATGGGTACCGGCGAAATTAATGCTGGGGTAACCCAGCGATGGACTGGCATCCCATCCAGGGGGGAGTAGAAATACTCCTAGTCGCTTCATGCTACAGAAACCAGAGATAAGCGCCGATCTGATGGGCCTTCTAGGCTAGTAACAGACTTTACCATCACATTTACAACTTTAGCGTAAGAACTTACTTGATTTCTGTCAGTTATTATTATGTTAACTTTGCTCTCTTAAATGCACATGTATGTGTCGTACTAAAACTGGTTAAAAATGTGGCTAGTTGGCTACCGTTAGTCTCGAGCCCTGCTGAACCTGCCCGTCACCTACGTGAAAATCCTTTGTGTTCATTTAGCTGGCGTATACTCTGCACGGCGCAATCTTTTCACAAACGCAGAAGTTTTGAAGGCCTAATGATCAAACAATGGAAACCTGCTCGAAACAAACAAATTCATTGCTACATAGCGAAACTCTTCCCATCGGGAATTACGCGATAGACATAAATACACAATCGCGCGGACGGTCAAACTGCCCTGAAGATGGCTTAACGCCGAAAACGTTCGGGTTTTTTTTACTTTTTAAAGAATTTTTAGCCTTGTAAACAGTATTCATTATTACTTAACTATTATCACAATATAACTACAAAGTGCATTACTTACATCAGTAAAATTCTAGAAATCAATTTTTAAAATGTTGCATCTCATATCCAACGGGTGCTCGTGGAGTAATTGTCAATTATTCTTGGAATCGACAGGTTTGGAGTGAAATACATCGTTTTCTTACTTGCAATTATAGAGCCTAGCTCTTTTGGCATCTTAGGCCCGGTTCAGACGCCGCTCCACTCATGTGCCGAACCTAATTGAGTTAAGTCCGACTTTGGAGCGACATTGGCGCAATGTGTCGAGCCTAATCTTTAAGAGAAATGCCTGGGTCCGATACCATATTTTCACACCATAATTCAACTTTTAAGGTGTTGACTGTGAAGGAGAGGATAGCTCTAATTAGAGAATAAAAAAAAAATTTGAACATTTTTAAAAAGTAAACTAGTGACCAGCACTCTGTGAACTGTCTCTATAAAACTACTTTATTCTCCGACGCGTTTCGTCTAGCTAACGTAGACTTCTTTAGGGAGTTTTA
>NC_090880.1:16605242-16615242 GCF_036669935.1 Montipora foliosa
CATTCAAAATATTTCCCCGTTTCTGATTGGTTAAAACCACACACATAATTCACCATAACCAGCTGCTGTTCACCAAATTTGGAAAGAAACTTCGTCATATTGAATTAATGACGTCAAAAGTGCAGCCCGCTGCAAATTATTGAACCGATGGCTGCGAGTAGGTTTAGAAGTTTAAGCGAAGAAAATATTTTGAATGAATAATAAAGCAATTATTGAATTCGGCTTTCGTAGAATATGAAGAATTCTGCAGATCTCGGAGGATGTTATCCACCTCGGCCTTCGGCCTTGGTGGATAACACCCTCCTTGACCTTCAGAATTCTTCATATCCTACTCAGCCTCATTCAATAATTGCTAAGTATTGCATCTTGAAGGGAATGGTAGTCATTGTTGTTGAAATGATCATCTCATACCTCTCTGTCATTTGGAAAATACTCTTTCACACTTATCAAGTTAACATTATTATCACCACGTGCCATTTTTTTTTATGATACCCACGAAAGGACTAGATAAAATCAAGTACAGTAGCTTTTACTTTTCGGTACACTTAAAAGATTGAACTAAAGACTAAAGATCTAAAGACTATTTTCATTTTTCACCCTGTAAGCACTGTTAAACATTCAAGTACATTTCCTGATTAGAAGTCTGTTATAAACCTTCATTTTGATTCATTGCTTGATCAATTTGGATGACCAGAGCAGCCAGTGTATTCTACGTACTGCCTGTCACCTCCAATAGGCCAGCAAATAATTATATAATTTAAAATATTGACTTAAAGTATGCAACCTTGCAAAATATCATAGCCATGTAGTTTAATTAGCTGAAGATGTTATACATGCTGGAAGGATTTGTATGGAAGAAATACTCTGGCCTCCAATCATGCTTTAAAAGTGCTTTGCATAAAAGCCTAAATCTAGTTAGCCTGCATCACAAACAGACTAAACCACCGGTATAGTCACAAATATAGTTTCACTGTGAAATGTTCCCCTGCAGTTTGCAGATCGGAAAATTTCCAACACTGTTAATTTATCCTAAATTATGCTTATTCTCTCTTAAAGGTTAAGAATCCAATTTGCTTTTAAGTGAAGATACTGAATTGTAGAGACTTTAAAAATGTTCATAAAATTTCAACGCTTAGTTGTATAATTATTTGAAAATTTGTATGTGGGCTTTGGTTTGATTTCCAAAATGCATACAGTTCCAGCTGAAAGTTATTAGTTATTGGCCATGTGACCAAATGGTCTGTCTAAACAAACTAATTCCTTTTTTTTCCTTTGGCTTTGCATGACTCACAGTACCTATAAGAAAGTAATTTTGTTAGTTTATGCTTGCTCAGAAAGTGGAATGGTAGATTTGAATGTGATGTTTTTATACGACCTACAATAGTTAGCATGATTGAGGGAAAATCATATATTTTTTATCATCGATTTGATTAGCCCTTCATGCAAATACTGACCATGTTGGCTTTTATCAGAAAAAGGTAAATCTTAAATAATTTAACCCATCGACCCCTGAGAGTGTCACTTCATAGATTTCACTCTGTATAATGCCACCCGCGTGTGTGTATACTTGTTATTTTTTCTGGCGAGACTTTTTAACTTTAGCCGTGACTCTTGTTTTTATTTGTGTCAGTGGCGCGAGGTTATTTTTACTTGGCGTGAATTTTTTATCTGGCGTGTCTTTTATGCCAGCGCCTGGGTACGGACCTTATTTATTACTTATTATAGTGTAATGAATATTGTAAGTAAGAATCCTATAAACCCTTGTATACCCTACGTAACGAAGGCAAGCTATATTGTAGAGGAGAACGAGATCTTAAGTGGCATGGCAGTTGCCAACTCGACTGAGAAAAATGATCTGCAGCAGTACGTGTCTTGACATAATGAGGAGCAATAGCTGAAACAAGTTGGAATACAATGTTTATCACCGCTGTTTGTGTTATTTTCTTAATCAAGCTAAGAAGGCCTAAGAACAAGGGTAGAAAACTTTTGTTTTGTCCCACCGAAACTGGTTCCCAAACATTTCAACTCGAGGCTCGGGGTACGAGATCCATTACGGCCAATATGGCCGCCACGCGAATAGGGTCCCCCGGGAAGGAAGGGGGGGGGACTCCCATATGAAACAGAAGGGGATGCTCGTCGTCTCGCTTAGGGGTGTAAATTTGGTTTTTGGTCTCGCTTAGGGTGTTCAGGGCAAAGCGACAATATTTTAAGCTGCCAAGGTCAAAATTTGCTTAAGCCACGCCCAGATTGGTCTCCTTTAGAGGTCACAAAAAGATTGAGCCACGCCCAGATGGTCTCCTTTAGGGGTTAAATTCAAAAATTCCGACGAGCATCCCCGTCTGTTCCATATGGGAGTCCCCCCCGCCCGGGTAGGGTCCATTGATCACAGTCTGTAAAGTTTCTTGTTTTTGCATCCGGAATTCAGATTTAATTTTCTCAAAGCGTGAAGCGGGCCTTGCAAGACCTTCCTATCCAGATAAAATGAAGGAACTCTCGAGTAATGGACCGCTCCTCCATGTACTCGGGAATTCGACTCTTCGTCTATCCGTATAAATCAACCTTCCATTGTCACTCTGGGTAGCAAGTTGTTGACCAGTGCAGTCATAAACGAACAAGAGTAGCACGCTCCAGCCACCTTTGTCGTCAAAGAAAGTAATAAAACGATCAAATGATATATAAAATGGATCATATATGAACTGCGGATATAAAATCAAGTGAAGCTATGATCCTCGCAGTTATGAACGCAATTGCAAAAATTGCGTTCATAACTGCGAGGATCATAGCTCCCCTTGATTTCATATCCGCAGTTCATATATAATCCATTTCATATATCATTTCATCGTTGATTCATTCCTCATGGGAACATTAGACCCCACAAATGACCATCTTCCAACGTCAGCGACTTCATAGCGCAGTTGGTTAGAGCATCGCACCGGTTTCGCGAGCTCACGGGTTCAAACCCCGTTGAAGTTCTGAGTTTTTCAGGCTTCTTTACGCAATTGCAAAAATTGCGTTCATAACTGTGAAGATCATAGCTTCACTTAAGTAATAAACAGTAGAAAAATTTAAAATAATTAAGTGTATAATTTCCGACCTTGCTTGGTCCGAATAACTGGCCTTACGGCGGGTGAATACCACAATAATTTTTATCTAATAGAACGGAGAAATACTGAAGAAAATATCTAAATCTTGTTAAGTTGCACTCCTAGAAAAAGGCCATGAAGTATCTGAAGGTGGTGCCGAGTTAGTTTATTTCAAAGCAAATTAGGTACACACAATTTTGAATTAGGAAGAGAAAATCTATCTAAAAATTTATAGGATTGGAAAAAAGATCAATACAAAAATATCGACAGAAAATAATGTACAGGCAGGTACAGGTTGATGTTTTTTAAAAAAGGACTAGTTAATACAGTTCATTATAACTGTTAACAGCGGATTTAAAAAGGGTAACTTTCCAGTTTATCTTTTCTGCGTTGCACTCAACCAAAGGGAGTACAATTTTACTGGCTGCATTGGCTAGGACTAGTCGTAAGTTTGGAACAAGCGTTGGCAAAGAACGATGGTAGAGCGCCTGATAATTCTACCGCCGCCAATCATAATCCTTCTACACAGATTATCCATCTCTTTGCTCGCACTTATTCACTTATAAAAATATAAAGTAACTTTATTTAACGTTGGTGCCCCCCATACCCTCCTCCCCCTGCCATTGCTCCGTTTTACGGGTATTTAAAGCTATAGCTACACGGATCAGAAAAAAGTAGAAACAGACGTTGTAGTCATCGGGGATGGAACTGGGGAGCTCTTGCTCTAAAAGCCGCGCACTAACTAACCAAGTGAGCTACGCCTGGTCCTGTGTAGTGCACAAACTAGATATATTTGCCTAAGCTCTTAACAGACGGACCATTTCAGTCGCCGTTTAAACTGAAGTACTTTCCCCTGATCTTTTCAGAATTTTTTCCTCTGTCACTGTGGGGAAATAAAATAACGTGTGGGCTCACTTCCATTAGTAGGGCTAATGCCCACATGGATTACATGGGGGAGGGAAATTAATTCTGTTGAAATATAGGTGCTAAAAAGATGCCCCTTCCAAATACATGCAGCAGTTTGACAAGTTTTTAATTGCCTTTCTCATTGCTGAGTTTATCAAGAATAACACTACATAGTTTGGACATTAATGACATGAATATACCGCCATATTGCATTCGGTAATGTATCAACAAAGTCAAAAATAAAGGAATGTGTACGTTGAGCAGTAAGACGCCCTTCTGGTATTGCTGTGGCTGTCCTTTGATGCATTGGCTGCTAAAAAAAATAAGATGAATCGTTGATCTGAATTGCAGTCGTTACTAACAATACAAAACAATACAATGCTTAATTAATTGACCAAAACCAAAACGGGCTCTTCAGGGCCAATGAAACACAATCAATGAAACAACAGAACACAACAACTACGCTTGATTTGCTACACTAGCTATGCTTGCTACGACGTGTACACTTGCTACGATTGCTACGCTTGCTACATGTGCTACACTTGGTATGCTTCCTACATTTGCTAAGCTTGATTTGCTACACTTGCTACGCTTGCTACGACGTCTACACTTGCTACATTTGCTATGATTGCTACGCTTGCTACACTACATGTGCTACAACTGATATGCTTGCTACCTTTGCTACATTTGCTACGCTTGCTACATGTTTGCTACACTACATGTTCTACACTTGATATGTTTGCTACCTTTGCTACATTTGCTACGCTTGCTACATGTTTGCTACACTACATGTGCTACACTTGATATGTTTGCTACATTTGCTACATGTTTGCTACACTACATGTGCTACACTTGATAGGCTTGCTACATTTGCTACGCTTGCTACATGTTTGCTACACTACATGTGCTACACTTGATAGGCTTGCTACATTTGCTACATGTTTGCTACACTACATGTGCTACACTTGATATGCTTGCTACATTTACTACGCTTGCTACATGTTTGCTACACTACATGTGCTACACTTGATAGGCTTGCTACATTTGCTACGCTTGCTACGCTTGATACATGTTTGCTACACTACATGTGCTACACTTGATAGGCTTGCTGCATTTGCTACATGTTTGCTACACTACATGTGCTACACTTGATATGCTTGCTACATTTGCTACGCTTGCTACATGTTTGCTACACTACATGTGCTACACTTGATAGGCTTCCTACATTTGCTACGCTTGCTACGCTTGATACATGTTTCCTACACTACATGTGCTACACTTGATATGCTTGCTACATTTGCTACATGTTTGTTACGCTACATGTGCTACACTTGATATGTTTGCGACACTTGATATGCTTGCTACATGTACTACACTTGCTACACTACATGTGCTACACTTGACATTCTTGCTACGCTTGCTGCTACTCTTGCTATGCTTGCTACATGTCTACACAGTGTCTGGGAGTGCTCCACTACATTTAGAAGGCAAATGAAGCAACTGTGTGAGAACAAGCTATTACACGTGTTACGTTTCCGACACGTTTTCACGTCATACTCCTTTTTCACTTGCTGTACTTATTGGTGTTCTTGGCATTGCATTTCTACATTGTTTATCACTCACGAGGTATAGCTTGAACAAAAGAAATCCCTAAAATGTAATCAACCAATCACAGACCCTGTTCACCAAGGTGCTGTTTGACTCAAGAGTTTGGCGGTGAACACCTTCGAATAAGAAGTCACGAAAGGGACACGAAAAGAGCTGGACTCTGATTGGGCACAAAAAATATAATCACAGGCAAGGAGGGTTAAGAGAAGAATCCCAGGGGCTCCTATTTTCGTTCTTGACTTTTCTTCGCCCGATTTTTTTCCTCGCCCGTTTAGACTTTTTCCCGCCCCTACTAACTGCCCCTGGGTCTCCGAGGATGATTTATGATGCATTTCCTTCACTTTTGTGCTTGTCAACATTATGACTTGCGGTATTTCAGGTTCAAGTGTTCAAAAGTTTGTTTTTGCATCACATAGTTGTTTAGATTTTCAATTACAAACTCTGTTTTGAATGGCCACTACAACTCACTGAGTCTAAATAGATACGTTCCGTCTCGTTTCTGAGAAACGAAACAAAAGCGGAAACAAAAAGGAAACGAAACATAAAGTTATTGACCTTGGTCACGCTCTAAAATAAACATTTTCTTTGGTGTTGAATATTGTGGTTAAAATGTTGATGACGAATATCGTTGCCGATAAGAGTACAGACATCGCTGAACCACGTTCGATTTTTTAAAATATAATCACGCTGGAGGAAATCAAAAAAGTCTCACTCAAAAAAGAAAGGCTAAAAAAGTTGTGGAACGTTTTTGATCGGTAAATAAACTGAAACAAGTGAATCCCCTCTTGATTGAAAGAAAAGTCTCCAGTAACGCAGAATTTATTTGGCTAAATCAGGCTTTGCACCACTGGGCCCTCGTCCAATTCCCTAGCGATACGACGTTTTTATGATACTATATCCCGGGGGGGGGGGGGGGGGTTACTGTCATATATGGGCTATATAGGTATGTGGCGCTGTGAAGGGTATGGTTTTCAAGCAGTTTACTCTAGCGTAGGGTATCTAAATCAGAGCGTTTGGGTCTAGAATAGGGTATCATTTTTCACGAAACTGACCAGTCGCTTGAAGATTTTATCAAGACTAAGGAAACCAGAAATCCCCGCTCCAAAATATAAAAATGTCGAGTCGGCAAAGTTTAAATTTACGCAACTCAGCCTCAACAGTATCGATAAATGGCTACCATGAAACACTTTTGGATATTATTAACTGTCAAGTATCGGTATTTAGACGGAAATCGGTGGGAATTTACTCTAGTATAGGGTAGCAAAATTCAGCTGAACTAGCTCTGGTATAGGCTAAGGGTTCCAGGGTTCCAGGGTTCGTGGGTCCCAGCGGCATATCCCCACCCAGAAATTCCTAAAGTACCCCCCCCCCCCCCGGGTAATCTATTAACCGACTACAGAAGCTCATGGCCTTGAAAAGTTTAACTATGATTCAGAGCTGGTCTTTTTTGACTTTGGAAATTTTCTTATTTGAATGTAACGTAGCTCGTGTACTTTCCCGCTCGTGCTGCATCGATCTTATTTTTGTCCACATTTGCTTTGTTCCAAGGGAAAGATTTGCAAGTTACACCATTCAAGGTCATGTGTTTTTGTCGACTGCCAATTCTCTTTCACCCCTTGGTATTTTTTGGTCTTCGTTTGCAGGCGCTATTCAGTTGAAAGAAATTTAAGATCTTTGAATTGTTTTAATCTTCTTTATTAACCTTTCTTAAATTTGTCAAATTTAAATTCTTTGCAATCTTCTAGTCACAGTTCTAATTATAAACCAAGTTGTACGACTGTGACGTTCTCTGCCGATCCGATGCGACAGTCGATAGTTCAAAGGTGAGCTCCGAACCACCACTGCGTGCTAGAATCGCCTCCTACTGTGCAGCGAAACTTGCTGTTTATGTAGTAGTAATGCCCGAAGTTGTCTTCGGAGGAGACCGAACCAGAATTCGGCTTAAATTCGCAGGTGGTATATGAACTGTCGGTATGTAGAGGAAATTCTCCAACCTTTGACCCCTGCCAGAATGGAACCGTTTGCTGGATTCCAATGTGTCCCCGGATGTTGATGTATTCCACTCTCTTGCATATGTTATTCCCACTGAAATCGATGACGTTGAGGTTTTTCAACGTTCCGCGAACGTAGTCGGTGAAATCCACGCCGTGAGTTGGGTAACTGCATGTTGCTCGCCAGTGCGTGGAGTGATACTGCAGGGATCTCATTCGAGCTAAACTCAGACGGTATAGCTTCCAGTTGTGGCTATTCTCGTTCACTGGAACGTCGATCTTGAATGGTGTAAACTGGAAAGCGGGCAATGAGCGATACTGGGTGCTCCAAGACATGACCAAGGTCCATGCTGTACCAGGTTCGGACTTCAGATCACAATAAGCTGGGAAGCTGTTTCCTGCGATGTCATAAAGTTGGTAGATGCCACATTTTGAGGCCCCTTTTATAAGGTGATCCAGGCAGGATGTGGCACGGAAAACAACTGGCGTAATGTTAGAAGACTTGGGACAATTATCTCCCTGGAACAGAAAAAAATCTTATGTTACATTAAAACGATTGGCATTTCAAATGAGAACTGACAAAAATTCGGTAATGGATAAACAGTTTCAGAAAGGCCCCAAATGTTTCGATCTAATTTCGATCTCCAAAAGGGTTCTTACTTTTCCTTTGTGGTAGGAAATCTTGGAGTAGTGATGTATTGTTATCTCTAAAACTGTTAAACTATCAAGTTTCAGAATGGCCTATTGCAGTTTTACAATTAATCTTTTCGAATGAACCATTAAGATGTTTTTCAGTCTCTTTCGAAGTATATGTGCATCTATTGTTTTTTATTTGTCTTACCTGGCAACTTGATGTAACAACTCGCTTGAATTTCTGTCCCTGATCACTTGTCGAAGCAATGGTAAGATTCTAAAAAATAGAATACAGTTTCATTCAGACCCTCTATATTTGTTTAATTAGCACGAGGTTACAAAACAATCAAAAGACCTTAATCTGTATGGAATATTCAAGTGGAGTTCAAATAAAGTCACTCGACGAAAAATCTTTCGTTAAGTTGTTAGTCTGTCCTCGTACCACATGTATTAAAGCTGACCAACGTCTTATATTAATGCCGACGAGAGAGCTATTAGTTAGATGTGTTTGACTCTCGATTTTGCGTTTTGAGCGAACAGAGGAAACAGAATTCACAGATGCAACAATTAATTTTGCTTCCAGTTACTGGCGTCTTCCACTCCGGTTACGATCGTTTCAAGTCAGTTGAAAGTTTCATAAGCAAACCTTCAATGTCAAGACTTATGTCATGAGTTAAATGTTGTGCTTGGGAATACGTAACTCACGAGAAAAATGATGCCGATGAAAGCCGCTGTGTTCTTAAATACCATGACGAATTTTCCGAATAGATCACTGACGGTGACACGATCGGTGTAGTGCTACTTCGAGTCTCAGAGTGCTGAACCTTGAGTTCACAAGCAAAATGCTACAGATCACTTTGGCTGTGCTTTACAACTTGTTGCCTATATGCAGAAAAGTATGGTAATTCAGAAATCTGAAACATGAAAAAACCTTTCACGGAACTTGTTTTGTTTTGAGTAAACAAAAAATGTTAATTTTTAAGCGTGAAAATTTAACAGTTCGATATTTTTATGAAACTAATGAAAATTTTCGCAGTTATTAAAAAAAATCTCTAAGGAGCACCCTGCGCTCCGGAAAATATTTTAAAGTTAAAACAAACCAAGGTACTCGGTCAATGAAAACAGTGATCATCTCGTTCAATGCTTTGATTGGTTATTACTCCGGATCGATGGTGATCGATAGATTTTCAGTCAAATTACTTTAAGTGTGCCTCGCAAAAGTATTCCTCAAACATTTGAAAAGACTAGAGATGTGCTGACAGAATAATGGAGTTTGTCGGCAGGCTTGCATGAAATTAGTCACACTCAGTGTCGTATATTTTATGTTTGATGCCACTCTTGCGCGCAAGTGTTGATCTATTTCAGGAGCGTAGCCGATTTCATGCCAAGTGGTTGGTGCTCCTTCGTTTCCGTTCACACGATACACATCAAGCACCTTACTAATTGTTTCCTTTGCGCGTTCTATTAGTTAAGATCCCTTGTTTTCTTCAGTCTACTTGAACCTATCCGCAATGAAAATATGGTGTTCTTGCCTCGGCTTCCGTTACGACACAAACACGGCCTCTCTTTACGGCTGTCGCGGTGAATTTATTTTTTAGCAAAGGGCTCTTAAAATGGAATGTAATTTGCGTACAGCATACTACTAAACTGTAGACATAAAACTAAGTACATGTTCATTTTGATATATAACGTCGAGAAAGAGTTTTCTAGTTCCAGTGCATATAACTTACTTTTGATTCTCTTTAGCTGTCGGAAGGAATAATTCAGAATGTGCCCTCG
>NC_090880.1:16630242-16637742 GCF_036669935.1 Montipora foliosa
CGAGTTCATCTTAGTTGGGTCGCCGCAAAGGTTGGGTACGTATAATACATCCCCTAATCTCACGATCATCATGTTGTCAACGGGCAAGGTTAAAGTAAATATCTCGTTCATAACATTTCCAGAAGGTTGAATCCAGCATTCTCACTTTTCTTAACACGTAGAATTTAAAAATTAAACGAGACTTACCAAGTCGATGTTTGATTGTAATTCTTCCTTGTCTTCCTCAGTCAGGAACATGAGGGTTACATGAGAAGCATACGCATTCTTATCTGGTCAGTCTTTAAAGAGGGAGTGGTTCCAAAAAAAAAAAAACAGGAACGAAGGAGAGGGAGGGGAACAACAGCGCTAGGGCCGGGCATGTAACCCATCGTTCCTGACTGATGACGAGGAAGAATTACAATCAAACATCGACTTGGAAAGTCTCGTTTAAGTTTTTAAATTCTACCTCGTCATCAGTCCGAGTCACTACGGAGTTACATGAGATTTGAAAGTTCTGGAAACACGCCCAAAATAATAAGCAGACAAAAAGAACACAACGATACTTAGGGTATTATATATTTATATAACGCTACAGAATCCTGCCAACCAAGTGGGCCACCTATAAAGTAAAATACTACATGGGCACAGTCAATGTGTATCGCTCTGAAAATGTTCAAGTAAGCTCGTGCCAAAGTTCCTTACAATAGGCTTGTGGTAATGTTTAGCGAATGCCTGCGCGTTCGACCAGCCGCCCGCTTTGAGGATTTCTTGCTAGGTGAGACCGGTATGGGAGGCGTTGGAAGTCGCTACAGATCGTCCACTGTGGCTGGTGAACTTGCACCACTTGCCTATTGTAGTGTTTGAGGCAGCCTTGTGTGGTTTGACATAGCTGATGAGCAGCTGTGAAGTGGAGCCTCTCAGATTTTCGGTCTTGACTAGGTACTTATTAAGGTGTGTGACGACAAAGAAGTTGATATCGGGCTCAAAAACGGTCAACTCAATCTTTTCAAGGTGTTTCCCTGGCTTACTTAAGTTTTTCGCCAATAGTGAAGACATATTTGTGGGTAATTTTTGCATAAGTGTTATGTCTAATTTGGATAAGGTTTGACACCGTTGGCCAGTGAGAAGGCAAAGGAGCATAGTAAACTTAAGCGTAAGAGCTTTTAGATCTAAGGCATATACAGGCTCTAAAGTCTTCAGGTGTCTTAAGACTACGTATACGCTAACATCCCAAATGCGGTGGTATCTAGGTAGGGATGGTTTCAATTAAAAAACCCCTTTTAGAAATCGAGATACAAGCGGGTGATTACCAAACGTAGCATTTCCTGGGAATGCTAATACAGAAGCTAGATAGGGCTGACCTAGCTGTATTGATGGCGCTATATCCCAAGCCATCCTCGTAAAGGGACGCTAAGAAGTCGATCCCATCTTCGACGCTTGCTTCTTCGACTACGATTGTTTTCTGAGCACAGAATTTCTCACAGTGCCTGTTACTGTATATTTTGTAGGCGCCTCGTTAGCAGTTCTCTCATGGCAATTTGTTCGCTCTTGTATTAATTGTTTTTCCTATTCAAAGGCGTTAGCCTCAGAGGGGCGTATTTAACCCTCATTATGCATATTTCGATATATAAATATAGCACATGCGGCTTTCTTTGTTTTTGGCTTCCCTACGTCTTGTGGTAAAGAGTTCGAATTTACCGTTTAGTTATTTAAGTTTCTAGTTTTCCTGGGCCGTCTAGTTGTGTTGGGCCGTTTCGCTTAGTCCACGTCTCGGAGAAATCACCGATAAGGTTTGTAATTATCGGTTTCAAGTTTGAACGTATTTTATTTTATCAATCATGTAATTAACTCGCTCGTTAACCCTTTTATTTTAACTTTCCTGTTTTAGAACCAGCGCTTCGGAAGGATTGTCGCTAGGCTGCGTATCATCGGTGTTTTTAGGAGAAACCAAATAAAGTGTCAGTCGCTTTCGCTGTTCCGGTTTTCTTGCCTTTATAGTGCCCTAAATAAGAGTGATATTGTTTGCCGGTACCTGGTCGCCACGAGGCCATAATGATTTCTTTAGCAGCAGCTGAGGACAGGTTTTTAGTGTTCAGCGTTTTGCGGACAAGTGGCATATTAAGAGGTCCAGCTTGCTGTGTAAAGGGTGTGTCTGTTCCGGTTGGTTTTTTTTTCTTTTTTTTTTTTTATCTTTATTGGCTACTCCTCCTGCAACGTACAATATAAATTTATAATTCAACACAAGAGAAAAAAAAATACTAATAATAATACTACTAATACTACTACTACTACTACTACTACTACTACTACTACTACTACTACTACTACTACTACTACTACTACTACTACTACTACTACTACTTCTACTACTACTACTACTACTACTACCACTACTACTACTACTACTACTACTACTACTACTACTACTACTACTACTACTACTACTACTACTACTACTACTACTAATAATAATAATAATAATAATAATGATAAAGAAAGGAAATAAAGAAAAGAAAAGAAGCAAATCCCAAAAGGGGTAGGTGCAACGGGACTAACGTCCCATGCGAGGCACCGCCCCTAGTTTGGCAGAGACAGGAGCATCTTGCATGCTTTTAGCTTGACCGGTGATCTCGTGGCCATTTGCATTGCTTTTGGGAACCACAGTTGCGTCGGCCAGCTTGGCAGCACACATACTCCTTCTGCTTTGTCCTCCTGAAGAAGGGAAGTTATGACACTAAAGGGAGGAAAGGCGTAAACTTTTAGCCCGGTCCAGGGTATGGAAAAGGCATCGATGGCCACTGCCCCATGGTCAGGTCTGTAGGCCACATATTGAGGAAATTGACAGTTTATACGAGAGGCAAAAAGGTCAATTTCCGGTGTGAATTGCAACTGTTCGAGTGCGTGCGACAGTAATGTTTTCTGGAGCATCCATTCAGTGGCAGATTGGTTTTGTCTGGATGCCTAGATTTCCCTGCAATATGTCCCGTGCTAATCCAAAGGTTGCGGGCTACACACCAGTCCCAAATTTTATTGTTCAGTGCGCATGCATTTAAGTGTTCGGAATGGCTCGTTCCCATGTGGTTAATTACTGCAACCGCAGTAGTGTTGTCCATCTTAAAGCTAATATGCATGTCACGGTGCGAACTACAGAAAGCTTTTAGTCCCAGAAAAGCAGCTAAGAGTTCAAGGTAGTTTATGTGGTGATTCTTTTCGGCTGAGGACCAGAAACCTCCTGTTGACTGATTGCCGTACACCGCTCCCCAGCCTTCGTTAGAGGCATCTGTGGTGAGGTTGTGCAGTGGTGCATCCCGAGTCATGACATTCTTACCAGGTGATCTGGTGACGTAATTTGGAGGACTGGGAAGAAAAATTTAACGCCGTATCCCATAACCGCGCGCAGCCTTAGGTGTTGTTTCCAAACTCCCTGCAGTATTGCCATCGCCAAAACTCAACAGATCATTTCGTGTCTACCACATTTCCTGTTATTGAATGAACATTCAAGTAGACCAGACAAAATCTAACCTCCCTTCCGCCATGTTGAATTCGAAAATAAGGCCGCGCGCGGTTGTGGGATACGGCGTTAGAATTTTTCTCCCAAGTCCTCCGAATTACGTCACCAGATCACCTGGTAGCTGTCATCACAGTAACTACCCACCATTCAAGCTCGGACTTCGCCCTTCGTAATAATGACGTACACATATCAACATTCCATTGATTATTTCGCAAGGCGCGGATTTTGTCTTGTTCGGTATGGCGATAATGTAGGGGGCCGTACATAACCCCGGGAAAAGAAGAAACTATCTCTCCGAGAACACAAGCCACTTCTCTTATGGTTGGAAGGGCGGTATTTAAGAGCGCTTGGCACGCATGTTGAAGTGCCAATGCCTTTTTCCCGAGTAAGCGTGACAGTCATCGTGACCGAATTAAGTACGAACCCCAGAATAACCAGTTGTTGGGAGGAGTTGAAGACCGACTTGTTTGTGTGTGCTATGAGGCCTAGAGAATCAATTTGACGAAGCGTGTCTATAACATTGTGTACACAGTCCTTGTAAACAGCCCCTTGCAAATAAAGGTCGTCAATATAGCCACTGGATATATGTCCCTTTAAGTGCAGGTCAGATAATGCTGGATTCGAAAGTTTGGTAAATTTCCTAGGCCCACAAGAAAGTCCATTCGGTAAACACGTGAACTGATAAAGGCTTCCCCTCTAAGAGAATCTTAAGTATTTTAGATAGGGTGCGGCTATTGGTAGGCTTCTATAATGTTCGTTTCAGTGGCGGACCTTGTGCAGTTGGGTAAAAATTTTTGACGGGGTGTTGTATCAAAATCAACTTTCATTCCCATTACAGTAGAGAGAAGTTCATTATCAGATGTAATTTTACGCCAGGCCGGTAAGGAATGCGCGATGCATCCGACCGCAAAGGTGTCACAACGATATTGTAGATAATTTCTCAGTAGTGACTCTACAAATGGCGGACAATCACTTACCGCCAGTTTTAGTTGTTCAAAGGAGGCCATTATTGCTTCTCGGTCTCGTTCTTGTGATCGGTGTACGGTTTTTATCCGCCCAGTTGAGCGGTATCCTCTCCCCAAAAAAGACTGCCGTGAGCTATCTTTGTTGCTTTGTCATGCCGACCACTTTGATAAGGGTTTTGGCGCCAACGGTTTCTGGAGCCGTCATGTTTTGTATAGGCGCCTACGCTTTGGCCGATGCGGCTCGTCTCTTTTGCCTCGCGAATTTGCTTCGCAAGATCGTCACCAAACAATAGTTTGGATGATGATGAGACGTTGTTGGAACAGATAGTTTGGAACTCCCGTTTTAACGATGGCCTGAGCTGTTCACGCCTTATCGAAGAAATCTCTGAAACCACATGTCCCACAGGAGCGATAGCATCAATGCTGTCGGTAACCATTTCCTTCGTTTCGATTTGGGATTTGACCGCAAGAAGCTTGTCGCAAGTTGTTACAATTAAAAAAGTGGCTTTTTTCAAAGCCTGCTGCATGTTTGCTAAGCGCAAATCTGCTTTCTATTAGCGGCATTCAAAGTCGCCCTCATTTCGGGATTTACCCGCGCAATAGTCAATTTCCTCACAGTTTTCGGGCCGCGGGTGTTTGCCCAGAATGGGCAAACACAACAAGTGTTCTGTAAGTGCCCCATCGGTTGATAGCGATATCCGCAAGTTGCTGTTGCACCTTCGGTCCTTTCGTATCTTTGTCTTGCAGGGAGGCTACGAGTTCCTTAAGCAACTCGTCCTCGCCTGCAACATTCGTTTTATCGGGGGCTGTGGCGCGAACCGGTGGTTCGGCCAGTAGCTGTGCAAAATCATCATCTGCGGCATGCACACTGATGGAATCGTCTTCACTCCTTGATTTGCGCCTGGGCCCATTCTCGTCTTCCGACGACTTATCAGAGGAGGGGGAAACGGAGGGCCGTCTTCGGCGTTCTTGGCCTGCGCCCGGTGGGCTTTGGCTCGAGGAGCTTGCATCGATATTTCCCCTGGGAAGGCGCGCACACGCTTCAGGTAGAAGTTGTGTTATCGTGCCCATGATTGTATTGAGCTTCCTCAGAGTTGACTCGATATTGCGTTCTCGACCCGGTGGGTCAGTATTTTGGTCCGGTGGACCCGCGGAAGAAGGCACAACAACAACTCCTTCGCTCGCCATAATGCGATACTGGATCAATTCGTTTCTCAGGTGTTCTGTACATGTTAGGACATGAACAGTCCAGAAACATGCTAAGGTAGAGATCGCTGTTGCAGTAAAGCCAAATTCTGTTCCGTGCAGTAAACACACGTGTTGAGTGATCGAATAGCAAGCACTGCAATGACCAGATAAGCATGCGCATGCTTCTCATGTAAACTCCGTAGTGACTCGGACTGATGACGAGGTAAAATTTGGGCTTTGAGTTTCTGAATAAGCAAAGTTAAACGAAACTGAACTGAAGCTCCAGCACAGTATCCATCGCTTTGGTTGCTCCATTGCATGTTATAAATTCGGATCATCATGGAATTCTGTAAGACGTGAGGCTGTTTCAAGCCTCTCGCCAGCGGAAATGGCTATGTTTATTTGTTAGTATTACAATTGTTTGGTCACAGAGGGAGGTCATAAGTATTGCTTAAAGGTGTGTAGTGCATTGATTTTAGCCAATGACATCACCGACTCGTAATTCTATTTTCCGTCCATTTGCTGCACAGAAAATTAAATTCTTCCCAGATTATAACTCGGATACCTTTCAGGTATTCCGAGTAAAAAATGTGACCCGCTTGAGAAAGAATAGTCAACAAATTTGAATTTTGTGTTTTCAATTAATATCATCAGGAATTTTCGTTACTAATCTGGGCCCAGTTGTTCAAAAGCCACGATTTAATACCAACCAAAGGTTAAGTTCCTTTAACAGTCTATTTTTACCACAATTCCTTGTAATCTCGCAATCTGATTGGCTAATTTGCCGTTGTCGTTGTCTTGCAATGTGTCACGCTATTGTAATAGCCAATCAGGAACGCTTATTTTGGGAAATAAAGCAATCAGATTGCGAACAAGAAACTCTTTTTCAATAAAGGCGTTGAATGGTGTGGTTAAAATGTTGATGACGAATATAGTTGCCGATAAGAGTACAGACAACGTTGAACCACGTTCCATTTGTTAATAATCAAGCTGAAGGAAATCAAAAAAGTCTAACTCAAAAAATGAAGGCTAAAAAACGAGTGGAACACTTTTTGATCGGTCAATAAACTGAAACAAGAGAATGCTCTCTTGATTGAAAGAAAACTCTCCACTAATCCAGGATTTACTGAGCTAAATCAGGCTTTGCAGAAGTGGGCCCTGGTCTAATTCCCTGGCGGGCATACGACGTTTTTATGATGATCTGTTAGCCGACTGCAGCTGCTCATGAATTTGAAGGGTTTAATTAAAGGTCACGCAATGTTAGGCAGTTTCAGCACTGATCGAATGGTCATAGAATTAACTAAAATATCAAAATAACTGTTCAAAACTATAGAAGAACTCTAACAAAACACAGGGAAGCCAAGAAGGGACATGGATGGACAAAACTGGAGAGGATTGAAATGGATTGAATTTGGGTAAATTTGACATTTAGAGCTCATAATTAACAAAATTTAACAAAATTACCTAAAATAGCGTGACCTAGCGCCTTTAAGAAATTTTCTTATTTGAATGTTGAATGACTGCATTTTTGCATCACTGGGCCCTGGTCCAATTCCCTGGCGGGCATACGACGTTTTTATGATGATCTATTAGCCGACTGCATGCAGAAGCTCATGATGTTGAAACGTTTAACTATGGCTCAGAGCTGGTCTTTTTTGACTTAAGAAATTTTCTTACTTGAATGTAACATAGCTCGTGTATTTTCCCGCTCGTGCAACATCGATCTTATTTTTGTTCATATTTGGGCATAAAATTGGTGTCCTAAAATCCGCTGCCTGCTTTGTTCCAAGGGAAAGAGTTGCAAGTTACACGATTCAAGGTCATGTGTGGTCATGTCGACTGCCAATCCTCTTTCAC
>NC_090880.1:16645242-16647742 GCF_036669935.1 Montipora foliosa
CTATGCAGAGATCTCAACTCTGAACCAAACTGAAAATTGTCAAGGTCAAGACTCTATTAGACATGCCATGCCAAAAGTGATTCAGTCTTTTCAGGATAAGATAACACATGGCCCTGAATATATATGCACTTGCTGTGATCAGTTATGGTTCAGATCATCTGTCTCTAAGTGTAACAGTATCAAATATATAGTGATAAATATCTGCAAGGTTTGTAGGAGGAAATTGTATAAATGGCACAAAAAGTGTTAATAGTACTGAATGGATCTGCTCTACTTGCCTAATAACCTGATGACATTAACAATATGACCTGGCAACAAAAATCAGACCTTACTCAAAAAGACCCTGTCACCTGTGCTAGGAACTTTGAACACATGGTACAGCTTTTTACAAAGGATGTGTGAAAGAGTAATGTTATGCCTGCTGGAGAAATAGTACACTTATTTAATTTACACGGTTGAATTCCAGCAAAGGGGATCACCTCACATACATGCCTTATTTTGGGTATCTGGTTGCATATGAGAGCCCACGTGCTGTTACACAATTATCCAGCTCTTATATGACACTGACTAATGCATAAAGAAAACTTCAGCCTGCCAATTTTAAACAATCAGGGTAACTCTCATATCCACGAGCAACGACAGTGGCACTTTCATTAATTTTTGCGTTCAATTTTGCGCTCTTTATTTGAGTTTATTTTGCGCTCTTTAAAAAATATCAACCAAAAATTAATCTATATGTTCTTTAAAAATGTATTACCAAGCAAAAAACTACATGATTAAATATTTGCATAATCAATCAAATGGAACATGAAAGAATCTCGAAGCATGACATTCTCGGAAATAAAGCGGGGTTTTCCCGTGATTTTTAACCAAGCACAAGCTTCACATTTTTACTTCAAAATTGTGAAATTTTTCAGTAAAACGTTTCAAATTTGTGAAATTATTTTGTGAAGTTGCATGCATGAAGAGTGTTTAAATATTCACATAATCAATCAAATGGAACATGAAAACAAAATGAAGGGTTTTTTCCCATATTCGAGTCAGTTTTAACCAATCACAACTTTCATTTTTTTTACCAAAATTGTTTCTGAAATGATTTTTATTTCCATTTTGGTTTCTATTTTGGAAGTGACTTTGGAAGATGCATGCATGAAGTGTGTTAAATATTCATATAATCAAATGAAACAGGAAAGAATCGCACTCTTATGAGACAGTAGTATGATTTTTTTCAACCAATCACAGCAACCAGCTTAACACAATTTAAGCAAGGGAGACTTTTGTCTGATTGGTTGATAATTTGCTTGTGCCCAGGCTTTTTTGACACGCGAGCGAGCGAAATAAACAAAATGGCGGCCGAAGATGTCTTGTTCCATTACTTGCTACAAGAATTTTTTTTAGCAACAGTATCGTGTACACCTTTTTTTCTTTCGGAATAGCGGTATTTCAGTGGTAAAACTTCTTTACAGTCTTTCGCTCTTGTGTGATCGAATTTTCGTTGGCGGCTTCATGCACAATATTGAGTTGGGCAAATTTCCCAGTAAATGTTCTCCTAGATCGATTGAGTGGGAGTTCAGCCGAAACGGCCCTGTCAGTTGAAGTCTGCTAAGGTAAGATGAGTTCGCTATTCCCTTCGTTTTGTATATAATCTCAAGTCAACATAAGCAAGCACAGCCTATTTAATGTTCTTTTAAAAATTAATGTATTTTGCTTTCCTTCTTGTCAACAGAAAAAAACCTTAAGGCCTGGCTAAACTAGGAAACATCGTTGCGGAAACATTGTTGCTTGTCATGTTTCCCTGGGTGGCTAAACTGGGAAGCATATGTTGCGGACGCAAAATTTGTGTCCGGGAAAGAAAATTGTTTTTGACTTCAGGCAAAAACATTTTTTGTTTCCGAGCTGCAAAATTTGTTTCCGCAACATGTTTCCCGCGTGGCTAAACTGGGAAACATTTGCGTCCGCAACAATGTTTCCGCAACAATGTTTCCTAGTTTAGCCAGGCCTTTATAAGAAATGCCAGTGTTATTAACGTCCTCTTCTTCACCAGTTCCTAAATTTTAATTACTAGTTTCAACTAGCAACTTGTGTGGAGGTTTTACCATAACGCCATGGATTGAAATCAGGGGTTAGATGATAGGGGAACTGTAGGAATCTGCACAGTAGATAGTTGATGAAGGTGCATGCGAGCTATTGCTATTTCCTATTTTTCTGTGTCTTTAAAATTCGATTGTTTTTCAGGGAATTTTTCCTATTTTTTGTGCTCATGGCTGGAGAAAAATGTTGTAAGCTTGTGCTTCATGTTGACAAAACAATTATTTTGAACTTCGCAATGGTGACTATAATGATGCATGTCCATTTAAATACTGCTATTTTGTTCCCACTTTTAGATTTTTTTATTTTGTGACCCTTTTATCCACTTGACACCCTGTAAATAGCAATTTGTTGAAATTACTGTATACATTATATGGAGGGGAAACCTCTGCAATGCAGCATGCCAAAACAC
>NC_090880.1:16655242-16657742 GCF_036669935.1 Montipora foliosa
GGTTTCCTTGTCTTCTACCCGAAAGAATCTCTTCAAGAATACTCTCGAAATCCATGTTTATTCCGCAAAATCACCCAAAATCACAACAGAGAGTACGAACATGCGCAGTGATAGAAAAGCCCGTATTTCGTTCACTGGCGAAAAATGTCTGCGCATGAGTCGCGCGATATGCCACGTGACGCGTTTCCGGGACTATCATTGGCTCTCGTGAAAATAACACTCCCGAGAAGAACAGAATAATGGCTGCCGTTTGAGAATCGGTATCTTGTTGGTTTCCGTTCTTTTTAGAGCGATCAAGGCTAGTTTTAACGCCAGTTTCAAGTGGAATGTATTCTTAGAGAACGTCTATGTTGTGTAAGTCGTTTGAAAGTCCAATCCAACCAGCATCCTCGGAAAATTTGCTCCTGGAAAATTTTATTTCGTGGGAAAAGAGCTGCGAAACAGGTGAGTTTTTTGCGCAATTTTTAATGTGGAAAGTTTGTTGCCACCGGGTACAAAAAGTTACTGTAATGTGCAGAAAGGAGGATTCCTAAGGTTTCCGTTCATGTGTGAATTGGCTTGTACCAGGTGGCAGGGAAATGGCAATATTGTTCAACGTAAAGATTATTTTTTTCTGCGTTACACCTTACGATCGGCACCTCTACACGAATGATCAATGATTCGATCAGATATGAATTTGATTTTGAATGTGATTGTCTCATTGGGAACGTAACCCTAGTATCAAATATTTTAAATAGCTGCTTTTAAGGTCATTTATATTCCCTTTTCTGGTGAAGGTCTAAGTTATTATACTTTTTAGCAGTCACAACTCAACGATCCTTGCGTTCAAGTAGTTACCAAGTTATGGATTTGCAATCAATTTGAGTTTAAAATCAAAATCAAATCCATGTTAGTTAAAATAATGTTTGGAAGAACAAAAGTGTAGGTACAGATGTATATAGGTATCTATAGATTGAGCTTTTTTTTACTATTGTTTTCTGGAAGCATTAATGATGTAATTTTGGTTTTAGGGGACTGTCATGTGTTGTTGGATCAAGGAAATTCTGTTTTGAGTCAAGTATGGTTGACAGTGGATAGTTGTTCCTGAAAAGGCTGAAAGGAAGCTTTATTGCCTTGGACTTTTTTGGTTACACCCCACATGTTTGTTCTTTTCTTACATGGCAAAATTTATTAATGTATTATGTGATTTGGAGCTGCAGCTAGAAACAGTGTCCCATGCATAAGGTCTCATTGGGGTTGATGGCAGTAAAATAATTTTGGTAAAAAATATGTTTAGAGTTTTTATCATAACTTCTCATCTTGGTCCTGCTGGACTTCAAACACGCTCTACCATTTTGCACAAGGAACTTGTCAATCAACCGTTACCTTTTGGTGTATATTTGCAATATGATATTTTTGGATAGCAGTTGATTTATTTTTCTTATCCCTTATGTTTAAGATATCCTATGTCTGTCACATAGTTAGTTTAAAGCTTTTATTTCCTGTAGTGTATCTTTATTATAGTTAGCACATGACGCCACAAGCATGTGTTATTGCTTTAATATTGATTGTGTTTGAATAAAGGATATTGTTGTCTTGTCTTGTAGATAATGCAAAACAGCCTCAGTTGTATTTGCATTATTTCTGAATGTTACTTTTAAAGGGCAAACTATTAAAATGTGTACAAAGTTTGTAGGAGTTCAGGAAAAATATTCAAAATATTCATTGATTTGAAGTTCCTGAAGCAGGTAAATCTTGAAGAGTTTACGCAACCATATTTGGAATATACGGCATTTCTTTTTGGGAATGTTCAAGTCCACAGAATTCATTTTCTTTATGTTCAGAAGTACTGTAAGACCGTTGACTCCATGGGGTTCCCCATTGACGAGTAAAATCGTCTGGTGTTAGACAGAGCAAAATACTCTGACTAATCATCACCTCCACCATTGCTATACAACGGCTTTGGCTTTTAGAACAAAGTATCAAAGTTGAAGCTGGTGGCTCAAGGAGTAAACTTTGCAAAAAAAATAGGTTAAAAATACTTTTATGGTAATTGAGTATTTTTGTAGAACAAATTTGCATAATATCGTTAAAGTCATTAAATCAATGAGAATCCAAACATGAGGATGCTTTTTGCTCAGGAGGGGTCTTTTTTTTTTTTTTAAACAACCCTTAAAGGTAACAGAATCTTGTTTTCTGGATGTAGGCTAAAGAAATCTGACCCCTTAGGGAAACCAGTTCTAAATTGACAAATGACTGGCATTTTATAATTCATAAGTAAAAGCTACTTGCTCGCTTACCAAATTTTTCTACAGTTCCATTAATTCATTTTTCAGATTGATAGCCTTAAATGTACTGGGGCAACTCTGCCAGTTGTTTGGTCTCAGTATCATAAGCAGTACCCCCTTGGGGTAGTTTGTACACTTCTCCACCATTGTTTACCCTATCCAGGGATTAAAGCAAGGATGGAAATTGATTACAGCTTAAATAAATTGGACCACTTTTTTTACTTCTTACACTT
>NC_090880.1:16662742-16682742 GCF_036669935.1 Montipora foliosa
TCGGGCTGCGGGTGTTTGCCCAGAATGCTACTTATTTTGTCAGATTGTAGTTTAGTGCCCCATCGCTTGATAGCGATGTCCGTAAGTTGCTGTTGCACCTTCGGTCCTTTCGTATCTTCGTCTTGCAGGGAGGCTACGAGTTCCTTAAGCAACTCGTCCTCGCCCGCAACATTCGTTTTATCGGGGGCTGTGGCGCGAACCGGTGGTTCGGCCAGTAGCTGTGCAACATCATTATCTGCGGCATGCACACTGATGGAATCGTCCTCTCTCCTTGATTTGCGCCTGGGCTCATTCTCGTCCTGCGAAGACTCATCAGAGGAGGGGGAAACGGTGGGCCGTCTTCTGCGTTCTTGGCCTGCGCCCGGTGGGCTTCGGCTCGAGGAGCTTGCATCGATATTTCCCGTGGGAAGGCTCGCACACACTTCAGTTAGAAGTTGTGTCATCGCGTGCCCATGTTTGTATTGAGCTGCCTCAGAGTTGACTCGATATTGGGTTCTCGACCCGGTGGGTCAGCATTTTGGTCCGGTGGACCCGCGGAAGAAGGCACAACATCAACTCCGTCGCTCGCCATAATGCGATACTGGATCAATTCGTTTCTCAGGTGTTCTGTTAGGATATGAACAGGCCAGGAACAGGCTAAGGTAGAGATAGCTGTTGTAGTAAAGCCAAATTCTTTTCCGTGCAGTAAACACACGTGTTGACTGACCGGATAGCAAACACTGCAATGACCATATAAGCATGCGCACTCCGTAGTGACTCGGACTGATGACGAGGTAGAATTTGGGCTTTTAGTTTCTGAATAAGCAAAGTTAAACGAAATTAATGTGTCACACTGAAGCTCCAGCACAGTACCCATCGCTTTGGTTGCTTCATTGCATGTTATAAATTCGGATCATCATGGAATTCTGTAGGCCTTTCGCTACCGGAAATGGCTACCTTTATTTGTTATTATTACAATTGTTTGGTCACAGAGGGAGGTCATAGGTATTGCTTAAAGGGGTGTAGTGCATTGACTTTAGCCAATGACATCACCGACTCGTAATTCTATTTTCCGTCCATTTGCTGCACAGAAAATTAAATTCTTCCCAGATTATAACTCGGATACCTTTCAGGTATTCCGAGTAAAAAATGTGACCCGCTTGAGAAAGAATAGTCAACAAATTTGAATTTTGTGTTTTCAATTAATATCATCAGGCATTTTCGTTACTAATCTGGGCCCAGTTGTTCAAAATCCACGATTAAATACCAACCAAAGGTTGAGTTCCTTTAACAATCTATTTTTTTACCACAATTCCTTGTAATCTCGCAATCTGATTGGCTAATTTGCCGCTGTCGATACCTTGCTCGAGTCTTGCAATGTGTCACGCAATTGTAATAGCCAATCAGGAACGCTTATTTTGGAAATAAAGCAATCAGATTGCGAACAAGAAACTTTTTTTTCAAAAAAGGCGTTGAATATTGTGGTTTTTAAAAAATGTTGATGACGAATATCGTTGCCGATAAGAGTACAGACAACGTTGAACCACGTTCGATTTGTTAATAATCAGGCTGAAGGAAATCAAAAAAGTCTAACTCAAAAAATGAAGGCCAAAAAAACGAGTGGAACACTTTCTGATCGGTAAATAAACTGAAACAAGAGAATCCTCTCTTGATTGAAAGAAAACTCTCCACTAATCCAGGATTTACTGAGCTAAATCAGGCTTTGCACCACTGGGCCCTAGTCTAATTCCCTGGCGGGCATACAACGTTTTTATGATGACTTATTAGCCGACTCAGCTGCTGACTGCAGAAGCTCATGACACTTGAAGGGTTTAATTAAAGGTCACGCAATTTTAGGCAATTTCAGCACTGATCGAATGGTCATAGAATTAACTAAAATATCAAAATAACTGTTCAAAACTATAGAAGAACTGTGACAAAACACAGGGAAGCCAAGAAGGGATATGGATGGACAAAACTGGAGAGGATTGAAATGGATTGAATTTGGGTAAATTTGAGTTTTAGAGCTCATAATTAACAATATTAAACAAAATTACCTAAAATAGCGTGACCTAGCCCCTTTAAGAAATTTTCTTATTTGAAT
The DNA here is from genome assembly GCF_036669935.1 of Montipora foliosa. Classification (NCBI taxonomy): domain Eukaryota; kingdom Metazoa; phylum Cnidaria; class Anthozoa; order Scleractinia; family Acroporidae; genus Montipora; species Montipora foliosa. Next base: position 16,664,826 of record NC_090880.1, read on the forward strand.
GTTGAATGACTGCATTTTTGCACCACTGGGCCCTGGTCTAATTCCCTGACAGGCATACGACGTTTTTATGATGATCTATTAGCCGACTGCATGCAGAAGCTCATGATGTTGAAACGTTTAACTATGGCTCAGAGCTGGTCTTTTTTGACTTAAGAAATTTTCTTATTTGAATGTAACGTAGCTCGTGTATTTTCCCGCTCGTGCAGCATCGATCTTATTTTTGTCCATATTTAGGCATAAAATTGGTGTCTAAAATCCCCTGCCTGCTTTGTTCCAAGGGAAAGAGTTGCAAGTTACACGCTTCAATGTGTGGTCATACCGACTGCCAATCCTCTTTCACTCCTTGGTATTTTTTTGTCTTTGTTTGCAGGCGCTATTAATTGAAAGAAATTTAAGATCTTTCATGGTTTTAATCTTCTTTATTACCCTTTCTTAAAATTGTCAAATTGAAATTTCTGCAATCTTCTAGTCACAGTTCTAATTATAAATCAAGTCTAAATCAAGTTGTACGACTGTGACGTTCTCTGCCGATCCGATGCGACACGCGATAGTTCAAAGGTGAGCCCCAAACCACCACTGCGTGTTAGAATCGCCTCCTACTGTGCAGCGAAACTTGCTGTTTATGACGCCGTAAGACCCGAAGTTGTCTTCGGAGGAGACCGAACCAGATTTCGCCTTAAATTCGCAGGTGGTAAATGAACTGTCGGTATGTAGAAATCCTTCTCCAGCCTTTGACCCCTGCCAGAATGGAACCGTTTGCTGGATTCCAATGTGTCCCCGGATGTTGATGTATTCCACTCTCTTGCATAGGGTACTCCCACTGTAATCGATAATATTAAGGTCTTTAAACTTCCCGCGAACGTAGTCGGTGAAATCCACGCCGTGAGTTGGGTAACTGCATGTTGCTCGCCAGTGAGTGGAGTGACTCTGCAGGGATCTCATTCGAGCTAAACTCAGACGGTATAGCTTCCAGTTGTGGCTATTCTCGTTCACTGGAGCGTCGATCTTGAATGGTGTCCTCTGGAAAGCGGGCAATGAGCGATACTGGGTGCTCCAAGACATGACCAAGGTCCATGCTGTACCAGGTTCGGACTTCAGATCACAGTAAGCTGGGAAGCTGTTTCCTGCGATGTCATAAAGTTGGTAGATGCCACATTTTGAGGCCCCTTTTATAAGGTGATCCAGGCAGGATGTGGCACGGAAAACAACTGGCGTAATATTAGAAGACTTGGGACAATTATCTCCCTGGAACAGAAAAAAAAAAGGGTTATATTAAAACGATTGGCATTTCAAATGAGAACTGACAAAAATTCGATAATGGATAAACAGTTTCAGAAAGGCCCCAAATGTTTCGATCTAATTTCGATCTCCAAAAGGGTTATTCCTTTTCCTTTGTGGTAGGAAATCTTGCAGTAGTGTTGTATTGTTATCTCTAAAACTGTTAAACTATCAAGTTTCAGAATGGCCTATTGCAGTTTTACAAATAATCTTTTCGAATGAACCATTAAGATGTTTTTCTCTTTCTATGTGCATCTATCGTTTTTTATGTGTCTTACCTGGCAACCTGATGTAACAACTCGCTTGAATTTTTGTCCCTGATCACTTGCCGAAGCAATGCTAAGACTCTAAAAAAACAGAATACAGTTTCATTCAGACCCTTTATATTTGTTTAGTTAGCATGAGGTTACAAAATAATCAAAAGACCTTAATCTGTATATTCAAGTCGAGTTGAAAGAAAGTCACTCGACGAAAAATCTTTCGTTAAGTTGTTAGTCTGTCCTCGTACCACATGTATTAAAGCTGACCAACGTCTTATATATTAATGCCGACGAGAGAGCTATTAGTTAGATGTGTTTGGCTCTCGATTTTGCGTTTTGAGCGAACAGAGGAAACAGAATTCACAGATGCAACAATTAATTTTGCTTCCAGTTACTGGCGTCTTCCACTCCGGTTACGATCGTTTCAACTCAGTAGAAAGCTTGATGAGCAAACCTTAAATGTCGAGACTTATGTCATGAGTTAAATGTTGTGCTTGGGAATACGTAACTCACGAGAAAAATGATGCCGATAAAAGTCGCTGTGTTCTTAAATACCATGACGAATTTTCCGAATAGATCACTGACGGTAACACAATCGGTGTAGTGCTACTTCGAGTCTCGGGAGTGCCGAACCTTGAGTTCACAAGCAAAATGCTACAGATCACTTTGGCTGTACTTTACAACTTGTTGCCTATATCCAGAAAAGTATGGTAATTCAGAAATCTGAAACATGAAAAAACCTCTCACAGTACTTGTTGTGTTTTGAGTAAACAAAAAATGTTAGCTCTGTGACTGTTTGGCTGTCATTCCGGCGTGCGTAAAGAAAAGAAAGTAAATTTTTAAGCGTGAAAATTAAACAGTTCGATATTTTTATGAAACTAATGAAATTTTTCGCTGTTATTAAAAAAAAAAATCTCTAAGGAGCACCCCGCGCTCCGGAAAGCTCGGCCAATGAAAACAGTGATCATGTCGCTCAATGCTTTGATGGGTTATAACTCCGGATCGATGGTGATCGATAGATTTTCAGTCAAATTACTTTAAGTGTACCTTAAGTGTACTCCTCAAACATTTGAAAAGACTAGAGATGTGCTGACAGGAAATGGTATTTGTTTACCCACGAAACACGTTAAGAGCGCTCAGGAGCTCGTTCAACATGTGTCGGTGCGTTCCGAATCGAATTAGAATTTGGCAGTGTTGGTTGGTTTTTGAGGAGAGCGGAAAACCGGAGTACCCGGAGAAAAACCTCTCGTAGCAAGGAGAAAACCGACAACAAACTAAATCCACATACGACACCGGGATCGGGAATCGAATCCGAGCCACATATTTTTGTGGAAGGCGAGTGTTCTCACCACTGCGCCACCCCAGCAAGGGGTCAGTATGTTATAATGAGCTAAATAAAGAATTTGATTGATTGATTGATTAATTGATTGCATACATACTATGTAACCGTTCGTGGCAGCGATTGTGTAACGTAATAGAGAAATTTATTATATGGACGGGAATGTTTTACCGGGAACTCAAACTTGTAGAATCAACACGACCACTCTAACTACATCCGGAACCGAGTAGCGTATTTTTCATATGTAACACGATTGGTCATATTGAGAAACGACGTCATGATTTCCGCCTGTTTTTTCCCCTTTTTTTGTCTGTAGCCTGCTTTTTGTTGGCGATATAATAAAAAGAAAATTACACGTTAACTCGAAGGCATGAATTTTATGTTCTCGTGGCAAGAACAATAATAGGAAGCTTAAGCACGCATGTTTTTGAGACGCGGACGGCAACCGGAAGTGAGCTGTTTTCCCTTTTAACTTGTCTTCACACAACCACATTTACATTGCCAAGTATCTTTTCTCCATTAGAGACGATTCGTATAACAACCTGGGAGACACCAGTGTCCTGGCACGCGAGATGTTGTCTTCCGGTTACTGTCCGCGTCTTAAAAACGCGCGTGCTTAAGCACCCTATCTCACGAGCGAGCGCAACAAACGAGGGAGATCAGTTGTTCTTTCAACTCAAATATAAACTTCATGTCTTCTCGCCACCGCGTAATATCCGCTATTTAGTATATACCACACAAGTGAATAGTGCTTTTAGCGCGCGGCGATTGGCTAGCCCGGAGGTGATTATCCACGTACTATTCACCTCCACTTCGGTGAATAATTGTTAATTATCGTCGGCAGAGTGATGTCCAGCGCCGGCAAATGTGAAACGGCAGTAGGAGCTGGAAAGTTCTCTTATTCCAAGTTTCCTTGCTCCTTTTGAAGACTTGCTAGAAATCTGGAGTTAACGGAAATAAATGATCTAATATCGAACTATTTTGGACAATGCGCGTACTCTCAGTCCGATGTTAGCCCTTTGGCGTAAACGGAATGCTACATTTCTCTAGTATCTTCTCGAATCCAGGCGGGATCTCCAACGGCAACTACTCTGATTTAATCGGTTTTCAATAAATTTTCCTTCAAATGTTCCTGTTTACAAGCAGGTAGGGTAATCCACCCTAATGTGTGAGTCTTTGCTGACGTCATTGTTTACATTTCGTTTTATCAGTAGCATACTAGTTTGCTCACACAATCATTATGCTATTTACAAATTGACTTCAAAAGTTAAGAAGAACTTGGTAGACTTAGTTAAATCTTCTTGCCTTGCGATGCCAGGGGCATAGCCAGGATTGTTCAAATTAAGGGGGGCTCACACTGTGTCGAACATATGGTACTCACCAGATGGTGGTGTTTTCGCCACCTGAATATTGAAGGTTGTTTGCTTTAAAAAAGGCTTACAAAGGGGGGGGGGGGGGTGGGTGGGTGGGTCACGGGCACCCCAGGACCCCTCCCTAGTTACACCATTGCTTGCTGATTAGAAGACAATGAGGCAAGAAATGTAAACAGGGATTCCTCGAAAGTATACAGGCCGGGGGATGTCTTAATTAAAGCTATGAATTTCAATTCCGGCTTAAAGAACAGAAAAGTAACAAGTCTAATAGGCAATTGGTGAATAAAATCTCCATCTTAGTCACCAGAAACTGTCCACGTGATTGTTTCCAAAGGCAGCTGGATTTGAATCCTGGGTGAAAGAGTTCCCTTTTTTTTGAGCTTTTGCGTCATTACTTAAAAGAAATCTAACGAGGCCTCCTCCCAAGACCACCCAACACTATGATTCTCAGGAAGCCTTGTAACCTGCGATCAAGCGTACTTTTCCTTAGACATGGTGCGTCTTGTCTTAAGAAAAGTACGCTTGATCGCAGGTAAGAAGCCTTGCAAGTAACCAGACCTGTCTCAACAAGAAACGGTCGAGTGAGGCTTGGGAATGGGGAGACTCTCCCCACTTTCCAATTCTCTCGATTGCGTGACAGAACAAAGCGTCTGAAGAGACTCTTTGTAGTCTAAAATATCCGTTAGCCTTTTCTCTCGATTTCGTGAGAAGCCACGACTAGAAAAGCGCGAGGCTCAACTTACCAAGATGGGAATGCTAGCACTTTATATCCGATTACTGTTTCTTTCGATTGCCGGACAACACACAATTTGACTCAGACAGCGCGCGGTTCACCAGATAGCTGTCCATGGTTATAAGGGGAGGGCACGTAATTGCAAAATTTACCCCTTTAAAAGTCGTCTTTAGACATGAACAAGTGAGTTAAAATTGTTTTTCCCCGGTTGACTCAAGGCGCCATGAAGCTGCATTGACCGTAAGACCTGGGACCCGTTTCTCGAAAGTCCCGATAATTTTTTGGGCCCGAAAAGCCATTTGTGAAACTGCCAACCGCTTGTTTTGGAAAGCCGATCTTTTAACATGTTCTAAAAGTAACAGACAGAAAAATTACCGTGAAGTTTGACGAGTTTTAAAATCCTCTCCGTTCTTGAGATACAAAGAGAATTGTGACACCCGAATATGGCCCGTAAAGTTTCGGGACTTCCGAGAAACGGGCCCCTGGTCAGGGAACTGGGTCTGAGTCCTTTTGTCGGTATTTGATTGGTCGTCGTCATGTTCCAAGACAGGATCAGCGGCGTTGATCAGCCGAACTTGCGAAATCGTCATTAAATTTCATTAAATGAAGACCGTTCCTGTTCCACCGAGTTGATCTGATTTGTAATACCTTGAGGGAGAATAAAATATCATCTTTACGAACATGGGGGACAACGAAGGGAAGTCCGCAAAGCCGTTCAAACAGCGCAAAAGTTTTGGTAAGTTGCCCAACAGATTTGCATGTTGAACTTGATTGTTTATACGTCGTTTTCTGGCGAGCACGTTTTGTTCCTAATCGAGATCATTGCTCTTTTCGTGAATTTGACAGTCAGTAGAAGAGATGAAGTGGCTGGAATCAGAGCAAAGTTTCCCTCCAAAATACCTGTGAGTTAATGTTAAATTTGAGTTGTTACATTCGACTATTTTTGAAGGCATGGTCTAGAGCTTTTACTGATCAGTGCAAAACTTTCTGTATACCTCTTTTTCTTCAGGTAATAGTCGAAAGATACCACAAAGAAAAAGATCTTCCTTTGCTCGACAAGACGAAATTTCTTGTCCCTCAGGAACTGACTATGAGTCAATTCGTCACCATAATAAGGTTTGTGGTGAAAATAAAACTATTGTTTAGAACATCACTGTTAGCAACTCGCCGAAGCATATTCTGTAGTGCACGTTCTTAATTGTAACATGTTTCGTACATGTTCTATAGAATTATACTTATATGATCTCGCTTTTAGACCATAACAGGAAAAATGCAGATTAAGTTAACAGAAATATTAGTTATTATACTGGTTTGCCATTTCTAGTAGCAGTTTATTATGGCAATCTGCATGGGTTTCTCAAAATCTCGTGCGAACTAAGTTCAGTGATAATTGTGGGGTCAAAATGTCAAGAGAAATAATTCCCTTATTTAATGTTGGCAGTAAGTGAGATGCTGGGTTAGGTCTTGAAGATGTTAAAACAACAGCATGTTGAAGCACAGAAAGGCTTGCCTGGTTTGCAGAATCTAATAATAGGATATTTTCACTGACAAAAATGACAAAATCAGTTTCCCTTTTTTCGTGCTTTTTGTTCTTTTTGTGTCTTTAAGATACCATGAGTTATATTCCTAAATAGGTTACACTGTAAATTATTCATGAAACACAGTATTTGTGTTAGTATTTTAATTGTGATGACTTTGTATTTTAAAAGTTTGAAGCTTTTATTGCAAAGCACAAGTTCTTTATTAATATTTAATGGTAATTGAAGCGAGTGGAGTGCAATTTGGTCTGAAATCATACGTGTGATTTCAAAATCAAGAAATCGCAAGTATGATTTCAGACCAAAATTGCACGACACCAGAGTTAATAGTTCAATTACGACTTTATTACATCCATTTAGAAATGACAAACAATAATTGTTTTAACCATTGTTTTGCAACTTTTGTTCCCATCTGGATCAATAAAATATTGGTACTGACTAAAACCCTGTATTTTAGTGATTAAATGATCATATTTTAGTGATTAAATAATAATTATTTTAAAATCGCTAAAATACAGGGTTTTAGTCAGTACCAATATTTTATTGATCCAGTTGGGAGCAAAAGTTGCAACACAATGGTTAAATTTTCCTGCAATTTTAATGGTTACCTTAAAAAAGCCTTGAAATCTGATTGGTTGTTTTGTTTTAGTGTTCCATTCTCATTGGCTAAGGAAATGGTGTGATTTAGAGCAAATAAATTGTGCGATTTGGTAATAAATTGCACTGGTGGGAGCCAGTTAGATTGCAAGGATCACCAGTGATTTCTAAATGGATGGAATAAATAAATAAATAAATAAATAAATAAATAAATAAATAAATTGAAGTAAACTATTATTGAATGAAATGTTTGTTTTTGATGAATGTTGAAAGCTAAAGTACATGACATGTATGATCTGCTCCAGGAATCTAAGCCTCGACACACTCAAAACCATCTTTCCTATGATTTAATTGGAGCTGATTTTGTTTGATTTGATTCTTGTACATTGTACCCGGCTAGTCCCATAGCACTAAATACTGTTGCCACTTAAATAAACATGGCATCAGACTGACAGTATGCGGTGATGCAGATCCACATAATTCCCTAGAATCCGCATCCGCCGCATAATCACAATATTTTCCGCATAAAACTGAAGAAATGCCTGATAATTAATTAGTGATAAAGCAGCTACTTACCATCTTCACAAACACAAAAGCCAAAGAGATTGACTACTTTGAAACGCTTTTTTTTCCTGAACATTGAAGAAAACACTCGGTTTCATTCGCAAGATGAAAGTTCGTAAGCAGTTTCCACACATTTTTCGGGAATGAGCCTGGACTCTAGTTAAACCATTTTCATAACATACGCTAGGCTGGAACTCAACAAGGTATGAAAATTTAGCCACAAGTTATAGTCGCAAATTAAAGTGTATTATTTGTACAAGTAGGGACAATCATTACGATGAAGTTGTACAAAACAAAATAGGAACCCGCAATACATATGTGTAAAAAACCGCTCAAAATGGTGAATGATCGAGGGAATGGATCGTGGTTCAGCCACATCACAATTTTGCTCCATATCTCCAAATTGAAGCAAAATAATATTCATGACAAGAAACAAAATAATTTTTTATTGCTTTATTTCTTTTAGCAAAAGTTTTGGCAAAAATGCCGATTACTAACCCTTTTATTTTAACGGTGAAAGCTGGTCGCAAATTGGTGACTCTTCCAGATATCTTAATCGCAAAGGGAGAAAATTCAGTTGTAAATACGACTGTAATAGTCGCAATTTCGAGTCTTAATTTACCATAATCATGTAAATACATTAAAGAGGCCTAATTATTAGTGCTATAAATTGTTTAAATTTCCGCATAATCCGGTGTAATTTCTGCATAATCAGCGCATGTTTACACATAATATGGCCAAAAATTTCCACATAATCTTCAGAAGCCCTGAATGAAGTACTGTACATTATTATTGTGATCTTGGTGGAAAGCCAACTGCTCTCACCACTGAACTTTTCCTACTCCCGGTTGGGCAGTTACGGTAGAATTCTGCAAGTAACGGCCCTTGTTACTTCCGGATTTAACATGCCTAAGGGGTCGCTCCTTTCGGTAGCCGTCTCACACAGAAAGTAAACTTTTCAATAGGATTGAGTCAAGTTAAAAATAAACTAAGGATCACAAAGTTTCTGGCTTTGCTTAGTCCACTTGTTCCATCTGCATGACACACTACGCATTATGCCTATAAATAGTTGGTTTTTAGTTCAGGGAAACTGAGACAATATTTGCCATATACCTTACAGTATCGTATTAGAGTTTTTTTGCACATTCCAGTTGCTGTACTCCAGGAGACAATAATCATTGTTTCATATTTTGCTGTAGTTTTGTTCTTCAATCAATCAATCCTCAAGTACGGTGTATTTGTGCTTACCTACCACATTGTTATTTTAAGTTACATTATTGAAGAAGCTGCTTGAGGCGTTACTTTCAGGGGTGCCATTACTTGCGGGATTTAACAGAAGCGTTAAAAATTTAAGTAAACATAACAGGGGGATTGGGGGGGGGGGGGGGTTACTTTTGGAATTCTTCACAAGTCCTTATGTAAACACTATCAAGCTCTGGACGCCTCATCTTTGTATGAAAAGTTCTATTAAAAATTTGATGTGTCCATGCTGAAGAATGTAATTTGAAATCATTTTTTGTTTTGACTGAAGGGAATAAGAGGCATACTGTAGATCAGTAGACTTTTCAAAAGGTTCCTTTTAAACATATGTAATAAGGCAGAATCCTCAAATATATGTACATTTACAGTACTTGTAAGCAATTTGTTTGTTTTTTTTAACTCCGGACAAAATAAAATAAACAAGAATAGAATTTCTTAATTTTCTCATGCCGTTGGCTGAAATAGTCAGAAAACTTTATTTTCCAAATCCTATGAGTGGCATTAGCGGTGCATCTGCATGCAGTTTTAACCATTCAGACTCAGACTCAGACCGCACGTTATATGGAATCTTCGTTATAATAATAATAATAATAATTATTATTATTATTATGGGTAGTGGGTGGTTGGGTGACACACAAAAATAAGTTCGTGATGCTAATCCACCTTCCGTCACATTTACAACTTTAGCGTAAGACCTTACTTGATTTCTGTCAGTTATTAGTTTGCCCTCTTGCATGTACTGTACTAATACTAATACTAAACTGTAATACTAGTGTATTGCTAGCGAGGATTAACTAACCACGGTTCTAAACAACTCCATTTATTACACCAGCTTTCTGTCAGTCGCTGTACTTTTCACAAGGGAGGTTGAATAGGGTTCAAAATCTAAATTACAGCAAATCGCGTTAGTGATATGAAAAACAGTTATCCCTTATAATCAAGCAAAGATATTTACCCAGTGGTATCTCACAGTTTCTCTCAATTCCTCTTACTAGCAAGTGACTTAAGTTGCGTAATCATGTCTATGACGTCACCTAACAAATTCTAATCACGGATTGTTGGCGATACACTCCCCCGCCAAAAAAAAGGTTACAGTAATCATAGTAAATAGTATCTGAGAGTTCACTTAGAAGTTAATTTTGTTTTCATCAATCGGTATAAGTAATACAAGTCTCTGTACAGGACGTTGAACAGTGACATATCCTTTGCCTTGGTATTGCTTCATAGGTTCGTTTACGGTGAGATTCTTGTATTGCACGTCTACTCTTCGCACTTTCCCATCTGCACCTGGGTAAACATTTGACACTTTTCCAAGCTTCCAGTTTCCTCTCACTAAGTTGGAATCTTGTATCATAACTACGTCTCCGATTTTCAAATTTCGGTGAGATGTGTGCCATTTTTGCCTTAATATCAAGCTTGGGAAGTAGTTCGAGTTCCATTTTTTCCAGAATGTATGAACAATTGTCTGGACGAACGTGAAACGTTTTTGGGTGTTCGCGTTTTCATCAAATGGGCCATTTGGTATCCTGCTTGTGGCTCTGCCTAACAGTAAGTCATTTGGGCATAAATATGCTCCGTCCTCAGGGGATGTTGGGTGTCGCCCTATTGGTCTTTCATTCAGCAAGTTGGCAATCTCGAACAAAACTGTTTGCAATTCAGAGAAGGTTAAAGCATTTTCACCAACCGAGAATTCAATTGCTCGCTTGACCGATCTTATAAGAGCTTCAGTTACTCCATTTTGCCATGGGGCATCTGCTGGGGTGAAGATCCATTGCAATCCTTTCATGACGCCATATTCCTTAATTTTCTTCCAATCCCATGTTTTTGTTATAGCGGTTAGTTCCTTACTTGCTGCAATTAGTTGAGTACCGTTGTCAGACAATAGCTTGGATGGATATCCGTTTAGGGACACAAATCTTCTGAGTACCATCAGAAATTTGTCTGTACTATAATCTGCTGCCAGATCCAGATAAACAGCTCTTGTTCCGAGACAATTAAATATTACTCCATAAGCTTTAGAGAACGTTCTCTTCTTTACCTCGTCCCGAATTTTAAAGGGACCAAAAAGATCAATTCCTGTACTGTACCATGGCGGTGCTGGCTTCAATCTGTCTTCAGGTATTTGGCCCATCACTTGCTGACTTGTTTTCTTAGCAAGTTTTTTGCAGATAACGCATCTGAACTTAATCGATTTTACCAACTTAAGGAGTTTGGGTATCCAATATTTGGTGCGCACTTTGCTGGCAGTAGTTAGAATGCCATGATGTCCTCTTGCATGAGTTTGTGCTACATAGAGATGTGAGAACGGATGATCATATGGTAGTAATATAACTTCGTTGTCACCGTAATTTGTTTGTAACTTTGCAGTACGACTGCTTACTACATAGATGCCGTCTTTGCGTGTGATAGGACACAAACGGTTGTACTTGCCATTTTCAATATCATTTCTCATGTTCTGCTGAATCTCTTTGATCCAGAAAATCTCTGACTTTTTAATATCTTCAGGTGTCAGTTCTTGCGTTGCGCTTTTAAATGACGGTTTGGGAAATTTGCTGTAAAATTTCAAAATTCTTGCAGTGACACGTAGTAGTTTGCCGTAACTCGAATATTTGGCGATGTCAATTCGTAACGCTAGGGTATCATGAGTTCCTTCTATCTTCGTTACCATTGTAGTCCGGATTACTTCGGATAGTTTTGGCTCCAAGTAATCACGAGTGATTGGCCACTTGTCTTCTGTTTGTTTAAGAAAATCGGGACCCTTTTGCCATGTGCTTTCAAGTCCAATGTCATCGGGCTTCCTGCCTCTTGTCAAACAGTCAGCTATGTTATATTTACTCTCTACCCAATACCAGTTTTCAGGGTTTGTTCCTTCCTGTATTTCACCTATTCTAGTGGCGGCGAACGTGTTGAACCCGTATGAGCTTTTCTGTATCATGGCATGTACAATCTGAGAATCTACGATGTGGTAGATCTTTTCAAAGCGATATCTACATTCCTTTTCTATGAACACTTTTAGGCGTTTGTTCAGTACCGCTCCACACAGTTCTATACGGTCAATGGACATCTTTTTTATTGGTGCAAGACGATTTTTGGACAGTATTAAATTGCTCTCAAATTGGTTATTCTTTCTTTGCCACCGTACATATGCACATGCAGCGTATGCGTCTTTGGATGCGTCACTAAACACAACGAGAATGGGGTCGCCAATAGCATCCATTGGTTTAAGGCATCTCGTAAATCTGATTTGATTCATGTCTTTCAAATCTTTGAAGAAAATAGACCAATTCTGTTGGTTTTCCTCGGGTATAGGGTCGTCCCAGTCAAGTTTCGGTTCAGTTCCCCACAAACGGCGTAAAAGAATTTTGGCCCTTACTGTAAATGGTCCTGCCAACCCTAGGGGATCATACACGCTGTTGATCTGTGACAAGATTATACGCTTTGTGAGCTGTTGGGGATCTTGGGTGGGGACGATATCGCTCGTAGACCTTGAAGTATGTATTCGCTTGGTAGTAAAGTTAACCTTGACTTCGAAACACAGTTGATCTTCTGATTGACTCCATTTAACTCCAAGTATCTTTTCTGTTTGTTCCTCGATCGGTATATTTGTTTTTTCTTGTCTGTCAGTATCGCTTGAGAACATCCACTCTTTGACTTCAAATCCTCCTTTAATAATAGCCTTCTCGATATCTTGAGTCAGTTTAATAGCTTGTTTGCGATCGTCCGTACTTTCGATTATGTCGTCCATGTACGTATTTCTTTGTATTATATCTGCTGCTTCTGGGTATTTCTCTCTTGACATCTCTGCGGTTTTTCTCAGAGCAACGGTTGCAATTGTAGCTGACGGCTTGTCACCGAATGAAACTCTGAGCATTATGTATGTGTCGGGTTCTCTTGTACTATCCATATCCCTCCACAGAAATCGGTGGGTGTGCTGATCTAACTCTGTCATCTTCACAGTGTGGTACATCTTTTTAATATCACCAATGAAGGCTACTTTATTCTCTCGGAAACGTATAAGGACTCCCAATAAGTTATTGAGTAGGTCAGGACCTTTAGCCCAATACTCATTCAAGATATGACCCATGTAATTGGCGCTGCTATTGAACACTATGCGCACTGGGGTAGATTTGGAATCAGGCTTGAGAACTTCATGATGTCCGATATAATGCACCGGTCCTTTGTAGAGTGTTAGTTCCTTTTTGGAGAGTTTCCTGAGACCTCAGAGACTCTTAGGGAGGTTGAATAGGGTTCAAAATCTAAATTACAGCAAATCGCGTTAGTGATATGAAAAACAGTTATCCCTTATAATCAAGCAAAGATATTTACCCAGTGGTATCTCACAGTTTCTCTCAATTCCTCTTACTAGCAAGTGACTTAAGTTGCGTAATCATGTCTATGACGTCACCTAACAAATTCTAATCACGGATTGTTGGCGATACACTCCCCCGCCAAAAAAAAGGTTACAGTAATCATAGTAAATAGTATCTGAGAGTTCACTTAGAAGTTAATTTTGTTTTCATCAATCGGTATAAGTAATACAAGTCTCTGTACAGGACGTTGAACAGTGACATATCCTTTGCCTTGGTATTGCTTCATAGGTTCGTTTACGGTGAGATTCTTGTATTGCACGTCTACTCTTCGCACTTTCCCATCTGCACCTGGGTAAACATTTGACACTTTTCCAAGCTTCCAGTTTCCTCTCACTAAGTTGGAATCTTGTATCATAACTACGTCTCCGATTTTCAAATTTCGGTGAGATGTGTGCCATTTTTGCCTTAATATCAAGCTTGGGAAGTAGTTCGAGTTCCATTTTTTCCAGAATGTATGAACAATTGTCTGGACGAACGTGAAACGTTTTTGGGTGTTCGCGTTTTCATCAAATGGGCCATTTGGTATCCTGCTTGTGGCTCTGCCTAACAGTAAGTCATTTGGGCATAAATATGCTCCGTCCTCAGGGGATGTTGGGTGTCGCCCTATTGAAACAAACAGCAAACAGCAAACAGTGGTAATAACTTGATGGAAAGAGATAAGATATATTCATATTCCATCCATGTTCATGAAATAAGCCAAATCTGAGGAAAATGTCACATGATGGTTGTACATACAGGCCTTTCTCTCTTAATCCTCATCGTGCTAGGTAGCAAGCACATAAGGCCATACATTGTATGTGCAGGCCTTTACAGAATGATGTAGTTTTATTTTACAGGGACGACCAAATACTTCATAAAACTGAGTTACGGTAATTGTCAGCTGGTGTAATTGAGTAGAGTATACACCGTGAACTGTCTGTGGTCATTGTCAAAATGAATTTTCATCTTAGGTTTGAAAGAATCTGTCTTGAATCACTTCAATTAAGCTGGGAAAAAAAGTAGACACCTTTTCTGAGTGAAGTACCCCATGCTTTTCATTGGCATTCAGAATTTATTCAAACCTCTGAACAGTGATTGTAATTTTTCATTTAGACAGACATCTTTTACTTTTCTTTGCAGAAATCGCATGTCTTTATCATCAACACAAGCCTTTTACCTTATAGTGAACAACAAAAGTTTAGCGAGCATGTCAATGACTATGGCTGAGGTTTACAAAGAGGAGAAAGATGAAGATGGATTTCTTTATATGGTTTACGCTTCCCAAGAAATGTTTGGCTTATGACTTAACATCCTTATATGACAAGTAATAATTATTTGCCATGACTGTGTCCATCCAGTTTTATTCTACCTACAAGATCTTATTAACACAGTTGAATTTGGGCTCTTATGTGTGAGTTAGCAGTGCCTTGGAGAGAAAAATTGACATAAAGTACATTTGTCATAAAATCTTGAGGACTGGTACACATCTTTTAAGGACATCAAATTAACGGCATAATTTATGAACAGTGTACCTTTCAGAGGTATTATTTAGAAAATCAGCTTTAATTATAATAATAATAATTAGTATTTTTTATTTGTCATATTGGTGAGTGTTTCATGTGGGATTTAACTGGGTTGATGGCACAATCCAGAACGTTAAAAGTGCTCAGTGTTATTGTAAGTGAGTTCTTTTTACAGCCAAAACTGCTCAAGCGTTCCTCTGACGAGCGGATAAATATAAAGTTCATTAAATTGCAAATTTTATTTCAGGAATCATATCAATAATCTTGTCGTCGTATGAATAATGCAAAATTCAAATCAAGCCTCAGTTCAAAACGCGAATTTTGATTGGATTATTGCTCGCTTCCAGTGCCAGACTGGCGTGATAAATTTACAGGTGTACCAATTTGCATAATCTGTCAAAGTCGTAACAAGTGTAATTTGCCTTTCTTTTAAAATTCATTTCTCTGTCCAATCTTTGGAATTCAAAAAACACAGTGTCTCAAGTTTGAGGACACTGGTACGATTACTGCAAGGTAATATTGCTAGAGTGAAATGACCGTTGTTTGACAGATTATTACACATTATGCAAATCAGTAAACCTGTGAACTTCTCACGTCGGTCTGGCACCGGAAGCCAGCAATATGCGAATCAAAATTCGAGTTTTGAACTGAGGCTTGATTTGAATTTTGCATTATTCATCCGACGAACAGATTATTGAAATGATTACTGAAATCAAATTTGCAATAATGAACTCATTAATCCCCTCATCAGAGGAAGGCTTGAGTTGTTTTGACTGTAAGTGGCTGGAAAAGTCTGACTTTATCAACTCGGATTGGCCAACTTGAAGTAAGATACTGCCATGAGATATTTTCCCTTAGCAAGACTAAGCAAGCCGTAGTTTTAATCCATTGCCTCCAGGGAGTGAGACTTTACAGATTTTGGCAGACAATTTTACATGTCAACTGGGGCATCTTGGGATGCCTGTGGAGTGAATGGGTTAACCACTTTTGCAATACCTCGGTGAACATGTTGGTCAGGCAAACAATCCAAATATTAAATCAATTCATTCTTTGCTTTTTTTGGAATTTTTTTGCTTTCTTTGTGAAATCATTATCTTTCCAAATTTATGATACACAGTGCCATAGTTTTATAGCATAAAGTGCAAAAAACAAACAAACAAACAAAACAATCAAATTGACAGGGCTAGTCAATACAGAATACTTTACGAAGGTCATCAACAGCTACTTTTTCAGTTTTCATACTTTTCCAGACTGCAATTTACAGGGAAGCAAAGGAAAAAGGTCTGATCAGAAGCTATTGTCTATTTCATACTGTAGCATATTCTCTTCTTACATATGTCACTCTGTTGTCAGACTAACTGCAGCCAAGGGATGCTTGACTTTTCTTTGTTTTATTCATCTAAGTGATTTTGATGTCACTTTTCCATGGGTAACTTGACAAAAGCCCGATAATGTGAGATATGTCCAGGTTTGACCCTAATTAGATGCACCCAAATTTCAATAAGCGTCACGAAGTGTCCCCTTGCTCTTCCAGCCAACTTCAACATCACTTGTGTCTCAGAATACAGACAATTTATGTCACAAAGTGTCCCCCATATGCTGCTCTTTAAGTGAAGCTTAACTGCTGCATTTACCCAAAGCTAAAAATAACGCTAACCTTTACCCTTACCTTATTGTTGAAAATAGGTAGCAAATGCTTAGACTTAAAGGGACACTTTGTGTTGGATGTCAAAATTGGGCATGCATCTAATTAGGGTCAAACCTGGACATAAGGGTAATGTGGCCAAAAAGATTAATTTTACACAGTTTTAGAATACATTTGACAACTTTTGGCTTTCTGTATTCTGTGTGTATAAACCTTGGCAGGAATTCGCAAATCACACCTACGGAATAACAAGTGTTCTGCAGGTCAGAACAATGTGTCATTTGTCAAGCTGAGATTTGCTACTGCCAATGTTGATACTTCTTGAAATCCTCACATAGATCTGATTCTCTTTTCTATATTGGTATCTGTGCTCTTGAATGATGTGCTGTGGTGATGGACACTATTGATTTATTATGGAACCTCAGTGTAAAATAATTGAGTACATTTTCGTCAGCACCTACCCAATGTAGTGAAGTGAAATCCATTGTGATTGTTCACTCTACTTAATTATTGATCTATAAAGATTGTTTGTTTTTGGCCATCTCAGATGGAGGTAATTTGTTAGATTTTAATTGCTGTTCCATCAAGCTACTTGGATATATATATATTTTTAATACAACGAATTAAAATAATTCCTGTCATTATTTTACACACATATAATAGATTATGTATTCGAGTAGATGTTAAATGTAGCTGTTCATACAGTATGTGCATTGCACATTATTAACATGGGCTGGGTGGGTAGGGTAAGTTGTCCTCCACTCACAATAATGGTACATGCAGCTTAAGCCATGTGGGGTTTTTACTATTAAATTTTGCTATGGTAGAAACTTTTTTGTCTCCAGTTAGTTCATATGGTAAGCAAAAGCTCCCAAATGGGAAATGATGTGTTCCTTTTGCCAATTATCCTCTCAAGTTTATTTAAGGGGAAGTTAGGAAGGCAGTTACAGTGCAGCTGAGGGAAAGCAAAGTAGAAAATGCATTTTCCTTGTGGAAATTTTGTATGGAAATTTTAGTATTACATGAGCTTCTCTGAGTTAAAAACTCTTCGGTTTCCCATACAGAGCTAGACTTTAGAATCCAATCGAAATTTGTGGGTTGTTTTGGTAAATGGGAAAGTATCATTACACAACTAAATGGGAGTATTTAGGATAGTCAAAAATTGATCATTTGCAATTTGTGCTTACACATTCATAGTAGGGGTGAAGTATGTATGACTAAGAATTTGTAGTTAATTCTTAAATTAAATTTCTTGTGACATTAAAAGTTAAGTTATCAAAACTGTTATGTCCAGAAATTTAAGTAATTCGATTCACGCCCAATTTTGATGGTGTTGTTTAGGTTGGGTAAATCCAGCTGTTTTTCCTTATTTGAGGAACAGAGTGTTGAGGAAATTCTGTGACAATGATTGTCTGTATACCTAGTGATGTTGTGGAAAAGAGCAAGGTGACAGCTTTT
>NC_090880.1:16687742-16720242 GCF_036669935.1 Montipora foliosa
ATAAAAAGCTAATTCAGAATTAACCTGATTATTACTCTTTGGGAAGGTTTGGAGCCAGTTGCAACAGCCAAGAAGTTAATATCGCGTTATAAACTCCCTAAAGCGGGGATTTTCGAGTTTGCGGCTAACGAACATTTGATATGGGATTTAAGAACACCGCGGTTCTTTTTGCGGCAATCATTTCTCTTGTATACGTAAGTGCCTTTTTGTCAAGTATTAACTCTTTCGTCTCATAAATCTTTTTTTTTTTTTGTAATGTTGAAAAAGATCTCACCGCCGCTGAAAAAAGGCAAGCGAGTATTATAACAGGCACAATAGATAATAATCTCTTCCAGGTACTATGTCCGTCGTACAAGTGAGCAAGTGTAAATTATCTGGTCAAATACTGAGATTGATAAAGTATTTTTTGGTTTTCAACTCGAACACGTAGACTTCATCATGGCCAATGCAAAAGCCTTTTTGTTCAATATTTTCACGTTCTAATCTTTTTATATCTAGCCAGTCTCCGAATCGATATATCGGTTGTGGAAGCGAAATAATTGGATCTCAGATATCATCATTATTACTTCCATTTTTTCCCGAGTCATTCATTGTTCATTATTGAAAAGTTGTTTGATATTCATTTTTTCGTATTCATTATTCTTTAACGGAAACCTTAAAATTCTTTATTCCGAATTGTCGCAAGATAAATATCCTTCAGGGGCACCCAACGAGAATATAGTTCAAAACCACTTAAACATAGCATTGTTAAACGCATTTTGGTATTTAAACGGTAGATATAGGCATATTTTTATCCCCTAAAATGTTTTTAATCTGTTGGGATTTCCTAGCTGAGAGTCTAGTGATCCGAAAATTATAGGGATCAAAACTTACCTTTTCGAAAATTTCAGCCAGAAAAAAGGCACCCGAAATTCTAGGTGACCTTTTTAGGGTAAAAATCCGTTAAAAATGGGCAATTATACCATTTTTTAGTTGCTCGAAAATCCTAGGACAGGCAGGCAATCAAGGAATCTTAGAAGAAATGTTCCGAAAACTCTAGATCTCAAATCGTCTTCCGAACAGATATTTTCCGAAAAATTGACGTTGGGTGCACCTGATCCTTATTACTTTTCTTTTATTCATTATTTCGCTTCCACCCCCAAAAGAAAATTGCGCGATTTAGTCAGTCAAACTATCAAGCTGTTTGTCAGACATTAAACCTAAGATCTTAAAATTGTCAATACTACTTGTAATGATTGTCTTTGAAGGTTTGATTTTTATCATTTTAAGAGTCTTCGGGCTGCCTCGGGAGATGACGACAACAGGACTAAACACGTTCTTACACTGGGATGCAATGTAATTACGGTAAGTAAAAACAAATAGATTCTCTAACTCTAAAAGATTAATTTGGATACCGATGTTTACCCTGAACTGAGAAAATCAAAAATGAGTGATTTTTTATCAGTAAGAACTTCCTTTCAATCCATTGCTCCTCACTTTGAGATGAAATCCCTCTCGATGCAAACTCCTCGGAAACCGCGCCATCTTGTTGTACTAGTTAACTTGCATGCTAAATCAAAGTTTGATTTCTACGTATTAAGGGGGCCGATTGTTGCAAGGCACCCAAGACCAAGGCAGATGTCGTCCGTCCCACCTCCTGCTTGGATTACCTTATAAAAGGAGCCTCAAAATGTGGCATCTACCGACTTTATGAACAAATCGTTATGCATTATGCTTTCGATTTCAGTAATTTCCCGAAAGTGATGGCATTAATAGAGCATTTTTCGTTTACTTTGTCGAACACAGAAGTGACGACGCCGTTAGATTTTATCGTGATCGGCTGCCAGAGGAAAAAATTCTCACTCATCTCGAAGTGAACCTGGCCCAAGCGCTCAATTTTCACGTGACGTCATCATTTTCTAAAATCCAAAACTAAAGAGCCACGAAAGTTTTTATCCTCATCAGGCATAAGAGGCGGTAAACTTGTATCCATTTGCAATTTTAAAGCTCAATAGCGTGCTTCGTTTGGAAACCAGAGCATTTTGAATTTCTGAGTTATAGCGGTGCGTGACACGAGGCGACGATCGAGTTTATTGAGAAATATATATTTATCTCATGGTTTTGAGCCTTTTTAGAATTTAAAGCATTAGGAAAAGTGCTTAGGTAAATAGCTGTCTGTTCAGTACAGATGATCACTCGCCTAGATAGCCAAAGTAAGTAACAGATGTTGACACTATTTTCCCGCCGCCATATTGGTGCACCACAGATGTGCACCAACATGGCGTTTTCATACTGGGCTCTGTAAATTTCTGCGAAACATTTCGACGAATATCTGAAGTTTGGGGAAACGCACAGGCCTAAAACTTGGAGAAGTGTTTTCTTCATTTATCTTCTACAAAATCACGAATTTTTGACTTTTTCCACTGGATGGTTTTCGATTTATTTCTTTATTGCGTGACAGTGAAAACGATCTATCCCTGCCACACCGACACCCTTTCTTCGCTTTGTAAGACATGTTCCTTGGGATAAATTTTCATGTTTTCGCCCTAATTACCATACCTCCCTACACGTAGTATACTTATAAAAAGGTAAGTCAGAAGGAACATGATTATTACTCTTTGAGAAGGTTTGGAGCCAGTTGGAGTAGCCAAGAAGTTTATATCACGTTATAAACTCCCTAAAGGGATTTTCGAGTTTGCGGGCTAACGAACATTTGATATGGGATTTAAGAACACCGCGGTTCTTTTTGCGGCAATCATTTCTCTTGTATACGTAAGTGCCTTTTTGTCAAGTATTAACTCTTTCGTCTCATAAATCTTTTTTTTTCTTGTAATTTTGAAAAAGATCTCACCGCCGCTGAAAAAAGGCTAGCGAGTACCATAACAGTTACAAGAGATTATAATCTCTTCCAGGTACTATGTCCGTCGTACTAATGAGCAAGTGTAATTTATCTGGTCAAATACTGAGATTGATAAAGTATTTTTGGTTTTCAACTCAAACACATAGACTTCATCATGGCCAATGCAAAAGCCTTTTTGTTCAATATTTTCACGTTCTAATCTTTTTATATCTAGCCAGTCTCCGAATCGATATATCGGTTGTGGAAGCGAAATAATTGGATCTCAGATATCATCATTATTACTTCCATTTTTTCCCGAGTCATTCATTGTTCATTATTGAAAAGTTGTTTGATATTCATTTTTTCGTATTCATTATTCTTTAAAGGAAACCTTAAAATTCTTTATTCCGAATTGTCGCACGATAAATATCCTTCAGATCCTTATTCCTTTTCTTTTATTCATTATTTCGCTTCCACCCCCAAAAGAAAATTGCGCGATTTAGTCAGTCAAACTATCAAACTGTTTGTCAGACATTAAACCTAAGATCTTAAAATTGTCAAAACTACTTGTAATGATTGTCTTTGAAGGTTTGATTTTTATTTTTTAGAGTCTTGGGGCTGCCTCGGGCGATGACGACAACAGGACTAAACACGTTCTTACACTGGGATGCAATGTAATTACGGTAAGTAAAAACAAATAGATTCTCTAACTCTAAAAGATTAATTTGGATACCGATGTTTACCCTGAACTGAGAAAATCAAAAATGAGTGATTTTTTTATCAGTAAGAACTTCCTTTCAATCCATTGCTCCTCACTTTGAGATGAAATCCCTCTCGATGCAAACTCTTCGGAAACCGCGCCATCTTGTTGTACTAGTTAACTTGCATGCTAAATCAAAGTTTGATTTCTACGTATTAAGGGGGCCGATTGTTGCAAGGCACCCAAGACCAAGGCAGATGTCGTCCGTCCCACCTCCTGCTTGGATTACCTTATAAAAGGAGCCTCAAAATGTGGCATCTACCGACTTTATGACAACACAGGAAACAGCTTCCCAGCTTACTGTTACCTGAAGTCCGAACCTGGTACAGCATGGACCTTGGTCATGTCTTGGAGTACTCAATATCGCTCATTGCCCGCCTTGCAGCGGACGCCATTCAAGATCAACGCTCCAGTGAACGAGAATAGCCACAACTGGAATCAATACTGCCTTAGTTTGACACGAATGAGATCCATGCAGAGTCACTCCACTCACTGGCGAGCAACATGCAGTTACCCAACTCACGGCGTGGATTTCACCGATTACGTTCGCGGAACGTTTAAAGACCTCAATATCATCGATTACAGTGGGAATAACTTATGCAAGAGAGTGGAATACATCAACATCCGGGGACACACTGGAATCCTGAAAACGGTTCCATTCTGGCAGGGGTCAAAGGCTGGAGAAGAATTTCTACATACCGACAGTGGTGCTACCACCTGCGAATTTAAGGCGAATTCTGGTTCAGTCTACTCCGAAGACAACTTCGGGTTGTACCGTTACATAAACCACAAATTCCGCTGCACACGTGACAACAATTCCAGCACCCAGTGGTGGTTTGGAGCTCATCTCTAATCTTCAGCTCGTTTCAATATAAAAGGAACATCAAACTCCCCAACTCAGCTTAATTTAGGGAATAAAATACTGTAAACAGAACATAAGGAACTTCAAAAACGGAGAGAAAAAGTAATAAAAGGGATTAAAAATAATTTAAATCGCGTGGGTTCTTTAACACGGCTAACCGACGTGAGCAACACCGGCTGAAGAAATCGATTTTTGCTTTGATGATGGTCCCGAATGAAAACATTCCTATATGCACGAGGAACATTGAAAAGAAAATAATATAAAAGATGGGTCATTCAAATCACTCAAAATTCATAGCTCTTCTATGTTCTATATAGTCATTCTCAAGCTTTAACCATGCTCTCAGATGTGCGATTAGATCGTTTTTGGATGAATGACCATACTACAAATTATTCAGAAATTCGCAGAGAAGACTTTGACGTTTAGTGGCTCGGAGTTGGTTGAGCATCAAGCTTTCGTGCGGGAGATCGTAGGTTCAAAACCCCTGTCGGTCCAACACTAAGGGCTTTAAATTAACTGTGGAGAGCTGCTTCCTCAGTTGTAATTTCTTGTGAAGCGGAGTGACAGTAGCTGCTTTCCATGATCTTGGTATTTCACCACAGCGGATTGATAAATTAAAGATGTGGGTAAGTGGAGCGGCTAGAACATTGGAATCGACTGTAAGTATGCGCGAGTGAATGTCCTTGAGCCGGGCCAGAAGATTTGCTGGCACACAGCGATGACAATTATTTCCGAACAAAGCTAAATGGTATGTCTTTAAATACAAAGTCTGGGGTATCTCGTGGTGTCAAAATCAGACGATCACAATAAGAGCTTACATTCAATGTGGGAAGAAGGCTTTTAAGACGACTACCCACTGACTTAAATTAGCAATATCCAAACTGCCCGTAAAGGTTTTATCATCAAGCGAAATTTCTTGCACTGCAACCTTGCTTTTCTTAGGTATGAGCTTTCTAATGGAAGACCATAGTTAGGAGGCATCCTGGGCTTGAGTTTTAAGCAGGTTATTGAAGTAATCTCGTTTAGCTAATTCAATCTGCCGAGTGACAGAATTACGCAACTGTTTGTAACTGGTCCAATCTAGACCTAATTTGAACTTACAAGCTTTGCGTTTCATTTTGTCACGTTCCTTCATCATAGATCTAATCTGGTCAGACATCCATCCAGGTTGTGACCCGTGTACCCACAGAGTTCTCAGAGGAGCGTGTTTTAAACACAGGCTCCCCAAGCTGAAAAGACGTGGTGTATGCGACAGCTTGTGTATATAGAGAATTGTATGGGAAAATCACCGATCGTAAAAAAATTGTGTAAATAACTATCTCATTTGAAATAAAGTTTTCCTACCTCAAAGGTGTGACGAACTTGTCTCTTCTGCCGAGTTTAGAGCCATTCTGACGCCGTCTAGTGAAGTTATCCGGAAACCGTTACTAAAATAATAGGAAGGCCGACCACTCCATCCATCGCTGGCCAGACCTCACTCCACAAATCGTTTACTCCTCAACAGTCCCGAATCGCAATAAAAACAACAGTTCCATAAAGCCCAATAAATTTCACTGCAAATACGTGTGTTTCAGTGGTCGAAAGACTCGTGAAGAACGAAAACTTTGCCTTAAAATTCACCTCTTCGGCTTTCCTCGGAGGCTTGTGACCGAGCAGTCAACAACGGCCGCTCGCAAGCTGGTTTCACCCTCAACTCTGATTGGAGGGTCGTGTTGCCAGCGCGCGGTCAAATTCAAATGGACCAATCAGAGTTGAGAGTGAAACCAGCTTGCGAGCGGCCGTTGTTGACTGCCCGGTCATAAGCCTCTGAGGAAAGTTTTCGTTCTTCACGAGTCTTTCGGCCACCGAAACACACGTATTTGCAGTGAAATTTATTGGGCTTTATGGAACTGTTGTTTTTATTGCGATTCGGGACTTTTCCTGTTGAGGAGAAAACGATTTGTGGAGTGAGGTCGGGCCAGCGATGGATGGAGTGGTCGGCCTTCCTATTATTTTAGTAACGGTTTCCGGATAACTTTACTAAACGGCGTCAGAATGGCTCTAAACTCGGCACAAGAGGCAAGTTCGTCAGACATTTGAGGTAGGAAAACTTTATTTCAAATGAGATAGTTATTTACTCAATTCTTTTACGATCGGTGATTTTCCCATACAATTCTCTATATACACAAGCTGTCGCATACACCACGTATTTTCAGCTTGGGGAACCTGTGGTTTTAAACAGACATCCTTTAGAAAAGTCTCCATACCAGACCAGGCATCATCAGGAGAGTCAAAAAGATATATCGTGTCCCAAGGTTGGCTTTTTGAAACTATGAACTTTGATCACCTTCGGCTTAGGTCGGGGACGTTTGGTTGGAAATACAAAAGAAAAATTCTTTTCGCAAAATTTGCATAATAATAAAGTTTAGTTCCCAAAGGAGAGACAGGTTATTGTTCTTGCCATCCAATATGGACGCCGTGACGTCACATGAACCAGCGATGTGGTAAAGAAAATGTATGAAAAATGCGCGGTTAGATGAGCACTACACTACTCACTCTCTTCGTCGTAGTTATGCTACACGATTGTATGATGGTGGTGTCCTAGAACAACTTATCGAAGAAACTACTGGTAATCGATCTTCCGATGGGGTCAGAACATATGAATGTACCTCATCAACACTTAAAGGGGAAACAAGCTAAATTTTGCCGGGAGTCTCTTTCAAAAAGGACTGTAATTGATGTAGAGGAAAAGGACAATTTCAAACGGTCCTGAGCAAAATTACATGCACTGCTGCATAAGTAAGGGATAAAGGAGCAAAGCTGGAGAAATGCGTAGTAATCATTCAGTTGTTGTATGCACTAATTGCACGAAAAGTGTTATTTCGTATAAATGAACTTCTGACTAGAATACTTCTTAATCAATACAATAAACAGTGCTCCATTCTCACCGTCACCTTGATGCCGTTTACTCTCAGTGTTTGAAAGTTTTAGTTGCACCGAGTCGAACTTCGAAACAAATTTAAAAAATTGAATTGAAATAAATGAGAGTTAGACCGAAACGGTGCTGTTGAAAAAGATCTAAATTATCAGGGATAGTGCTCTGTACACACATTAAACTTGCTGAAACAGGACAACTGCAATTATTTTAATATTGCAGCCTGTTTGATTTAGCACCTTTAGAATGTATTACCCCTGATAATTTCCCTGCTGACAAAAAGAACCGCCCCCATTTTCCCGAGACAGTTGTTTTAGCATCTTAAAGACTGCAATCGTTGATTTAATGCAGAGAGAGAACAATAGGATTTCATGAGAATCAGTAATTATATATATTACAGTGGACAACGCCACCTTTCTTTTCCAGAGGGTCGTGGTCTTTAACTTGCGATAACTTTGATCTTACATAGACATTGGGCTATGATTGTCATGGCTTATATTCTTATAAGGCTTACAAGGGTCAAATGTCTCATTAACGTCAACTTAACTATCCATGTTTACTTCAGGATTTGGATAAGAGGTTTGGGGGGACTCTTTTCATCTTTTCAGTTGCCACTAGACATGAGAGATTCCACCTTTCGCGTTTTCGGCACACGGTAAAGATCGGGCTGAAACTTGTGGATTGCCCTTGTAATCAATATCTCAATCACAAGTTCTCTCACGAGAACACAGCCCAACAAGATTGACCTGCTCCCGAGCAAGTGGCTTCATAGCTCAGTTGGTAGAGCTTGCACCGGTATCGCGGAGGTCATTGGGCAAGCCCTGTTGAAGCCTCTTACATTTTTCCTGGTGTCTCTGTGACACAATTTCCCAAATTGTCCAGATAAGTGCGAGGGATCACGTATCCATTTCGTCTATAACCCGCACTTCAAATCATACACCACATTTATTAATTAACAGTGTGATAGAAATATAGACATTTTAACACGTACAACGAAAAAAGCAAGGTGACACAAACACCAACCCAGTGTGGCCAACACCGGTGTGACCATGGACAGCTGTTTTGGCCTTGCTGGGCCTCATCAGCATGGCGTAGCTAACATACCAGGCGGATGCTGATGAGGCCCAGCAAGGCCGAAACAGCTGTCCATGACTGCTAATTGACCGGGTGAAATGGTTGTGTGCATGCGTGGTGTGCTGGCCACCGGGTTGGTGTTTGCGTCACCTTGCTTTTCTCGTTGTATTTTAACACGCGCCTGAAAAGTAACCTATTTACTCTGGAGTCTGACATTTACACTTAGTCGCCACCATTCCTCTTTTTCCCAAGCTAGTTGTCTCTTTTGTGAACGAGAAGATT
The DNA here is from genome assembly GCF_036669935.1 of Montipora foliosa. Taxonomy (NCBI): domain Eukaryota; kingdom Metazoa; phylum Cnidaria; class Anthozoa; order Scleractinia; family Acroporidae; genus Montipora; species Montipora foliosa. Next base: position 16,696,453 of record NC_090880.1, read on the forward strand.
TATGGGAGACGATTGTTAGCCTCTACACCGCACAGTAACGCCTCCAGGCATCTTGTTATCTTTCGAAGTGTGCCCTGATGTTCATGGCATGAATAATGAAGATGAAAGGTGGAAATTTGATGACGAAAAAGATGAGCTCAAGCTTGAAATAAAATGTATAATTCTGTTCGTATGACTGTGTTTAGCTTCGATTCTTTGCTTTCCAAACCCCAAGTAGTTCACAAGGTCGACAGTACCAACAATTAAATGGTTATTTATTCGGTCTGTGTCTCTACCCACCCTCTGAAGAACCGGAGCCGACCAGAAAAGTGTTACGTCTCCTAAGTTCAGTTCACAGGTTTCTGTCTCAGTTTATCTCTATAAATCTGGGAAATTGCGAAATTTGAGTTGTTTGAGGTTTGGAGTCGTCATTTTTTTCGTAGCTTTGAGAGAAACTTTTAAGAAACAAAATACTTCCAAAACATACCGAACCAAGAACCAACTGCTTAGCAAAATTGCTCGGTGTGATTTTAACGGTTCGTAAACATTTTGCGGAATGCCTGTTTCCATCCCATTAATTCGTAAAGATCGTTTACCGAAACGGTTAGTTTCCCGAACCGTCGAGAGTAGCACTAAATTTTGATTAACCCGGCTGTAGTCCAATTTTGACCAAGAAGATGAAACACGTCTTTTTACGTGATGACGTAACTGTTAGGTTCGCAAGTATGCTAGGGAAAACTGTGGTTTTACATGTGCATGCAGCCATCTTGATATTTGTGTGGAGTGTGAGTCTACGGAATCTGATGTAATCTTCGGGAGCGCTAAGCCTATCGGAGTTGTAATCTTAGGAGAACCGAGTCCAAGAAGCGAAAACTTATGGTTTTTCAGGTACTCGATGCAGATATCTCGCCCATGTAACTGAAGACGAAATCGAAGGTGAGATTTAACGATCAGACTTGTTCAAAGAAAACGTGAGGCTCGCCATTGCAAATATTGATGATGCGCTGTCAATCCCTGAGGGTTTTTGGCAACCGAACGTGTCAGGAAGCATGTTTGCAGATGGAGATAACAACGTGCGAACGGTGTACGTAATGGCAATTGGCGGTAATGGCGTAATGGCGTAATGGCGGTAATGGCGTAATTCGTTTGCATGTACCCGAACAAACCTCAAGTGAGGCTACCAAAGTTGGAATTGAAGAAGTTTGATGGTGATCAAAGTAAGTTGACTTCTTTCTGGGATACGTTTGAAGCCTCGATACATAATAACTTAAGTCTTTCTTCCATCGATAAATTCAACTACTTGATGTCGCTACTTGAACAGTCACAGCGGCTGAGGCAGCCTCGGGGTTGACACTGCCGAAAGCATCAAATTATGATGAAGGAGTAGCAATTTTGAAGGTTAGACTTGGAAACAAACAGCAGATAATTTAATCGCCACATGGAGATATTGCTGAGTCTTGACTGTGTAACATCCCAACATAACAGTAAGGGTTTAAGACAGCTCTTCGACACTGTGGAATCCAATGTAAGACTGAAGTTTAATGGCCCTGGGCGTTACTCATGAATCCTAAGGCAGCTTATTGTCATCCATTTTGATGAACAAATGACAGCTAGACCGTCTGCTTGCAATCTTTAAGAGAGAATTACTGAGAGGCAAGAGAAAGAGCTGAGCAGCCAGAGAAACCAAAGTCCAAACCTCCCCTTCCAAGCCAAATAGAAAGGGTTATGGGACAGCACACACCCTCCTCAGTGGTAGTGGCACAAGCTAAGTAATCCTACCTGCACTTATTGCACAGGGAAACACCCGTCAAGGGACTGCAGCACAATTACTGTAATTGATGTTCTAGTTCGTAAGGAACTGTTTGAGAAGTGTGGAAGATGTCTTGTGTGCCGTCTTAAAGGATAATATGTCAGTCGTAACTGTCCCTCCAAGTGTCATAATTGTGGTGGGAGACCCCCTGTCAGTATCTGTCTTGCTAATGTAAGCTGTGCACCTCTGATCTACCCAGCAACATCGGTACCAGTCTCAAGGCAGCAACGTTTAGCAGCACAACCAGAGAACAATAAAATTGTTTGTTACTCAAATTCTGCCACGCCAGTGTTTCTCCAAACCGCTCAATCTATTGTACTGTGTACAATCCTCATCAGCCTCACTGAAAGGGCAAGGCTAGAATTATCCTGGACAGTGGAAGTCAATGCACATGTTTGACTGATAAACTCAAGGATACCATTCATTTGTCAACAATAGAAAAGAAACGTATCTCAATCAAAACATATGGATCCACAACTGAAAGGGTAGAGCAAGTGAGTGTTGTAGAACTGGGAATAGACCTGAAGGAGGAACCTGATCTGTTGTTGTAAGCTTTTCCTTTACCATTGATCTGCCAACCATTGTAAGGCCAGCCTGTTTCAGTAACAAGTAGTGAAGGACAACATGTACAGCTGCTTTTCCGGATTTAGACTTGCTTATTACTGTAACAAAGAGGAAGTTCTTGAGGTTGACATTTTGATTGGGTCAGACTACTACTGGAGCTTAGTAACTTGGGCCACACCATCCGAGGAGTGCAAGGTAGAGCTGAAGAAGATCTGGGACCTGGAGTCTCTGGGTGTTAGGTCACCAAGTGTCTATGAAGAGTTCTTAGAGAAGCTATCATACAGAGGAGACCACCATGATGTCAACCTACCTTGGAATGCCACGCATCCACCGCTGCCTGATAATTATGAATTAAGTGGTCGGAGATTACGTAGTCTGTGGAGTCGACTTCGCATGGAGCCTGAGGTTCTAAGGGAGTATGATGGTGTCATACGAGACCAAATTCAAAGAGGAATTGTTGACGTTGAGTGGAGAGAGATGCCAGTCCAGGGTCAAATGGTGTCCATTACATTCCTCATCATGCCGTCGTCGTACGAGACAAGTTAACCAGGGAGCTGCACATAGTGTACGATGCTTCTGCAAAGTGAAATGGAGCCTCGATGAATGAATGTCTGCAGGCAGACAAGGCATTCTTGACATCATGCTGCTCCTTAGAGATCACTCAAATGGTGACTTTACCTGTACCACGAGTTTGCTTATGTGTTGGAACTCAACCTGGAACAGTTTGGTTGTGGATAACGGTATTATTCCTGCTGAAAATCGGATTTTAGCCTGTTTTTGGACGCTGCCTTTAGAAAGTTCAAGTCATGGTGGGTGGTCTTTGAACAATAAGACTAATGATTGTGGCCATTGTGTATTGTTTAGATGGGCGTTGAAACCATCCGCCGTTGCATACCGCACACGTTTCAGGATCAGAAGACACATGTGCCCGTGCTTGTACTATTTCAACTCAACATCAACATTCCACCCATTGTTAATCGGAGATCTTGTCTTCAAATTGAATCCCGGTGTCACAGCGGATTTGGACCCCCCGCGGATTTGGACCCCCCTTCGCAGATTTGGAAACATAATTGTTCAACGGTATAAACCGAAGTAGGTGGAGCAACAGCATTTCAGTTGTGTGGAACACGTACAGCAAATTCCCGATTTTTTTCGAACCTTCGTAAAAATAAAGCCTATTTCGAGAAATTGCGTTGACTAAGTGAAGTGGAAGACTTTTGGTTGGAGTTATCGGAAGTTTCGAAAAGTCGAGACTCGAGCAATAGGTATTTCACAGAAGCTTTCACGCATTCAACGTTTGTTATTATTTTATATTTCACCCTTCTTCAAGAGAAAAACAAACAAAGAAGCAAACGATTTCAAATTTCACGTTTCGTTTTCATTCCAGAGATAAACAACAAACTTACAACTGCAGGTTAATTTAACGAAAATCTTAAATGGAGACGCAATGCTGAGAACAAGATAACGTCTACGCGTATGTTTTTAATTAAAAAGTACCTACTTTGAAAACATACTTTCTGAAAAACTTTTCTAAAAACCTACTTTCTGAATTATTATCACTTTCTACAAGAAAATTATGTAAGAAAATTATGTATGGTTATGTTTTTACTGAGTTTTGTTAAGGGGTCCAAATCCGCTAGCGGATATGGACACCGGGGGTCCAAATCCGCTAGCAGAGATGGACAGGGGGGGGGGGGGGGTCCAAATCCGCTAGCGGATTTGGACCGGGGGGTCCAATTCTAGGGGGTCTAAATCCGCTAGGACACCGGCCCTGTCAATGGAACAATACCAACAATCAGCTTTGTGCGTGGTTCTCGTAGGCGTTATGGATCATGAAGACAGCCTCAAAACTTAATCAATGTCAATTGTTCAGATCCAAGCACTCGATCTGGTAGCAATTTTAATCATCCGCTGTCTCTTTGTCTATTAAATGCTAGATCGGTGAAAAATAAAACAGCTTTACTCCTGGATTACATACGGGATTGCAGTGCCGATCTTTACGCTATCACGGAAACCTGGCTTACTGACAAAGATGCTTCAGTTAAAGCAGAATTCTGCCCTGCGGATTACAATTTCATCGACCACCCTCGAGCTGGTTATCGCGGTGGTGGTACTGGCTTAATTTTCCGTGATTCTTTGCTTGTCAAGATGGTTGATGCAGGTGGAAAGGATTCTTTTGAATTCACCGAATGGCTTGTTAGTTGCCTGGGCTGTAGTTTGCGTTAACTGATTGTGTACCGTCCACCTTATTCTACCGAGCATAAGGTTACAGTCAGTGTTTTCCTCAAGGAATTTTCTGATTACCTTGAATCGTTTGTGCTTTCAAAGGAACAGATTTTAATTGCTGGTGATTTCAATATCTACGTCGATGACATCAGAAATGTTGATGCTGTGACATTCTTGGATGTTCTTGAGTCTTTTGGACTTCAGCAACACGTAAAGCAGCCTACACATGTTCTCGGCCACACATTAGATCTTATAATATCCTGGTACTCTGATAACTTGCTCAAAGCTCCACTTGTGACCGATTTCTTTGTCTCGGATCATACCTCACTTGTGTGCAACCTAGCATCACATATATCCTATTCAACGGCCAAAGTGATCAATTGTAGAAAGCTGAGACAGATTGACATGGAGTCTTAAAAAAGACCTTTCCGAAACCTCACTATGTCAACGCCTTCCAGATGGCTATTTTATAACATCGACTGAAGACTTGTACAAGCTTGTCGCTGATTATAACAGTACACTACCTAAACTGCTCAATCATCATGCTCCGCTGAGGTCTAAGACCGTTAGGAAACGTCCTTCAGTGCCCAGGTATACGGCTGAAATCGGTGCAGCCAAGCGACTTCGGAGGAAAGCTGAAAAAAAGTGGAGAAGGACGGGTTCACACGAGGACTTTATTGCATTTAAATCTCAGAGAAATCGTACAGCATATCTCATGAATACTGCTAGGAAGACCTTTTACGCTGACTTTATCTCTGAGAATAGTGCTGACCAGGGGAAATTGTTCAGGGCAGCAGAGAAACTTTTGTCTATGAAGGAGGAGCTATGCTTCCCTAATTATTCTGAAAAAAGTATCCTCGTCAACGACATTGCTGACTTTTTTGTGAGAAAGATCGATACAATCCGCTCTAACATTGATGCTTTGAGCTTATCGTGCTTGAAAGACACAGTGCCTGAGGATTTTGAAGTCGGCCTCAAAACGTTTTGTCGTCTTTTAAACCTTTAACAGAAGCTGCCATTTGTAAACTTATTCAGTCATCTGCAAAGCTAGAAGTCCTGCGCCTTGGATGCAATGCCTACTCCGCTAGTCGTCTCGTGTCTTGACGTTCTTCTTCCCGTCATAACAACTACTGTTAACTCTTCCCTTCTCCATGGCCACTTCCCCTCTAACTGGAAGGAAGCAATTGTGACTCCTATTCTGACGAACCTTAGCCTGACATCTGAGTTCTCCAACCTTAGACCTATTTGTACTTTCAGTTTATCTCAAAATTGACTGAACGCGCCGTCTTTGATCAGCTACAAACTCACATGTTGGACCACGCTTTATATCCCTTACTACAATCTGCCTACAGAAAATCGCACAGCACTGAGACAGCATTAACAAAAGTTCAGAATGACATCTTAATGAACGTGGACTGTCAGCAAGTAACTCTACTTGTGTAACTCGATCTCAGTGCCGCGTTCGACACTATAGACTATCAAGTACTATTAAATCCCCTTAGGTTGAGTTTTGGGATACGTGGATATGCGTTAGAGTGGATCGCGTCGTATCTTTCTGACAGGACACAACCTGTTTCCTTTGAAAATAACTTCTCTCAGAGTCGTTATTTGTCCTGTGGTGTACCCCAAGGATCATGCCTTGGTCCGCTGTCATTCACAATGTATGCAAGCAAGCTCTTTGATATCATCAAAGCTCATCTTCCTCGGACACACGCCTATGCAGATAACACTCAATTGTATTTATCATTTAAGCCTGACACTACCTCTTCTCAAAGCGACGCAGTGGACGCTATGGAACGCTGTATTAGCGCCATCAGATGTTGGATGATTAAAGACAAGCTCAAAGTAAATGACAGTAAGACGGAATTCATACTAATTGGAACGAGACAACAGCTCGCTAAAGTTGACATCAAGGGGTTGGTCGTTGGTGACGCTACTATCAGTCCTGGGACTGCCGTTAAAAACCTTGGATCGTGGTTTGATGAAAACATGAACATGGACTGTCATATAAACAAGATGTGTAAGACCTTGTCATTTCACCTGTATAACATCAGTCGCATCAGAAAGTATTTATGTAAAGACTCCACACGAACACTCGTTCATGCATTCATCACCGCACGTATTGATTATTGCAATGGTCTGCTGTACGGTCTACCAGCCGCACAACTCAACAAGTTGCAACGTATTCAGAAGAGTGCTGTCCGACTTGTTTGTTCCCTTCCTCGGTTTTGTCATATATCTCCTACTTTGTTTTCCTTGCATTGGTTACCTGTCTGTTTTAGAATTGAATTTAAATTACTTTTTTTAGCGTTCAAGGTTATCCATGGGCTGGCACCTCAGTACATTACGGATCTAATTAACGTCAAGCAACAATTCGGACGTATGATGTTACGATCTCAGTCTGAACTACAATTATTGCCACCCAGGACCATAACTAAGAAAACGTTAGGTGGTAGATCATTTATGGCATCTGCTCCTAAACTTTGGAACAGATTGCCATCTAATATAAGAGCAGTAAATGACCTTAATTGTTTTAAAACACTTCTTAAAACACATCTCTTTAGACAGGCATTGTCATGTTTGCTTTTATAGTTCGTTTTAGTTAGTCAAATTGTATATTCATAGCCGTTTATAGTTCGTTTTCATATTTTATTTTGCTCAGTCTTATTGTGTAGCGCATTAGATCATATCCACATGTATTTTGCGCTATATAAGTAAAAAAATTATTATTATTATTAGTGACAAGGCTGAACCTCTAGTCATCATTCAGAGACTTGCACGCGTAGTATTTGGTGTATCATCTAGTCCATTTTCGGTTGAATGGTACTATCAAACACCACATAAATCTACATAAAGCAGTATAAACAGTGTGATTCTGCCTTCACACGCAAATTTCTTGAACGTATTTACGTTGATGATTTGACCTCTGGGAACAGTGATGTGGATAGTACCTTTGAGTTATATGTGAAATCAAAACTGAGACTGAGTGATGCTGGGATCAATCTGAGAAAGTTTGTGACCAATTCACAGGAGCTGCGAACGTGAATTGAGAACAATGGAAGACTGGCTTGGAGGGAGAAGATTCTCAGGTTGCCAGGAATGCTAACAGTGACCAGGTTGTTGTTGAAGCAGATGTAAATGAGAAAATGTGGAAATATTTAGAATTGAAAAAGCCACAAAGCAAAGTAAAAATGAAGCGCTCGTGAAGTGGAAAGGTTATCCTGATAAATTTAATTCATGGCGTAAAATAAGTCAATTTGGATGAATTATTAATCACTTTCAAACACCTGTCTTTAAAAATAGTGTCTGATGCAACAGACTGATGATGCCACTTTATTTGTTATTGGTAATTAGTCATAAAATGTTTACTCAAACATTTCTACAAGTTGTGGAAAAATCTGTGTAATTTTAAGTGGCATTGTTTGCTGGTTAATCACCCCTGGCTTTGTTTCTGACAACTATTTCCTTAGGAAAAGAGCGAAAAGAAAAATGCAATATTTTTTTTGTGCAGGTATCAACTGGAAAAGAAAAATGTGAATGAGAAATTTACTATTTAACTTTCGAGTCTCAATTGTAAAAATTTATAGGTTTTTGTTATGAGAACTATTAAATTCGCTTAAAGTGATCAGTGAAAGTGCTTCACGGCTTTGGAATGCTTTCTTTCTTTATGTGACACTGCTTGAAATAATTTCTGGTTATGTGCCAGGGCCCTTTGTTTACATACTACTGGAGAACTAGACAAAAGGCGTAGAAAACGCAGTTCTGACCCAGGAAGGCAGGCTCGCAGGCCATCAGGCGCACAAAAGTTTGCCTTCGCCCGCCAAAAGCCTCTGTGAAGCCCCCAAAATGGTGTAAAGAATGGGTTCTAGCACCACCTTAAGATATCGCGTTAACATGCCAACGTTTGAGTTAAACGCCTCAGCTGAATTGCGACGAATAGTTTGGCAAACGCACACACACACACACCAACTTCACCCCAAGAGAATCATGCAATAAATGGACAAAGTCTTCAGTAGCTGAGCCAACGTGCAATGGTGAAAGAGTAACTAAGTCGTTAGAGCCTAGCTGAAGAATGACTTTGTCGGGGCGGAAAGAATGGACAACGAGGGGGTCAAACTTTAACATCTCTTCCACCGTTCTACCCCACACGCCATGGTAATGTACTTGCACAGGTACGGAATGTTGAAGGCCGAAATCAAAATCTGTGGGGTGGCCAACAACGAAATGCTTTATAATTAAGCGCTTAAGAAAAGAATGTCCGAGAATTAACACATGCAGATTTAGAATCAGATTTAGAATTATTGGCCGGAAAAAGACGATCAGTTGAAGGAAGGAAAACAGTGAAAGAAACCAAGTTAAGATGACCAATGGGAAAAACTTCCTTGAAATGTTCTTGTAGTGTACCGTAAAACAGTGTCAGGATGTTAACGCGTTGTCGAGTGATGAGAACGAAGCGAGAAGGAACGCACGGTAAACTGAACTTGCCTTTAGCCTTGCTGTTATCCGAACTATTCCTGTTTCATTGGCTGGTTGTCCACGCCCCATATTCCAGTCGAGAAACTTAATATGGCATTAATCAGCCATGACAGGCCTCGAGATAAAATGACATTGTGATCATGTCATAATGTTTGTTTATTTATAACCTTTACCTCCCATTGTTCAATAGGCTATAAAAGTGGCCCAAACCCCATTTTTTGGTTGTTGTTTAATTTGGCAGCTTTTTTTTTTTCATTTTCATGCACTCTCACAACTACGGTGTTTCCCTTTTAGCGCCCTGCCCTTTGCTTTTTGGCAGACTTGTTTTTGTCGGTGACGTTGCTGGTTTGTGTCATGAAGGCGGGTGCCCCAGCACAACCCATTTCTTCCATTTTCGTGCACTCTAAAAGTCATTATCTTTTGTGTATTTGCCAGCGGCGGCGCTGGTGGCGTTGCTAAGTTGTGTCCCTGACGCGGGTGGCCAAGCACCCCCACAATCCATGTGTGTCGTAGTATATTTATATAAAGCTAAGTCAAAATTGATCTGATCATTACATAGGAAGGTTTGAAGCCAGTTGCAATAACAGGAAGTTAATATCACTATTGGGATTTTCAAGTTCGCGAGAACAAACATTGATATGGGATTTAAGAAGACCGCGGTTTTTATTGCGGCAATGATAACTCTTGTATACGTAAGTGCCTTTTTGTCAAGAACTAACCTTTCGTCTCATACATCGTTTTCGTTTTTAATGATGAGGAAGACCTCACCGCCGCCGAAAAAAGTCAATTGACTTATAGGTTCTATGTTCTTGGTATAATTAAGGAAGTGTAAATTCTCAAATCAAATTGGGATTTTCGAGTTTGTGAAAACGAACATTTCATATGGGATTTAAAAACATTGTAGTTTTTTATTGCGGCAGTCATTTCTCTTGTATACGTAAGCGCCTTTTTGTCAAGAACTACCCATTCGTCTCATAAATCCTTTTCGTTTTTTAACCGCGCCGAAAAAAAAAGCGACCAATAGGTACTATGTCCTTAATTGGTACAAGTAAATAAATTTCAGTTCTCAAATCAAATCAAATAGATAATGATTGATCAAGCTTTTCTATTTATTCAACTCTGACACATCGACTTCATCATGGCCAATGCATTTGTGTTTAATATTGTGCGAGTTATAGTCAGTCATTAAACTTTAAAGGTCTTAAGAATTGTCAATATTGCTTGATTGTCTTTGGACGTTTGATCTTTATTTTTTAGAGTCTTGGGGCTGCTGCTGGTGACAATAAGACTGAACAAATTACTGCTTCTGCCGCTGATGACCACAATTGCAATTCTAAACAAGTTCTTGTTTTTACCGTAAGTAACTGAAAACAAAAAGACTCTCTAACTAACAAACTGATTTGGATACCGAGGCTTTTAAACCTTAAAGAAAATCAAACATGAGAGATTTCTTATCTGTGAAAATTTCCTTTTCAACCCAACGATCCTCAATTTCAGATGAAATCCCTCTCGATCCAAGTCTCAGGAAACAGCACCATCTTGTTGTACTAGGCGGTAAATGAAAGTTTGATTTGCTTCGCATTTTAGGAGGTCGATTTTTGCAAGTCAGCCGAGAGCAAGTGTGATGTCTTCCGTCCCACATCCTGCCTGGATTACCTTGTAAACGGGGCCTCAACATGTGGCATCTACCGACTTTATGACAACACAGGAAACAGCTTCCCAGCTTACTGTGATCTGAAGTCCGAACCTGGCACAGCATGGACCTTGGTCATGTCTTGGAGCATCCAGTATCGCTCATTGCCCGCTTTCAAGCAGACGCCATTCAAGATCGACGCTCCAGTGAACGAGAATTGCCACAACTGGAATCTATACCGTCTGAGTTTAGCTCGAATGAGATCCCTGCAGAGTCACTCCACTCACTGGCGAGCAACATGCAGTTACCCAACTCACGGCGTGGATTTTATCGATTACGTTCGCGGAACTTTTAAAGACTTCAACATCATCGATTACCTTGGGAGGAACCAATGCAAGAAAGTCGAATACATCAACATCAGGGGACAAACTGGAATCCAGAAAACGGTTCCATTCTGGCAAGGGCCTAGGGCTAAAGGAGAGTTTTTGCATACTGACAGTACATACACCACCTGCGAATTTAACGCGAAGTACGGTTCTGTCATCTCCGAAGACAACTTCGGGTTGTACCTCTACAGAAACCCCGCATTCCGCTGCACACACGACGACACTTCCAGCACCCAGTGGTGGTTTGGAGGTCATCTGTAATCCTCAGCACGTTTTAATATTATTAAAGTAAAGGAAGATCGAACGTCCCAACGCGCAACTTAATTTGGAGAAAACAAAACTGTAAACAGAACATAATAAAGTTCAAAAACTGAAATAAGAGATAATAAATCGATATCTGCTTTGATGATGGTCCCGAATGAAAGCATTCCTGACATTCCTATATGTGCACGAGCAATATTTAAAGGAAAATAGTATGAAAGATGGGTCAATTGAAATCACTCAAAATTCATAGCTCCTCTGTGTTCTATGTGGTCATTCTCACCTTAAACCAAGCTCTCAGATGCGAGATTCTTCAGAAATTCACAGAGAAGACTTTGACAGTTATAGTGACTCGGGTTTGGTTGATATCGCTATCCACTGCATAACTCGATTGGTTTTGCTAGTGTTTATCGCCTGGATAGCGATTTATCTGTCGGATAGCGCTATCCATCTTTTGAACAACTTGGGCCAGGTATATATATATATATATATAAATAGAGCTATCTCGGTCAAATTTGAACCAGAGACCTTTGAAACTTCGTAGCCTAAGGGTCGATTTACACGGTACGATTTTTGTTGCATGCGACATGCTTACGACAGGCCTACGACATGGATTACGATTGTCGCAGCGTTTTAAAATATGCTTTAAAATGATACGACATTTTTTCTGACGAAAAGCTTGTCCACATAACAACTCACTCTTTTCAAGTTCCCTCCAACCTGAGTTAAATATTTTTGGTGATCTTAAAAGCTAAAAAACATTTAACAAGGCCACAAACTCGACCTAACATATCTATATGCTTGAAGGATCATGCAGATGAGGCACCATTGGCAAATATCAAAATAGAGCGCCAAAGGTGGCCAGTAAGCCTTTAATATCAGGGAGGTCTGGAACCCAGCATGTTGCCTTGGCAACAAAACTGGTATAATCAAAAATAAGACACAAACAGCGGTGATAAACATATTGAACTTGTTCATTTTCATCATGACTTGACGTTTCGTATGTGCTCTACCTACATTTTCAAAAGTAACCGTTGAAATTTAAAACAGTCATTTATGTATAACAAAGCGGATGAGGGGACTGGAACCTAGATTAAGCAAATACTTAACAGTAAAATATATAATAATAATAATAAAAACAGAAAAGATTAATAAAGCATCAGCTTTTCACTTCCGCCGTTGACGTTGAAAGCTGGCTCAAGTTCTTGAATAAAGAAGGTCTCTTTTATTTTACAATGATAGTCTGTTTTGCCCTTCGCTAAAATATCAAAATGATCCCACTTGATGTTACGTCCAGTGGCCTTGACGTGGTCAGCAATGGCTGAAGTATTGTCATTTTTAGCTAGGGCCTTAAAATGCTCGGTTTTTCTATCGTGAAGCCGCCGTTTAGTTTTACCGATGTAAAAACCATTACAATCCCAACAATTTGCTCTGTAAATAACTCTGGATTGTTGTGAACGATTAATACGGTCCTTGTAAGGAAAGAAAGATTTTATACATCGAGTGCTCTGTGAAACAATCTTAAGGTTAACACAAGAGTAGAATTTGTACACACAAGATTTCAGGCGTTTAGCGACTTGGTTGCTGGTATGCTCATATTGTGGAGCACATCTAGAATCTTACTGCAGGGTCAAGCATTTCTTATACAAATTGGCTTAGATATCTTTTTAAATTATATTTGATCAAAATTCGTTGAATTTATGATGTCATCAATTGCCTAAGTTGCATATTTCAAAAAACTTGAATATCTCTGGAACAAAAAGTATTCTTCTTCTCGTAGAGACTACATGTTCATGAATAAAAACGGCTTAGATAGGAAAGATGCGAATTTCGTCATAGTAGTTCTTTGAGATCTTACTGTCAGGAGGTTAATTAACCGCTGCACTAATAGAATCCCTTTTACTTGAAAATTACTTGCCGATTTTACTGTATGCTAATATGTATACCCTTTACATTTAACTAGCCCAATATATTTTGAAAGGGAAGTAGCTAGTTCCATGTTGTTTGGACTTCGTCAGCACTTCCTTCAGCTTTTGTCTTGTATAATATCTTGTTTATATCTATTTTTGTGCTGTGAGGTTTTCAAGTAAAGTTGGTATAGTCTGAGACATTTTGGGAGCATGTGACTTATTTCCCTGCGAGCAGAGCCTCTTTTGTCTTTTTCTTTACTGAGGAGGAGAAAAGGAGACTCTGCTTGAATCGCGTCAACTCTTTCAAAAGCCGGCGCAGCCCGAACGTCTGGACTAGTCCTTCTCAGTGATCCTTGTTCGGATCATCCAAAAGGAACGCACCCTACGATAAGCAAACTAAGATATACATGACATCACTCACGAGACAAAAATTGCAATACTCTCGAGCAAAATACGGGGGGTTTTTATCGGTAGCAAAGATCCATTCTCCACTGTTTAGCAATCACCCTTTCAAATTTGAGAGAAATTGATCTTCCGCGGATATTTTATGGACGTGATGAAAGGAATGAAGGCAAAGCAATCACGTACCTATTACACTTATAGAAGTATCATCTCAGAAACCAGAACATCATTCTAAAAGGTTATTCTGCCAAAGTTATGGACAAGCTTAAGCAACATGGAAATACTAATGACATGTAACACAACAGAATCAGAAGGTTACCTTTACAATTTTGCACATGAATATCTCTTTTGCCATAAAAACCATCCAGATGCCTTCGCTGGGCTCTAAAGCTCTCAATGTAATTTCGACTAAAAAATTCCTTTCTTTCTTCTTCCGCTGTGGACGCCATTTTTGCCTTGCTGGAGGATCACAGAATGACGTTAAATCATTGGGACAGGCAGACCGACACAAAATCGAGAAATCGAAATCAGTTTTTCCTGGCATATAGCACACAGGGAGACCTCTGTTGCTGCTGTTGTTTTTGAAAGCAAATAATTCAATGAAAGATCAAACAAAGTCTCGACTGAATCCTGTGTTATGTTGTTTCAAGTTGGTCGTTCCGAGCTGTTTGAGGCGTCATTTTGCGAGATCTGTGCTCGACCGATGGTTAGAGGGTCAAGAAAATTGGCAAGGTAGGCAGCACCCAGCCGCTGGCTGGTGATCTCGTCTTGTTCAAGCTGGAACTGACACCAAACCAGAGAAATTCTCACCTTAAAAACACCAGCGTCCAATCGATTAGAGATTTCCCCCATAAATTTGCCGATTTAAGCTTCATCTTACGGAGAAAGGCGATCCTGAAATCCGTAATAATTTATGGCTTTCTCAACATGATTGGTGCAAGAAACCAGACCAAAGAAATTCGAAGCATTTTACTCTATTAGAATTTGCCAATCAGTGCAACCCGACCGCTGGCAGTTCCCAGCCCCTCCTGGCAGTTCCCAACGATCGCGTTGCACTGATTGGTAGATTCGAATAGATTAAAATGCTTCGAATTCCTTTGGTCTGGTTTCCAAAACCAACAACATAACACAGGACTCAGTTGAATAATACCAACTACCAACTTTATTCATTCAATACAATGAAAGGACAGATAGCAGAGGTTATCCCTATACGAGGGCATCCGCCCGGATCTTATTGATCTAGAGTCGATTTTGATGAGGGAAGAAAACCGGAGTACCTGGAGAAAAGCCCGCGGAGTCAGATTGAGATTGACTGAAACGAAGACCACATACGACTTCGGGGCCAGGGTTGAACCTGGGTCGCAGAAGTGGGACGCCACCCTGACTCCCCACACCCCTGACACTTTGTTTGATCTTTCATTGAATTATTTGCTTTCACACTTTATTTCAGATCGATAACAACACCAACAGAGGATGGTTGGCCTGTGGTGGCTCGCAGCAATTGCTAGTAAACATATGTGCAATGAGGGCGGTCGGGGTATTCCACTAAGAACAATAATCAAACTAAGCTAAGATCTAAGGGAAAGAAAATCAAACCATACGATAATCCCTTTTTAACAAAGGAAGTAATAGATAATTCAAAAAAGAAAATAACACAAGAATGGCTCTCCAGTTAATTAAAGCATATATCGAAATTCAAAGAAGCTGAAAATTAATTCGTAATGCAGGCATAATGCTTTTCATGATTTCAATGATTCAGTCCCGAAATTGATGGCATTAATATCGGATTTTCTTTTTATTTTAATCCAACACAGAACGATGCCGTTAGATATTTTTTCCGCTGCACGAGAAGATATTCTCAATCAGCTTGAAAAGAGGCGGTGAAGTGAACAACTCGATTGTATCCAATTGATATTATCATGATCGATTCAATTCCTGTCACACATCCTTTCTTCACTCTGTTCTTTTACATGTTTTTTTGCGTAATTTATAAAAGTGTATTTATAAAAATCTAAGCCAGAACTACCCTGAGAAGGTTTGAAGCCAGTTTCAACAGCTAAGAAGTTAATATCGCGTTAACTCAGTATAGGAATTTTCGAGTTTGAGGTAACGAACAATTAACATGGGATTTAAGAACACCGCGATTTTTATTGTGGAAATCATTTCTCTTGCATACGTAAGTGTCTTTACCTTTCGTCTCATAAATCTTTTTCGTTTTTTTTTACTCGAAAATGGGTAATATTTCTCTTTTTTCTTTTTCTTTTCTTTTTTTTTCCGTGTCGGTAAAAGTCTTGCCTGTCGCTCCCCTGCTAAGTCGTGTCTTTGTGCATAGAGTCTTCTGTACGTATTTTGTTAGGTTTGAGGGGCTGGGGTAATGCGTAGATTTCTCCGGTGGACACACATTTAATTAACCTGCAATGGCGTCGAAAGTCATTGTAACGCGCAAGACGTTTTAGTGCATCTTTAAACAAAATATACCCTTATGGAGCTGAAGAATGGAACGTCAATTGGATAAACAAGACAGGCGGTGAAAAAAAAATCTGGAATCTTAAAAGCGACGTGTAATGGACTTCGACAACAATCGTAGCTATCGCCTGTCGAACCGAAATCAAAGTGAGCTGTATTTCTATTAATACTTTTACCAAGTGTGCTGTTATGTAGAACACTGAAACCAAATGGAAAATTATCTGGTAACTTATGGGTTCAACAAAGACAGAGAACGAATCGAACACCTTACGTGGATCTGTGATCTCTGTTGTCTGGCTATTTGTATTTATTTGTGCTCAACTTTGCACAGTCTTCAGGTAAAAAAATAATTGGAAATGTGACAGCCAAAAATTATTTGAAAGAAAGCTTGTCGTCTATTGTGTGCTTCATTATTCAAGGAAAAGGTTCTTCATGGAAACGGTTTGATCCTGAAATTTATTTTGTTGCAATTGCGTATAATAATTTGACACGACTGAGTTTCTTCTGAGGTTTTTCTTCTTGTAGCAAATATATTGTTTGTTTAAAAAAGAAGTTTACTGGAAAAGGTGGCCTTTATGAATTCATCATGTTGTGTAACATGCCAGCTTAACTGGATAGTTTTTGTGTCAATAGTAAAGCGTGTCAAAACGAGGTTAGCGTCTTTCCAGTCTTTCTGTTGAGTTAACTTAATCAAATATACCATGCGGCCTCATGAGTTTGTATTTCCCGTTTGCCGTAAACTTGATTTCCACTCTCTAAATTATCTCCAGAACATACTTTTTGCGTAGAATAAGCTTTTACAATGATGTTCTTGTCTTCTGTGGTGATACTTGACGATTCGGGAACATGTTGTGAAAAAAATATTTATAACGGGTCACACGCACAACTTGATCGCCCGATCTTGCCCAATTATGCATAACAAACACTTGGCCTTTTGACATTCCATTGAAAAAAACTCGTAAAATATTCGGGGGCCGGTCGATTTCTCTGAAATTTGAAAGGATGATTACTAACGAATAGAGAAAGATTTTTCCAAAATAATTAAAAATTCCTGTGTTAAGCATGACATATTCGACAAAGAGGTAAATGTGACTAAATTTGTTGCGTGCGTTACTATTTTTGTGTTTTGATTGTTGTGCAAATTTTGACAGAGAATATTATATTATGAAAAAATATGTACGGACAGATCGTTCAAAAATCTTTATCTTAAGCGGTTATTTGAACATAAAAGATACAACGCTTGACGCGAAATAATATTTTTGTTAATATTTGAAAGAAGAAAAATTTCGCGGGAATCCGGACGCGGTGAAAATGAGTTAACAAATTTGCATACGTGCGTTGAAATGTGATACGCGAACAGACAGGAATTTTTTCCTCTGACAAGTGATTTTGTCATTGTACTATAAAATGAAGTTTATTTGGGATGCCAACAAGATTTCTTTAACTTTCTGGTTTATCTAATTTATTGCTACGACTTACTAGTGCGAAGATTGTTTACATGAAAATATAAATGGCTAGTAGAGAAGAAGTTTCTCACTGCCAACATTTTCATTAAGCGCTGGTTTTACTGGACAGTCTGATGTATATTGTAAAATTAAGGAAACCTTGCTGATTCGCGATTCAAAACCAGCGCTTAATGAAAATGTTGGCAGTGAGAAAGTTCTTCTCTACTAGCCATTTATATTTTTTAAAGCAGCTTTAACTAGGTCTGCTTATTTTCATTAATTTTCTCATTGCCATTACTTTCCTTATTTGGTATTAGTCTTCGTGTTTAAATTCAATTGTACTTTAGGTAGCCGTTACTTCTGAAGATGTATGTTGGAGCATACGAAACGTCAAGTTCATAAAAAGTTTTACAACATGCGTTGTCTCGTTATGTTTATAACCGCAGTTTGCTTGTTATTTTTACTCAAATTGTGTAAATAGTTCACCCTGAAGTCAAAATAGATACGTTTCTCAGGAACCCGACAAAGAAGGCTTCCTGGCCCGACAGATGAAATACAAATATTCAGTTAAATATTACAACAAAATTAAAAACCAAAGACGGAAGTTCCTCGGCTAAAAAGTACGTTGTTTTACTCTGGGACAGGACATTACAAAATAATTAAACGTGTGAACGTGTGACCATAACGGCCTCTGCTGGCGCGACATGTGGGTGACCCCTCAAATGGTCTTAATGATCCCTCACTTGAAAAAATTAAGTAGAACACTGTTCAATACCACCCAATTCAGTGCCTTCTGTATACGCCTTATGGAGCGTCTAGTTGACGAATAAGACCTCACTGCCGCGTCCAAAAAACAAACAAGCGAATACTATTAGGAACTATGTTCTAGGTACAAGTGAGCAAGTGTAAATTCTCTGGACAAATAGGTTGTTGAGGTTTTTTTTTTATTTTACAACTTTGACACATCGACTTTGTCAGTAATGGGGCCTTTTTGTTCAATATTTTCATGTTCTCAAATCTTTTTATATCGAGTCAGTCTCGCAGCGCGAGCAATGTGCCATACCAAGAAATTTACGCGATTTAGTCAGTCAAACCATCAAACTACTAAGTAATTGTCAGTCATTAAACTTAAAGATCTAAGAATTGTCAATATCGCTTGATTCGGTCTTTGGAGATGTGATTTTTATTTTTCAGAGTCTTGGGGCTGCCTCGGGAGATGATGACAACAAGACTAAACAAGTTCTTACACTTGGATGCATTGTAATTGTGGTAAGTAAAAACAAATAGATTCTCTAGCTATAAAAGATGGATTTGGATACCGATGTTTACCCCGAACTGAGAAAATTAAACATGACTGATTTTTATCAATAAGAAATTCCTTTCAATCCATTGGTCCCCGCTTTGAGATAAAATCGCTCTCGATGCAAACTTTCGGGAAACCGCGCCATCTTGCACTAGTCAACGTGCATAATAAATCAAAGTGTGATTTCTTCGTATTAAGGGAGACGATTATTGCAAGTCACCCAAAACCAAGCCAGATATATTCCGTCCCACCTCCTCCTTGGATTACCTTACAAAACCAACCAACTTTGTAACAACGCAGGTTACAGCTTCCCAGCTTACTTTGATCTGAAGTCTGAACCTGGTTCAGCCTTGGTCATGTCTTGGAGCACCCAGTATCGCTCATTGCTTGCTTTCCAGGGGACACTATTCAAGATCGACGCTCCAGTGAACGAGAATAGCCACAACTGGAATCTATACCGCTTTAGTTTGGCACGAATGAGATCCTTGCCGAGTCACTCCACTCACTGGCGAGTAACATGCAGTTACCCAACTCACGGCGTGGATTTCACCGACTACGTTCGCGGAACGTTTAAAGACCCCAACATCACCGATTAAAGTGTGACTAACATATGCAAGAGAGTGGAACACATCAACATCTGGGGACACATTGTAATCCAGCAAACAGTTCCATTCTGGCAGTGGTCTAAGGCTACAGAAATATCTCTACATACCGACAGTTCATTCACCACCTGCGAATTTAAGCCGAATTCTGGTTCGATGTACTCCGAAGACAACTTGGGGTTGTACGGCGTCATAAACCACGCATTCCGCTGCACGCATGATCACAATTCTAGCAACATTTACTAATCAGCATTGATATTTTTATCGACGTCTGGCAGTGTTGACTTATACAGCAGGCTGTTCCCTCGTGTTAATTTCCTACTAATGGAACCATGCTTTGAAGTACTCTCAATGAGATCATCGATGTGGCTAGGACATCTTCATATGCAAGTATTTTCGTTATTATAGAACCCTGAAAGCAATACCTCTTAGTCTTAAATCGCTCTTGATTGTATCCGATCAGTCCTCTTTTCTCGTTTGTTTTATATTGTTCCGGATTGACTCTGTAAGTGCCATTCCGTCTTGGAAAATTTCGATTTATTGTCATTTTGGACTGTATACTTCTTAAGATGGAGCCATTGTGAGAAGGACTGGAAACAAACACATGGCACTATCCCATGAATCATCTCTTCTTTGCAGACTCGCTGTATTGCCCCCGTAAATCAAGAATAACTGACAAGAGTTTCGCATATTTACTGCTACACTGTTTGTAAAATGCGTCGTGAAGTTGTTTGGAATACCACCGCAAGTATTCTTTGTTGATGTAGTAAAGGTCTATCTGCAAGAAACGAACCACAACTTCTATTCAGTCAATGCACCATTGCATTCATTTTTCTCAGTTAAGGAGGAATTTTTCTCAAAAGTTATTCTTTCTTGGCAACTGCCTAGTGTAGAGTATTGAAATTCAGATTTTGTTGTAAAATACTTAGTTAGTTTCATGGTTATTTAGCCGATTACGTGTGCTCCACTAATTAGGGAGACTACCAAATCAACCGCTGAAATCAGAACAATTCAAATCAATAACACACTTATAATAAGTAACTTGGCAATGAATGAATGAATGAATGAATGAATGAATGAATGAATGAATGAATGGATAAATGAATGAATGGATGGATGGATGTACGGATTGAATGAACGAATCTGACCAGTGTGACAATTAATAAGCTCTCGCTAATACTTATTGCTGATTAGTCACAGTAAAACACTTTAAAGGCAGAGGTCGTTTCTTTTTGTTTCGCTCCAATGCGTAAAGCAGAAATAACCTTAGTCACCCAGGATACTGTAAGGATACTTTAAGAAGTGTGGGCGGCATAACAATATGCATTACTAAACTTGCTTTGAGCGAATGAATTAAAGAACGACACATGTCCAGACTGACACAAGTAATTACAAGTGCACGCGGATTTCAATAACTGTCACGAAGTGTCCCCTTGCTCTTCTGTCCAACTTCAATCACCAACCCTTCTCCGCCTAAATAATAGGGACTTTAAGCAAAGACGACGGCTACGGCTACGGCAACGCCACAAAGCAAGAATATTATTGGTTAAAAAAAGAAAAATACACGTGCTGCACGTGCAACACGAATTTCCGTGCATTTCTCTGCCGTACTCAACAAAACAACTACGTGAAATCAGAAACTTTTAGGTTTTGACGACAACGACAACGTTGACGACAACGTGAGCATAACAATGAAACAGTCATTTTCTGTTTTGACTTTAACACCGTTCGTACCCATTCAGGGCTTTTACTTCGTGTAGAAGACACACATGACGTAAAACAATAGAACAAAAATCGTGAAACAATACCTAATGAGAATTCTAAATCCCTAAAGACCCCTAAAGCTTTTGTTACGTCATGTGCGTCTTCTACACGAAGTAAAAGCCCCATTCAGTTACAGGATAGTTTGCCTGTACTGTACAAGGTGAACAAGACGGATTAATCGCGAAATACTTGCGATAGCGCTAAGTTATATTTTGGACTGACGTTTTTGTTGCCGTAGCCGTCGTCTTTGCTTAAACTCCCTTAAGTATACTGTCTACAATACACCTTATTCCAAAATGGCCGCAATTTAAATATTCTTTTGTTTTTATTCAAATAAGCCCTTGATGCCTCGTTCTTAAGCTTAAAATTCAAAAGAATATTTTATCTTGAACGAGGCAACAAGGGCCAATTTGTATCCGCATAAATCAGCGGCCATTTTGGAATAAGGTGGTATCTAGAGCCTGTTAATGTAGTAGAGTGTCTACATTGTCATTTCATTATGATCGCGGGTGCTCTTGGGGGTTCCAGTTTTTTCGTCATGTTTCCAGAAATGCAGCAAATTAGATGTAGGTCCAATTTTGACATCCAACACAAAGTGTCGCTTTAAGTATGAGCCTTTGCTTAAATATTTGCAGGGTTAGCGTTGCTTTTAGCTTAAGATACAGGAAGCTGTTTTCTTTCTTAAAAATATCAAGTAACAATTAAAGCGACCCGCAAGTAGCATAGCTAATCGAGGTAGGTCGTTCGATAGATTCAACTACGTAAGATTCAAAATTGGATGTGCATCTAATTTGCTGCATTTCTGGAAACATAACGAACAACCTGGAACCCCCAAGAGCACCCGCGATCATTATAAAATGAAATCTACACACTCTACATTAACAGGCTTAAGTTACCATTGCAGGTTGTATACATTATTAGGTGGAGATTGGGTTGACATCACTCGCGTTTCGGAATACCGACAGCCGACAGTTAACGTCACAAAGTGTTCCCCAAATGGTGCTCCTCAAGTAAGGATAAACAACTGCATTTATCCTAAGATAAAAATAACATAAACCTTTACCCTAACCTCATTGTTGGAAAAAGGTAGCAAACGCTTAGACTCAGGATGCGTTCGATTGACCGTATTCCGGAATAGGAATACGTTGAATAGAAGATAGAAGTCCTTCGTTTTTACGGAGATTCACATTAAAATTGTCAAACAGCTGCTAAAATGCTAAATCATCACTCTAAGTATTCTTATTCCGGAATAGGGTCATGTTGAATGTCAGAATTGGGCGTGCATCCAATCACGTGCATGTTCTTACTTGCACTTTTGGGCATAGGTGAACTTTCGCACTGACGCAAAATTACCTCTGATCTGGAGACTAATATTCGAAGCATCTGAGTTTGGTTAGCGTCTTTGATCTTCTTTGCGAAATACAATGCAGGGTTTTCAGTATGTAGGACTGAAAACAAAAAAGGAAAAAAAAAGTTATGATTGCGAATTCAACCCAACGGCCATACCGTTTATCAGTTCAGATTAAAGACCTACCTTCACCTGACAGGCTTTTCGATCGTTTGCTTTTGTTATGGAAATCCGCACTGTACATCGTAGCGATCCAACTAGATAAATTTCAGCTTTGGCGGGGTTTTCATATATGGAAATTATTCCGTGCCACGCAATGCATGTCGGTTGAAAGTGGGCCTTTGAGCTAGCTATTCTCAAAGATTCGGCTTAAACCACTAAATGCCCAGGTTATTTACCAAGCATATATTGCATGGCAATGCATTACATCTGCATTGAAGTTTGCGTTACATTTGCATTGCCAGCTAGTGGAATCCATTGCCGGATCTTTGGATAATCGATCGATAAACATACGGTATCTTAAAGACGATCTATCATCATAAAAGAAAGGAACTTTATTCAAGTGTCTAATCTTCTAGTGCCGTAGAGCACTAATCGGGGATACTGTAAATAGAAATTAACAAGTTAACGCAAATCAAATCAAATGTTGGTTTTTGAGGAGAGGGCGAAACCGGAGAAACCGGAGAAAAACCTCTCGGTGCAGAGTAGAGAACCAACAAACTCAACCCACATATGACGCCGAGACTGGGAATCGAACCCGGGCCCCATTGGTGGGAGGCAAGTGCTCTCATAACTGCGCCATCCCTGCACCCCAAAATCATAAACCTTCATTCAAAGTACTATTTGCTTTTTCAGTTCTGAATAACAAACGAAAATCGCGTAAATACGCATAACTTCGAGAAACACTGAGAAAAAAGTCGCTGCGATATGGCACGGGGACAAATCAATCCTTTATTTGCTTCCAAAATAAGTCGCTGCGGCAAGGTGCTTGTTCGTTGCACAAGAGGCGACTATGGAAGAAGGGGAATGCTAACTAGTTTTGTAAATTAATAGATCAGCAAACGAGTACCTGATGCATCATTGGAGAGTCAGGAGAGTCGGCGATAGGAGAGTCAGTGACTTGTCCAAGCAAAATTAGCACAATCGCCTTCGTTTACGTGGCTTAAATTTTAACTTGGTAGGAAAGCTCATAAGAAAAGCCTCAATGAAGAAGTG
>NC_090880.1:16725242-16732742 GCF_036669935.1 Montipora foliosa
TTGAACAAAGTGCCTTGAAATCAATTGATTTTGTCGCCGTTTAATTCGTCCCAGAACGAAATATGTGCAGATTTGTTCAATTCAGTGTTTGTCAAAGTGGTTCCTTTGCAACACAAATTAAGCTGAAGTACATTTAGTTAATCTCCATTCCAAAACTCGTTGCTAGCTGGAAGTATCCGCATAGCTTGAAGCGAACCAGTTCTTCGTGCCTTTGCTTCTTTCGGTCAGAGTGAATCAATACATAACTTCAAAAAATCGTATTTACCAAAGGGCCTGAAGATTCAATGGAATGACTGCGGATTCAATGACTCACAACGGTAAATTCAAAGATCTCTCGAATCAAAGTTCGAGGCTCTTGCAACAGGGTCAATAGTTTTTACTTTATGCTCCATCTCTGCCTGTGACCTCACTTTTATCCAGAAAAGCAGGCAATCGCAAAAATAACGACCTTTGACAGATCGAGTTAAGGTTTTCTCAATATCTTTCTCACTACGTATCACAGTTGGTAACACATGCTATCTATGAGTACCCCTTTTCTTACCTCGTTAAAGTTTTCCTTGTAAATCTTTATTAGTTTCTTTCTCTGCTTGTTTGTAAACCTTGCTAGGACTCGGACAATGCTGACTTCATCACTGCTTTGAACGGCTTCACGCAGTCTGGCAGCTTCCTTGTCCCACTGAGGAATTTGTGCTCGGATAGGGCCCATGCTACCCTACAAATACAAGCAACCACCATACACATGTAGCTCAGATTGCACAAAAGCTTTATTTGAGTTAGTGCAGTTGCATTGGTTGAATCAGAAAACCCGGCCATTGGCTAAAAGGAAAAAACGCGACATTTTTTCTACCAAGAAGAGCTTGAGGTTACTTGACTTGTGGGTGCACCAACTAAAGTTGGATATCTTGGTGAAAATATGATCATTAAGGCAAACGAAGTAACAGTGCTGGCATTTGAATTGTAATCTAAGACCATCCGGCTTCAATGGTATTCACCAGAGCCTTTGGCCAATCTATACTGAGATTTACTCTCATTTTGTGAGGGTGCAAGTTATACTAACAAGATCGACTAAGAGGTCAAATCTACTGACATTGTGCATTTTACAGTTTGTCCACCGGCCGGGTTGTTCATTGCGATGTCATTCCGCCTCGTTCCAGCATATGTATATATTACGTTCCGTTCCAATCCCGTTTACAGACATCACATCAACCAACCAACCAACCAACCAAGCAATCAATTTATCAGGCAGTCAGCCAGTCAGTCTGCCAGTCTGCCAGTCTGCCAGTCAGTCAGTCAGTCTGCGAGTCAGTCATTCAGTCAGTCAGTCTGCCAGTGTGTCTGTCTGTCTGTCTGTCAGTCAGTCTGCCAGTCTGCCAGTCAGTCAGTCAGTCAGTCAGTCAGTCTGCCAGTCTGTCTGTCTGTCTGTCTGTCTGTCAGTCAGTCAGTCAGTCAGTCAGTCAATCAATCTATTATTTAGTAATGCAGATTAAAAAATGAACAGCCATATGGCCGAGGGGGGACCTACAATTAAATAATTATAATAAAAATACTTAAGTAAAATGCCTAATCTTAAGTACTAAACTAATGTAACAGTAACTTAACCTTATATTTATCAATAAAAGCATTTGATTTGACCTACGGTAAATATACTCTTTGTTCTTAATCTTTATTAATATCCGATGAGAAATTTCTTAAGATGTCTTTAAATTTAAACGAATTACTAATACTGTCACCAGGGAGTGTAACTTTGCTCTTTATGAGGTTCTTAATACGAGGGACTCATCAACATAGAACAAAGTAGCATTTGGCAGCAATTTATGGGCTTAAATATGTACTAATGTCTTATCATTTTTCTCAAATATTGGCATCATGAGAAGAGAACGTGGCCTACACGATCCTATGATGAGAGATGTTATATGTTACTCCTCAGTGGTGAACGAAATGGGATACTTGGAGAAAGTCGAGTGCTCCTTTGTAGGCGAACCTACGACGTGCTCTAGCACAGACCTGTTGTCATTTTAACAAGGTTCATGTGAACTTGAAAGTGTCCCGCTATACTGCTGGGATCTAAATTGTCGAAATGGAGCATATTCACGATGGTACTAAAAGAGATAAACAAGAAATAAAGGAATCTCTTCAGGTTAACATATGACAGCTGTTCATTTTATTCACCCGAGGAGTACTCGGATTTTTTCCGAGTATCCCCGAGTCACTATCTCTTCAAAATCCTGGTGCATTAAACTGTGCAGAAGCGTCGATGATTTTCATGATTTAGGTGTGGACCGAGTGCTTAACGACCAAAAAATTGAATAGCAAAAAGCAAGCAATGCGTACGTTCGCTCATTCATATGAAATCGTATTAATATAGCAAACAAGTCCTCAGACGTCATAGACTCGATTCCTGTCCAGGCTTTCTTCGACTCTTCCAGAGTCATTGCTGATAACCTTGCCATTACATTACGGAAACGTATGACATCTCTTTTGAAATAAATCTACCAATGTTACATATCCACGGATAAAATACTGGATTAAGATAAACATTTTCAGCACGATCGACCGTCGAGGTCGCTGTCATTCTTCCATGCAGAACTTCACTTACGCTGGATTTGCTTTTTGCTCCGTGAGAAACTGCACAGCCCATTGGGTTATCACACTAAACCAACCAAATGGAAACTGGAGAAAGGCAGAAGACTTTCGACTCTTGTTATTTTGCTTTACCAACTTAACAGCCTTCAATTACGCCCACCGTATCACTTGGAGTGTGACCAAGTGATACAATTATCATGTAATCATGGACATTTGCTTCACACTTGGCAAATTGACGTCATTCACTGTCAACGACACGGACATGAATGGTTAAATTCATTGTTAGTCGATGTACAACTGCAGCATCATTTCCGTTTTTATCACCTTGTGAAAAGGAACACTAAAAAGAAAACGGCTCATTGTTTTAAAGAACTCACTTACTCGTGACCATTCACACTGCAGCAAAAAAAGAGAACGAAGTAATTTCTAAATAAAAAACAAAAAGAACTATTAATTATAAATGAGAGGGGACGTAGCGCGGGCATCGTTTAATTAATCAACAAATAGAGAGCCCCTGCTGGGATAAAAAGCACAACTTTCGCAGTTTATACCGGAGCATCATGTAAAGTGACATGCATTTTCATAACTTCATACAGCATCACCGAGTGAGTGATATTGATACTGTTATTGCAATTACGTCATCAGAGGGAAATAACTAATTATATCAGTCGTCTTAGTAAATTATCGAGACATGGAAGAAAGCGGCAGTTACGTTTTCTGTGTAATCAATGCTATTGAAAAAAGAAGGAATTTAATAATTGATATTTGAGCAAGATCAGTTTCCAGCTAGCCAACGCCTGTGTACAACGTCAATTTGGCATTTACCCCAAGAGCGCTAATTGGTTCATGCAAACATATACATGGATTTAAGTCTTAGTGGATCAATAAAGTGAATTTTCCCGGAAAGAGAAAAAAATGAAGAAAAATATTAATTCTGGCCCACTACTCAGAGGTTTGCTTCACGCCTGTTATTCACAAACGGCGGACACGGGTTTTCTAGATCAATTTCTCATTGCCAGGGAAAAACTTCAAACACGGTCTCAGCCTATGTCCTGATAAGATCTCATGATGACCATCGAAAATTCTCAACAGATGTTGGGATATTTCTGTTAACTGCTGTTACATGGAGACAAAGCAAGAGGCAACGCATAACATGACGTTATACTTACAGTATGCGACAAAAATAGAAATCTGTTTACATTTGACTCTGGAGTTAATTGGCGAAAAAAGCCAAAATAATGGGAAACTACACCGGAAAAACACGAATTAATCCAAACAAGTGAGGACACTTGTTATGCCTGATGATTTTTTCTCACGATTTCGTTAGCATCGGGCTGAAGTAAAATTTTACAAACACACAGTCTGTAAGTGTAAGTGGGATATTACATGTTGTAGTGTGTCATATTACAAGTTGTGTTGTATTTTGACGAGCCCTCTAAAAATACAAACAACGAATTGAAATACTCAGCGATACTACACACCAAAACATCTAATAAGCTATTTATTATCCAACTTTTTCTCACTAAACTCTTAGCAAGTGAAAACCGAGAACGTGTGACAGAGATGGAGCGTAGGGCAAACGTCAGCACCAAGTGTACAAATAACTCTTTGTACAGTATCGTGGAATATTTGTATTCGTTTCCTGCGTTTCCGTACAATAATGATAAATGCCATTATTTTTCTACATTGAGTTGTATATTTTGTCATTCTTTTCAAGTTTTTCCAGTCTGCATAAGATTGCGTCGAACTGCGTCTTGTAAAGCTGGGTGAAAAGGATCTCGCAGAACTCACAAGGAGACTCATTGAAATTGGAATATGTCATCGTTGGGATAGCCCAAATTTCTTTAAGAGTTACGCAACGCTTTCTCAACTCGCTCAATTGCGTGACGCTAAAACAGCTTCAAAGAAGAAACTGCAGGGTTTTCGACAGTTTTGTAAAAGTAGCGGACATATTTCTGAAAGTAACGGACGTGACATTTTTGGCGCCCCAAGGCACGAGCTATCTAGGGGCGTCTGGGGGCATGCCCTCCCCCAAAAGAAATTTTAAAAATAGAACGCTTCAGGATGGGCTCCTGAACGCTTAGACACGCTGTTTCCAGAGTTTCTGGAACCCCAAGAATCAGTTTCCCAGACAAGTCTGGAGTTCACTCAAATTCTCTTTAACTGAGTAAGCAAAAAAAAAAATTATAATAATAATAATCTTGGTATATCAAAAAATTCTATTGAATGGTTTAGAAGTTATCTATCGAACAGATGTCAGTCAGTTCGCATTGGTACCTATTTATCAGACAATCGTACAATAGGACACGGTGTTCCGCAAGGCTCCATTCTCGGACCGACATTGTTTAACATCTACATCAATGAGCTTCCTACACTGAAGACAGTTGGTTTCTGCTACTCTTCCCGAGAGAAAAACCACTGCGAGCAACCGTTTGATTTTCCATCGAGCATGTGCGAAGTACCTCACACCCCACGTGATGTTTTTGACATCACTTCGTCTTATTTCGCGGGAAATCCCTACACAGCAGGCTCGCCCAAACGCAGCAGTTACGTAGCTGAACGCACGTGCAAGCGCCAAAACAAATTTACTAACTCGTTTTACCGGTTCAAATTTAATTTATTCGTCGTTGGCGCTGGACTGCGGCTCACTCAAAGAAACTAACGTTTGCTCGCAGTGGTTTCTCTCTAGGGAAGCGTAGGAGAAACCAACTGCTCGCAGGGTATGACCTTCCTGGCATTCCAAGAGTATGCTCAGTGGAATCGTCGATTCAAAACGTTATTTAACATTTCCATTAAAGGAGGCTAGTACCGCTATGGCCCTGCTTTCAGACCTAAGACCTAAGAAATATCGCTGCCTGGGGCCGGTTCCTGGAAGGAGGAATAAATTATACCAGGCATAACAGTTATTCCAGGGATAAATCTGCTATTCTAACAAAACAGAATTTATTCCGGGGATATAGCTATTCCTGGAATAAGGCACATTTATCCCTGGAATAGAGTTATTACACCTTTCAGGAACCGGCTCCTGGTGTTGTTCAAACAGTCTTAATAAATCGATATCGCCATAAGACTAAGTTACTAGTATTTGGAACACGTCAGATGCTTGAGAAGGTGCCAAGTAATTTCAAAGCATCGCTTCTTGGCAAAGAATTGTTGCCGGTGCCTTCTGCTAAGGATTTGGGTGTTGTTATCGATTCAAGTTCAAGATTTAACGAGCATGTAACACAGACAGTTTCTAAATGTATTGCAAGCCTTAGCCAAATCAATCGCATGAAATATGCATTAGACAGAAAGACTCTAACCTTTATAATGAACGCTCTAGTATTTAGTAGACTCTTCTATTGCTCCTGTGTATGGGGTAGTACATCTAAGAAGAACATTTCTAAGCTACAGAAGGTCCAGAACTTTGGTGCACGCATTATCACATCATCAAGAAAGTACGATCATATCAGGTTTAACCAATTTTTGAGGAGTTAGGCTGGTTACCAGTCGAATTTATAGACAAGCTTAAAGATGCCACGATGATGTTCAAGTGTATGAACGATTTAGCACCTAAATATCTTAGTGATAACTTTATCTGTCGATCGGCAGACGGTCACTCACGTAATACAACGAGCAAATCTAAATTAAAGATCCCTTTGTGCAAATCTGCAACTGGTCAGAGCGCATTCGTCTATAGAGCTACTACAATTTGGAACAATTTACCTGATGACATGAGGAACATTCAAGATTTGAATGTCTTTATAAGATCGTATAAGCAAATGTTTTTTAACAAACGCTTATAAATGCTTTTATTATTATTATTATTATTATTATTATTATTATTATCATTATTATTATCGTTTATTATACTTTTTGCATTGTACATAGGAACTTTTAATATTTTGTAATTAAGTTCTGAAAAGCCATTGTTGGAGAATTTAATAAAGTTTATTATTATTATTTATATTATAAAATAAAACAAACCCCTCAAATATTGGCATCAAAGTACCGGACATGGAATGGGAAACCACCGGATGAAACATCCGGCCTCCGGCCTAAAACGAAAACCCTGAGAAAGGTGCCAAAGCATTTCATCTAGTAACTGAAGACAGTCGTAACTGAAACTCACACAGTCCAGCGAACTTACGCGTCTCTTTTGAGAAATAATATTCTTTCAAACAGTCTCCCACCTAGTCTCCTTCGCAGCCGTCCTTCGGGATGTCACGCCCCCAAGGGGGAGCGTTGCGTGACATTCCGAAGGCCGGCCGCGAAGGAGACTATCTACCAGTGTGAAGTTAAAAATGACTTTCTCAGTGGCGAACTTTGAAAAGAAGACAACCTTAAAATTGTAAAAGATAGCAGTTGTGGCATATAGGACTCGCAACCCATTACATTTCTTTTCTTTCACTGTGTCATTAGTGAATATTGGAAGGTCCTTTAAATTTTTCCTGTTTTCATAACAGATAGATCACATTTTAAAATAGCAGATTGCCCTTCCCCTTTTAGCTTTTCTGGTGCAATCCTTTCACTGAACCAGCTGAGCAGTAAATGTCAACGTATGTTCTTAAAAGAGCTACCAATTACCAATTTTGTTTCAGTCATCATTAGCTGCGGTGTTTGACATGCACTTGCAGACTGCAGACTGCCTACAAATAGCACTGAGAAACAGTATTTAAGTCTAAGCATCCATTTGAAATAGCGGTGGTAAACAGTATTTAAGTCTGACAACTCGTTTTAAAACGGTTAGCTTTGAATAATTGTGATTTCCTGTGATTTAGGGTTAGTCTGCAGCCTGCGATCTGCGGCGTGTGCAGTCTGCAAATGTCAGACACCGTAATAGACGGTATGTACGGCTGAGGTTTGCATATTTTCGTTATTTGCCAGGCTTACATGGTCTAAGTAGTCTGCAGCCAGCATAGCTTTATTATTTTTAGA
>NC_090880.1:16747742-16752742 GCF_036669935.1 Montipora foliosa
GTGTTTTTACAGGGCTTTCCCGTTGCCACGGTGACATATTATGTCATAATAATGACCGCATCTTGTTCAGCAATAATCCATGTTTCATTCGGTACCATAACATTGCTAATACATGATACAGCGTTGTAGAGCCGATCCTTAATAGCGTTGCTTGGAAGCGTTACAACTGTTTGAGCCACCTTAACACATGTAATCAGATTTGCAGGAACGAAATGAAACCGCTGACTGTTAATTGTATACTCATGTAAGCCACAGCAAAGATATCACCGAAATGAAATTGTTGTTTAACGAATCCTTTATACAATTATAAAATTGAAGGCCAAAGGTATGCATGGGCATGGCAGTCTGGTGCATACAGTAGCAATTACAAACATTTATAAGATCGTAGGTCTAAAACTGGTCTCTTCATTGAACCTACCGATATATCGCTGCATGTGTATTAGGACATTTCAATGTTTTGATCAACGTCACTCTTAGGAAACCAAAGTACATCAATAGTGACAAGCCAAGCTTCTCAAAATATGTTAGCGCCTCAAACAATCGTATCTCTGGCAAAACACGGAGCCACGATGAATTATTTGAACAAAGGTAATTTTTTATCTGCATAAAAAAATGTTGTATTGTTACTAACATCCTTCAGAACGACCTCAACTTTATGTCCATCTTCACTGACGGGAGCTTTCCACTTCGTCACCATTCCAAATGCATCAACATTACAGCAGTTGAGTTCTGGATGGAGCGCTACGTATTGTTTTGCTCTCTCGAACGCTTCGTTTCCGTATGGGGTAGGCCCTTCAATCAATTGGCAGTTCTCTGGTTGCTTACCAACCATCGACTCGATTGGTGAATGACGATTCACCTGTATGATTTAAAATACAACAACATATTTAGCATGCTTTTAAGTCGAACTTCTAAACGAAAAGTAGTCCTACTAGAAAATATAAATAACTGAAAATAGGTCTTATCAGATATTAACGGTAGGCCGGTTGTCTCGGTAAATGAGACTAATACTGACCCGGAAAAAGTGCTCAGCAGGAGGAACTCTGATAATGATAATACGCTTACACCGTCGCTGTTCAGCTCGCATGTATTCACTCGCTCGAATTGTTTGGGGTAAACGAACCCGGAAAACGTAGACCATCCAGAAAAAATAACATACCAATCAGGGAATAACAAGAAACATCGTCTTTCGTGTTATTTAAAACAATCGATAAGCTATCTGATAGGGTCTTCGTTTTCGAAAGGCGTGAAAAACGAAGACCAAAGAAATAAAATGCAGGAATAGAGACAAGCCAACACAGTGGCCGACGAGTCATTTCCGGCGGATTAGCAAGCTAGTATCGAGCACGACAGGTAAACCCGCGCCTTGCGGCGTATGAGAGCGGTTGACACGATAGGTTTCGCTGCTCACCAATTACATCATATTTATCCACAAAGGCTGATGCCAATCCTCTATATTTCTCCCGCAAGCTCTCACAAGTCTCCAGTGTACTTAACTAGACTTAATTAGTAAAGTTTCAGCGGTCATTGGCTCTATTCCTACATCTGGGTTTTCTTCGACAATTCACGAGTCATCGCTGATAAACTTGCCATTACATAACATAAAAATGCGACACTTATTTTGAAATAAATCTGCTAATGCTGCATATCGATAAAATACTGGATTTAACTGCAACCGACCGGCCGGAGGCGACCGTCGAGGTCGTTCGTTGACATTCCTACGCGCAGAACTTTCAATTACGCTTATACTTACGTCAGAATTTGTATTGCCCATTATGACACTACTAGAAATGAAGAAAGAGGCAGAGGACTTTCGAATCTTGCTATTTGTTTCAAGCACCAACTTAACAGCCTTCCTACACGCACCGTATCCGTGAATTGGAGTGTGGCAATTATCATGGAATCATGGACATGCAAATTGACGTCATTCATCGTCAACGACACGGATATGGAAATTTTTATCGACCGGATCATAGTTAATAGATGTAGGCTTGATGTAGGCTGGTTATGAAACTCGACAAGTTTCTTTGTTTCATGTTTTTGTTTCCTTTTTTAGCCTAGGCCCTGCACAAAGCCCGACAAAAACACGCTTTTTTCGGCAGGATAACCAATCAAAAGCTTCGACTAATTTATTCGAAATTAACTTGCGAACCATAAGCAAAAGATTGTGCAGGGTCACGGTCGGTTCAACATCTAATTGCGACTGTATTGTTCCTGCTTTTGAAATTTCCAGGGTTTCATAACCAGTCCCTTGATTAACTATACAAAAATTTGGTTTATCAACGGAGTTGATAATGTAAATTGACCACCGTAAAGAGATTCTAAAAGCTGACGTTTCGAGCGTTAGCCCTTCGTCAGATTCGCTCTGACGAAGGGCTAACGCTCGAAACGTCAGCTTTTAGAATCTCTGTACGGTGGTCAATTTACATTATCAACTCCGTTGATAAACCAAATTTTTGTATACTACTTCCCCACCGACGCAGCACCATAGTTTCTTTAGAAACTACCCCTTCATTCCTTGATTAACTATGACCGGATGTGCAAATTCCGTTTTTGTCACCAGGTGAAAGAGAATGCCGAAAAACAAAGGGCAATGTTCTAATGAATTCACTTACTCCTGTCCATTCACATTGTAGCGAAACGAAAAGCAAGTAATTTCTGACTAAGAAACAAATAGAATTATTGATTGGGGAAGGAGGGATCGTTTAAAATTAATCAATACATAAAGAGCCCCTGCTCGGATAAAAAGCACACCTATAACAGCTTAATTTGTACTGGAGGAACATAAAAAGTAGTATACATTTTCATTTTTCATAACTAGAGCTCACGCGCGAAGCGCACCTGTGGAGTGCCATGGGTAAGATTTTTTGGGAAATATATCCAAGCGAGAAATTTTGGTTATGATGTCAGCGTACGCCCGTGCAGATTCTCGGGGTGGAGGTGGGGAAGCATGACAGCCTCTGGGGATGGGAGTGTTCGGGCAATTTTCCCTGGCAGGAAATCGCGTGGCAGCGCTGTATTTCGCAACCCACGTTTTTCGGGCGGGAAATTATATTAGGGACCTTAAGATCTACGGCGGTGACGTCGACGAAAACGTCACCTCAAAATAGAACTTCGCTCTAGTAAAAGTCTTTCGCGATTATTCCACCTCGTTCACTTCGTACAATGTGGGCGAAGTATCCGAAAAATAAATTGGTACGAGCGGTTTCAGACTGAAAATAGAGAATGAAAGATTCTCTGTTGCATGCTCACGTTGTCGCCAAAACCTAAAATTTAGTGATTTCACGTCGTCGTCATGCAGAGAACCGCAAAAATATGTGCTAAAATCCGTACACGATTATTTATGCTCTTTTAACCAATGATATCATTGTTTTGTGGCGTTTTCGGCGACGTCGTCGTCGTAGATCTTAAGCTCCCTATTAGTGACAGCGAGGGGACGGAGAGCAGGAAAGAGCACATGAGAAAAGGCGACGAAATTTGCGAAATTTAAGCAAAGAAATCCTCGAGAAAAGCTGTAGAAGAACACCCGTAAAGCTGAGAGAAATAGGAAGAGAGACTGAAAACACTTATAATTATTTACAACGTTTAGCTTTCAGGTAATGTTTTTGCTTCTTAATGCATGCCTCGCTGCCTCGCATATTTTGTAAAAGCCGCTAAAAAAAGAAGAAGGCCTGAAAACGTTTGCAATTCCGTGTTGACAGAGATTCTGGCATATTGCAACAATCACACACCATTCAAGCCTACAGCAGACATCATTGTCATCATTGCTTATTTCGTCAGACATATTATTGCCGAACTCTCGACGCCGTGTAAATTTATAAGGGATTGCAGTTCATTTATATGCATCGAATGCACTTGCAGGTTTTTTCGTTTTGTTGGCTAGTTTCGCCGTTCAGAGAAAGGAATAATTTTATACGGTTAAATTAAAAACATAAAATTGTATTGTATTTACAGATGTTTCAACACACAAAATTATATCTATCCTTTTCAAAATCTCAGCCTCGGCTTTATTCTTAAAATATTCTTAAAATTTCGGAGATTTCAGCCTTGATATTCTTATAAAATATATTCTTATTAAAAAAAAAAAGGGGGAATTTTGGAACTGAATTCATGATTACTGTGGCGACTGTCCACATTTAATTAATACCATGCGATTTATAGGTTTTTATGTGAAATGGATGTCCAGTCGTCAGCTCCTTGGTTTGACTGTGAAATTGCAGTCGAGTAAGCGAATCTTGACTTTTTAATTAGTGATTTTTTTGCTGTTGTTTTAAACTGAAGAGAGAAGGTATAAAGATTATCAGTCAAACGGAAAATGATGTGAAAGAGGTTACTGTACATCATGCAATTTCAATTTTAGTTCTTGATTAAAATTGTTGGTTATTGTTTGCAAGGCTTCTTCGTTTAATGCTGTCAGCTCAAAGGTGCTCGATCACTATAAACTGCAGGGGTGGATCCAGGATTTTTTTTAGGAGGGGGTGCACAAAAACGGAATGGCGTAGCTGGCTGGTGACGTTTCTTTGCATAGTACCAGTTGTATTAGAGTGCCGCAGGTCATCTCAGGAAGGAAGTGGGGAGGGGAAGTGCGCACCCCCTGCACCTTCGCTCTAGTTCCGCCCCTGAACTGTATACACTAATGACGATTAATTTTGTACTTAATACAGAAGTATAATTATTTCCATATACACTATCTTGCTTTCTGGGGATAGAAACGGGAGCTCCGCCTTTAGGCTTGGTTAAATCTGTCTATTAAAAACTGAACTGCGGATATCAGATTTCCATCATTTTCAATGGCTCGCCGGACACAGTTTATTAGTTCATATACCTTCTGTACTTAATATAATCATATATAACATAAAAGAATAATATCGATTCAAAACCTGAGCATTTTCAGGCTTGCTCAGTCCGCAACCAGCAGCCGTTGTTAGAAAAGATTGAAGATAACCATTTGTGCTTCTGAAATTATTTACAAGGCAAACGATCAGCGTGGTCCCAAAAAT
>NC_090880.1:16760242-16795242 GCF_036669935.1 Montipora foliosa
AAATCTTACAATCGGGTTACGGGCTCTCAGAAGGTAATGATAATATATAGATATTGCCAAGCCTAAAAGCGGAGCTCCCGGATTATTTATTCTTACTGGCCTTACTTAAACAACGAATTTACGGGATAAATCAATTTTGATTTTTTTGTTTAGCCTTGACGAAAAGCAATCAAATCAAGAAAACAAAACAAAACAAAACAAAACAATCTAAACCAATTTAAAACAAGAAGAGGTGGAAAATAACGTGAACCCATGTCTAGGAGCGAGCAACTCCCATACTAAAGCTACGTCACGGCATATTTACAGACCGATCTATTTTTAGACTACCTCTTCCGCCAAAAAACAAAGGCAGTCTCGGTTCACTCACGCTATGACGTCAAGTTAGTTTCTCGTGATTGGTCATCCGGCTCCTGTGGGAGTCTCATTCGCGGGAAATTCAATCTATAAATAAATCAATCTGTGAAAACGCCATAACAGGGATATACGGCTGATGTTCGCTCCTAGTCACGGTCCCCTGAAAATAATAAATATCCCCTTACATAGGAAGTTTACAAGAAAAGTGTACCGCCATACTGAGTAGGTTACCAAGTACCATCACTGTCGTGCATTTTCCTTTAAAAGTGCTAGTGCCAAATAAACTTCCGACTAGAAATCATCTTTGTTGGATTGAAACAGGCGAAAAATGCCGGAAAGTACATTTTCCAAACCGTTTTCCATCCGAACACGAAAAGAGTCGACTGTTAAGAGCTTTAGTTGACGCGTTATGGCCGTGTAGTCGCGTCGAGCGACGAAAAGAGCGTGAAAATTTAAGCCAACTTTCTTACAAGAAATTAACCTGACTTAAGCCTGCGATCCACTCGAAAACCGGTACCAGGTCAGCGGTGAACCAAAACAAAAAAAGCTGACCTCGATGATTCTAAACGTGAGCCCGCGATATGCTCACGTGATACTGGTCAGCGGATGCCTTGTTTTGACACGTGTCAATTGACCATAACATGGATGCCCAATATCAAAGATGTACGCTGTAAACGGCCGACATGTTGGGCGTATTCGCCCTTGTCACACGGCGGCCACATTGTCCCGGGAGACCAAAAAGCTTTGTTTTACCACGCCAAGCCTCACCCCCATGGTTTCCACTGCGAGGCTTGGCGTGGTAAAACAAAGCTCTTTTGGTCTCCCGGGGCAATATGGCCGCCGTGTGACAAGGGCGAATTGGTTCAAGACTGTTCACTCGAAAGTCTTCCGCTATCTAATTACCAGTCGCTCGGACCAGTCTATCCATTGTCAAGAACGAGCACTGGAGGATTTGAGATGTGAACATATAGGGGAAGATAACAGCTCATCGATAAAGCTCGGGGCTGCTCTTAAGATCAACGACTTTCCATACCCGGTTGGAAGACTTGCAAACAAATCCTTTCCTTTAAGAGTACTTCTAGCCAAGGAATCTTACGATTATGGGAAACTTTCTTCAATGTATGTTTGTAATCTACCGCATTGACCACCATTTTAAAAATTTAACTCCAAAGAAATATTTATCACGCAAATTTTGATCAGCGTAGTTCGCTCAATAACTTATGCAAAATTATTCCGGGACTGGGCTGTACACAACTAAAACTTGGAAGATGCGATTCATACAACCTAAACGAATGCTTTCAGCGTGGGCCACTTAGAAACCCAAGCATATGACACGTTAAACTTTATTTCAAAATATCAATAAACTAACCTAAAATCGCGTCGCCAGTACAACTTTGCCTCAAGAAAATTTGCCGTCTCGTGAGCTCCTAATTCCCAAGTCCTAAGTACCCTGCTTTGCTCCATAAGCTTTCTCGCTCATGTGGTATTCGAACAGCAAACGAACTTAACTCTTGATTTTCAAGTGTCGCAAGGCTTTACTGTTAAGCAAACATTTCATTATTTTTGTTACATTAAAAAGTCTGGCCTCAAATCGAGGATGTGAAAAGCCAATATTACGGTGCATTCCAACATTCCAAAAAGGGCCATGACATCTATTCTATTGTTAATTTTTCATAACACGGAAACTTAAAATCCTACGCTCATTTTATGGACGCGTATATTTAGAGATTATGATCATGCATATGAAACTTGGCACCGAGACTTGCGAGCTTTAAAACAGAGGCTGTGTGAAGTCCTATCTGAGTCAGTTAAATCCAAAACTCGAACTTTTCCCTTGCATGTGCACCGCTATCCTCACTTTTCAGTGGCGCCGATAAACTGAAGCGAGGATGCAAAAACCTGTAATACGTTGTCATCATGAGCAACCCTAAAGCAAAAAACATGTATATCACAACAAATCCCGCCACCTCGATTTGCCATGGTAAAAGCCTAGTTGTATTCGTAAACCACAGTATCGAGAAAATGACAATCTCGATGAACCCCAGGATGTAGTATTTTGCAGCCCACTTATAGGTACGACTCCCTTCCAAACTGAAGAAGGAGAAAAGATGGATGTAACACATCACAGCTCGAAAAAACTGCTGCTTGTATTTGCTGCCAGGGAAGAAATAAACCTTATGACGTTCCAGAAAGAATAAAACGATTACAAAGTGAAGTGACAGTGCGACGAAAAACCATTGTTTGAATTCTGTTGCAAAAAAAACCAGGATTAATATTCGAGACATTACCATAAAAGCCCGCCATGACCAAATGGAGAGATATCCGTACCATCGAAGCTGGCCCTTGTGTCGTTTCGAATCACGAAGATAACTGATGTAGTTAACACTGGCTCTAGAGTACGAAAAGAAAGAAAAGCAAATGGAAACGATTGTCCACAAGTCTTCAATCCTGTTAGCGTCCAAGGCCTCTACTGCGTGGCGAGACACGAGGACGTACATCTGCAGCATTAGCTGAGGAGCGTCTTCTGTGAAGGCCAAAATCATCTGCAGTAGCGCCAAATCAAGGCTCATTGCGATCAGCAGCTTGAAATCAAGAACTGTGGTTGCTTTCTTGCGCTTTATCCTGTAAGCTTTGACGAGAACTCTCCAATACCTTTAAAATAGAAAAAGGAAAGGAAGGAACTTTATTTAAGTGTCTAGTCGTTCTAGCGCTGAACCACTAATTGGGAACAAAGTTAAGTAAAATTAACAATTAACGCAAATCAAGTCAAATTTTGCTTTTTGAGGAGAAGAGACAACCAGAGTACCAGGAGAAAACCTCCCGGTGCAGAGTAGAGAACCAACAAACTCAACCCACATATGACGCCGAGTCTGGGAATAAAACCCGGGCCACATTGGTGGGAGGCGATTGCTCTCACTCAGGCTAGTTAAGGCCTGGCTGAGACATAAGGGACCCCCCGCAGAGAATTTAGAAACACCTATCACAGAGTAAAACAAATTTTATTGTTCAATACATTGATCAAGTTTTCGTCATATGACTGTTTGCCAAATGACAATGCTTATCAGTACCACGTGATATCACTTGCCCTTTGAAGCCACAAAATGAGTTTTCTAAAATGGGGAGAAGTTCCGCTTTATATTTTTGAAAACCCTTGTCAACAAACTAATAAGAAGAACTACGTAAATCATGTTCTGTTTTGTATGGTTAAATTTCTAATTTAAATCAGGGGAAATACAACCTTTTATGAAGTCACGTGACGGATTTCCATTACGGCATAAATAAGTTTAATGGCCCTGCTTACAAGGCTAATTCATAAATGGTACCCAAATAGTAAGAGACTGATACCAAAACAAAGTAGCTGAAATTCATTTAGTACTCCCAGGAGCCCATGAGTAGGAGCGAGGAACTCCCATACTAAGCCTATGCCACGGCATTTTTACAGCTACAGCTACAAGCTGTCGTTATTTAACCTTACTGAACGGTATGTAAGCGCAAGGAAGCGGTTTCCTCTCGTTTGCAGTGTCACTGTCCAAAGTGGAATCCCATTTCTCCAAGAAAAGTCTCTTGTGATTGTTCATCACACTGCGTTCGAGGATGTGGGCATCTCTTGGATAGAAATTGTGATCCGTGGACTTAGCATGCTGTTTGATTGTTGATTAGCTATTGCTCAGGCGACCTGGATCATGTTCAATTCGGCTCCGCGCGAGTTCCACGAGCGCTTACTCTCCCCGACGAAGGCGAACGAACAGTAGCGGCAACTCACTTGGTACACTATCCCTTGGACTCGGTCGACCGATGAATGAAGGAAGACAGAAGCCAACGAAAATGTGGGATGTGTCTATTGTGTTGAAACTTCTGAAATCTTTGTCACCAGTAGCCTCGCTGAGTTTAAAGGACCTTAGCCTCAAGCTGGTTATGCCTCTTAGTTTGGTTACTGCTCAGAGAAGACAAAATTTTCACCTGCTGGAACTAATGTCTAAGAGTGATTCAAACTTTGTGTTTACGTTTAATAAGCCTCTCAAGCAGTCTAAATCAAGAACGCCAGTGAAGCCTCTGGTTCTTAAGGCATACTCTCATGATGAACGTTTATGTGTATTTGCTACTTTAAACGAGTACCTTCAGAGGACTCGGACTCCGTGTTGATGGTTCTCAACTGTTAATCAGCCTTCGGAAACCACATAAAGCTGTATCACGAGATACAATGAGTAGGTGGATAAGATTTGTTATGCAGATGTCTGGAACTGATTTAAACATTTATAAAGAACATAGTACAACTGAAGCTTCAGTGTCTACTGCTCATCGGGAACAGGTGCCTATTCATGAGATTCTCAACAAAGCTGAGTGGTCATCTGCCCGTACGTGTGCCACTTATTATGACAAGAGGTTGGACACTTTTAAGGATAGTGTCTCTCATTTTGAGGAGGCTTATTTAGAAACTGTAACGTACTTTCTTTCTTGTGGAACTTGTAATAAACAGCTTGATATTATGTATGTTAGTTACCATTTGGCAACTATCTTGTTGCCCTGATGAGCCAACTTTGGCTTTGAAGTCTCATGGAATCTCTGGTCACGTGACAGTGAGGTAGAATTAAAAATTGAACGACACTTACCTGGAAGTGGAACTTCGATGAGAATTCTACCGATCTGTGGAGTGACCAAGAGAGGTCACTCCACAGATCGGTAGAATTCTCATCAAACTTCCACTTCCAGGTAAGTGTCGTTGAATTTTTAATTTTGTTGTGTAACAAAATTAATGTTTGTCACACAACGTAGCGTGACACATCATCATGAAAATGTTTTCAGTTTTTTTATATTTTGGTTGACCATAAATCAATGTCTTGTGTCGTACATACCTCTCTACTATTCCTAAAAGACACAAGTGTGTCCACGTGACAGCTTTCCATCCACTCTCGGGCGGCTGTTTTAAGCGTTTCTCGTCTTCTTTGTGCCAAAAGAACGAGACGAGATTTGTAACCACGGATGGGAAAAATACCAGCATTACGGTGAAACTTCCCCACCAATAGTTTTGCCCTTTGGTGAAATGATCAGCTGCAACTTTAAGGTCAGTTCCGATGTCGGCAAAAAAGGCAACGATACTCCCAATGGTGAAGGCGAGGCTTAGCCATGTCACTTTTCCCCGTTTCCGCCATAATTCTGAGAAGTCCTTGTCCATTCGAAAATAAACACATTTTCTGAAGCGTTCTTTGGGAAGTAAATGTTTACTTTCAAAGCCAGTGTAATTATGTAAGAAAATCCCATTGTTGTTTGAAAACCGTTCAGCCGGTGAAGCACTTGTGAGTGTGTTCTTAACAACAACTACTTTCTCACTCTGCTGAGTCAGTGCCACTCTCTGGTGATTATTTTCATAACCATTTAACAACGGCTGAGTGTTGGTCCAAAATCGGTTCTTATTAGTTTTTTTGGCAGCTTCGTCTTTATCTAATTCCATGAACACTTGTTCAAGAGCCTCAAGATCTTCGTTCGTAAAATCGTAAAATCGCGCAGGATTGACAAAATTTCCGTCTTCACACTCAACAGACCAGCCTCTTCGTACTTCCCCACGTATACCATCAACTTCATCTTTTATCGTTTCCGCGGAAACCGTCGACGTTTTGTAAGTTTTAATGGATTGCACCACATCACGAAGCAGTTGAAGCTCATCTTCTCTCAGCCTTGCCACGCGGAAGTCATCGTCGCTTACATTTCTCGTGGAAGGACGTGAGATTTTATGTCTAAGAGCTCTTAAATGTTGCTTTTGTTCTTCACTTAATTTCAGGCCTGATTGCCGAAGTTGAGACGCCGAATGATCCATGTTTTGAAGGCCGTTCTTAAGTTTAATATTGGACGCACAGAACTACGCACGGTGAAATCAATCGTGCATGAATCACGAGAATTAAATTACTACGGATAAATTCTTGTGCGTAGTTAATATTCTCCTGAAATATATTATCATTCCTTATTGGGAAAGTCCCTTTGTGAACGAAGCAAAACAAAAATTCCTCAGACACGTCCAGACGTGTGGGTGTACCACTGTGGCGGCCAGAAATCAACGAGAAGAGCTGGCTGGAGTTCAGTTTGCGATGGAAGCGCTTACTTTTCGCTTATGAGATAAAATACAAGTGTATTCTCCTAATGTACTTGAAACGCTCAAACTGCTGAGATTGATAGGGATAGACATTTTTGTCAACCAAATAGCTGTCTCGCAAGATGACAATTCGAAACATTTCGAAATGAAAGACGTTATGGAACTGGAAACTTGAAAAAAGATTTATTTCTAGGTCATCTTCAACCGTGTATGATAAAAATCAGAAGACCCTGCGTTTTTGATGACGTCACTGTGAAAACCATCTACATGCTAAGGCACCATATGAAACACCAATTTTTTCTTAACAAGAAGCACTAATTATTGTCACGTAAAAACTCATCATAGCAACAGGCTATGGATCTTAAACATAATGTCACTTGAGATTTTCTTTCTAACTCATGGGTTGTGCGCAAACTTTTTCAAGAAATGGTACATGAAATCACTAGCTTTACCAAATATCATAAAATTCTCTTCTGGTTCCTGTGGGTACATATGCGTGGCGGTGGCCTAACCGGTGGGAAGGGGCACTTCACTGTCGTGCATGCTTTGAAACCGTACTCCGCTGGCCTAAGATGGTCACAAGAGTCAATTACTCAAGAATAAGAATATCTGGTATCAGGTTTGTCCCCATTAGCGTCAGAAAAATGCCTATATTCAAACCAATTTTTTGTGGGAAAATAAACAATAGACCTAATCTGCCAACACATTCAAAGCTCCCGGGGTTCAGATTCTTTGTGTCTTATGTATTTGCATTGTAAGCTTCATTCACATTTAAATGATATGGAAATACTTGGAACAAAAAGTCTTATTCCAAAAGGAATTGAATTCGTACACCTTTGATTTAGCCGATTATTGTTTGGGGTGGCTCAAACCAGTTTCAAGACTTTGAAAAGACACTCTCTGTACACGTTTTGGTACTACTACGCCGTATCTCGAATTAACAATGTTATGGCACCATATGAAACATCGATTATTTCCAAACAAGATGCAGTCATTATTGCTCATATCTCAAGAACAAACTCGGTGACCCCCATTTTTTCTTGTTGAAAATGATCAGAAGGCCAAGATGAAACTTTCTGCAAAGTGTAAAAAATATTTGTACTGCAGATTCAGAGCCACTTAAAAAAATAATTAAAAATAAATTGATTTAAGGTTTCTCTGAAACGACTGTACATAATTTTTTAAAATGGGTAACTGAGTTTGTTTTTGAGATAAGAACAACTTAAGACAAAATAAAGGGGCTTATCGCAGGCCTTTTCCGTTCCCACGGTGACTTATTACATCACAATAGTGACCGCATCATCTTTTTCAGCAATAATTAATGTTTTCTATAGTACCATACCATTGCTGCTAATACGTGATACAACGTAGTAGTGCCAAACCTTCTAATAAGAACGTCACTTGAAAGTGTTGAAACTGAGTTAAGCCACCTTAATTTCCCTCAAAAATACTGATTGGGAGTAGGGCAATTGGGGTAAATCTTACTATCTGCTTATACAGAAGATAATAATAATAATAATAATAATAATAATAATAATAATGATGATGATGGTGATGATGATTATAAAGATAACGACAATGATAATAACAATGATATCTCAATTGATAATAATAGAAATCGATAGGTTTAAAGAGGAAGCAAACGGCAGAAAAACAAAAGACAACACTACAAGTTGGAAGATGCGATTCATACAACCTTAACGAATGCTTTCAGCGTATGCCACTAAGAAACTCAAGCAAAGAACACGTTGAACTTCATTTCAGAATATCAACAAACTGACTCAAAATCACGTCACCAGTACGACCTTGTCTAAAAAAAATCGGTCATCACGTGACTTCATGATGACCAAATTCAAAGTGCCTTGTTTTTGCTACATAAACTTTATTTTTGTGACATTCTCACTCTTGTAGTATTTGTACAGCAAACAAACGTAACTCTTGATTTTAAGTGTCCCGAAGCTTTATTGTTATGGAAAGATTTTCTTTTGTTACATAAAAAATCTAGAGATTTCCCAAATAAC
Organism: Montipora foliosa; assembly: GCF_036669935.1. Classification (NCBI taxonomy): domain Eukaryota; kingdom Metazoa; phylum Cnidaria; class Anthozoa; order Scleractinia; family Acroporidae; genus Montipora; species Montipora foliosa. Next base: position 16,768,703 of record NC_090880.1, read on the forward strand.
ATTTCTCCGTGACAAAATTTGGCACGGACACTTGCTGAGGGGGTGTGATCTCCGATCTGAGTTAGTTAAATCCAAAAATCGAACTTTTTACTTGAATCATTATCCGCATGTTCTGTGTCTGCAAGCTCAGACTTCAGTGGCGCCAACAAACTGAAGCGAGCACGTTTAAATCGAGGATGCAAAAACCTGTAATACGTTGTCATCATGAGCAACCCTAAAGCAAAAAAACATGTATATCACAACAAATCCCGCCACCTCGATTTGCCATGGTAGAAGCCTAGTTGTATTCGTAAACCACAGAATCGAGAAAGAGATAATCTCGATGAACCCCAGGATGTAGTATTTCACAGCCCACTTATAGGTACGACTCCCTTCCAAACAGAAGAAGCAGAAAAGATGGATGTAAGACATCACAACCCGAAAAAACTGCTGCTTGTATTTGCTGTCGCATTCTCGAGGAAGCTTATGGCTATAAATTGCGATCGATTATGAAAAATTTTCATGACGATTAGAGAACTCTTGTATTTTCTTCTCTTTCTTTCTTCTTTTTTTCTTTTTTTTCTGCTTTTCGTTTTAGAGTTCGCACAGCTCTTTTTATGAAAAGTAACAAAACTACTGTCTGGTTCTTAGTTGTTCGCGTGTGGTTTTGCCATAGCAACTTAATGGACTCGACATAGTATTGTTAGTCGTCCAATCAGAATTAAGGTATTTTGCTGAGTGCACTATGAAAAGTGGGTAACCGGGAATATATACAAAATGTCCTTGACAAGTTTTGACTTAGTATCGGGAGGAAGGGAACACAAGCCTTTAAACATAGACTTGTTATATCTCATGCATTTTTAAAACATTTTCCTAAATGGGAAATTGCCCAAGTGTTTATGTGAAGAAATAAGGGGGAAATAATAGACATTTAACATGCAGGGAGCAGGGATGGCGAAGTGGTAAGAGTACTCGTCTCCCTCCAATGTGGCCCGGGTTAAGCTCCCTGGCTTGACGTCACATGAGGGTTGATTTGATTGGTTGTCTACACTGCTCCGAGAGGTTTTTCTCCTGGTACTCTGGTTTTCCCCTCTCGTCAAAAAACAACCCGTGATTTGGTATTAGTTGTTTGATTTGATTTCTGCTCAGTGTCCCCAATTAGTGCCAAAGCGCGAAATACAGTTGACAATTAAAGTTTATTATTATTGTTATTATTATTATTATTATTATTATTATTATTATTATTATTATTATTAGAGCAAGTTTTAATTGAGTTTCGTAAAACCAAAACCAAAGTAATTACTTTGGCCAATCAAAAAGGACGGAGACAATCCAGTAGACCAATCAAAACTTGAAGTAATTACACATAGCCGACACAAAGCGCGGGAAAATGTGCACGCGCGAGCCACGATTGGTTTTGGTTTCACTTTCGATTGCTTACAAAAATGGAGCGACAACTTTGAACCAATCACTGTTTGAAGTAAATGCAAAACCGAAGCAATTCGCTAATTACTTTTGATACTCAATTGAAAAGCGCTCTATTATTATTATTATTATTATTATTATTGGACGATGGCGGACGGATGTACCGATCTTAGGTTTTAGGTCTTCTTCTTGAGACTTCAGTGTTTTACTTTTTCCTTTTATCCCCAACTGCAAATAACAGTCGCAACTCTGGGGGTCGTTGTCGCGATTTAAATGCTTTTAAACCACGAAACTACTGGAAAATACCGCCAAAGCGCCAACCAAGTACACGATGTCGAGGAAACCAAAGGTGAAATGGACTGAACAAATGAACAGGGACGTTCTAGACTGTAAACAACAAGCACAGGCTTTGGCTGCATCTGATAATGCACCGTGCAATATCAATGGCAGGAAGAAAGGTTACATCGAGATAATGAAGGAACTATGGGACGAGAAAGGATATGAACATCTTGGTCTTAAAGGGCAAAATCTGAGAGATCAAGCTTCACGGCTGGAAAGGAATGCGGGCTTAATCCATACTAGTGTAAATGTGTTGAGAGCGACTGGCATGTACGATTCTGTCTTGGACACAACTCAACCCGCGTCTAATATTGTGAATAACTTGATTTCTTGCGGAGTGCTTCAGGATAATCGAAATCAAAACAATGGCGCCCAGCAAAGCCAAAATCATAATCAGTCGATAGTGGATTTGCATACATTTGCAGTACAACCCCCAGAGGGCCTGACAGAGGAGCGTGATTACTCAAATTTTGAAAACGCGTCGGACAACATTCCAGGGAGCTTGCCGGAATACAAAGCCATTAACAAGCCATCTTCATTTATTTGGGGCCGACATGGCGATGGAAGAACAATAACAGTCAACACGTCGACCATTGACAATGCCTATAACGAGATTACAAAATGGCGGAAGAACACTTTTCTTGTCCCCTATGGGAAAACAGGAAAATATTTCATTGATAAATTAACACAGCACATAAACGATTGGAACAATGAGTCAGAAATGCAACACATTGCCCTTAAAGCAGCTATTGTCCTCCTCGCTGTTGGGTTCCACCCAATAAAGCAAGCGTTTTTGCAAACCTTGTCACGACAAGCAAATATAATTCAGCTTTGCGATACCTCAGCGATGGAGACGGCGGGGGTATTTTGCCATTGAGCGATGACGTCATGAGACAATTTAAGGCATAACACCCTGTGGCACAGGACGCCTCCCTAGGTTCTCTACTCTTTGGACCAATCGAAGAAGTTCCAGATACAGTGTACTACCAGATCAATGGTTATCAAACACAAGAAGAAGCAGACTATATCTTACCTTATTGTTCAATATAACAGCTCTCAGTGTAAGATTTAATCACGGAAAGCAAAAGCTACTGTCATATATGTTTACATACGGTATTAACCTAGGTCGTGAGTACAGATCTCCCTGTGTTCAGTCTGTATACATGACTGATGTCAAGATTCCCCCGTGCAGACTTTGGAACTGGCTAAGCCTTAACAGGCCCCTCTGATTTTTTTGCAGTACATTTTTTTTTAATCACAAAATTAAATTGAAAGTGAAATTTTGGAACTTGACTAGTTTGAATTTTGTCTTCAGTGGATATCTTGTCATGGATCCAAAATGTTTCTACTCTTTGGATTCAGTACAACTTTGGGAAACAAACGAGGAAATTGCCCTTCAGGTTTTTGTAAACATACATTGGGTGTAGGCTAAAAGATGTCTGAAGCCTTGCTTTATGTTATGCAGTGTATGCCTTTGGCATCAAGGTTTTAAGAATCAATTGAAAATTTCAATCTCTATCTTGACAGTGGTACGTTTTTTTTTCTATTTTCTGTTTGTTCAACAGAACAATTCACTCTGGGCAAAAGTTTATTAACACTGCGCACATACATTGCAGGAATTTTCATAATTGCATGTAGGTAAAGGTTAAGCTCATGTGAGGCACTTGTTCCCACAGACTGGAGCTTATCCTGGTTTCTATAGCATGAAGGGACTAGGAGTATTTGGGGGGAGAGAACGCCATTTCAGTGCATGGTTAACCCCAGCATTAAGTTTCCTGGTACTCATGGATACACCTGGGTGGAGAGAGGCACTGTGAGAGTAACATGTCTTGGCTAAGGACATGGTCAGGGCTCAAACTTGGATTGCTTGAGTTGAGTGCACTTACTATGAGGCCATCATGCCTTCTGCAATTTTTCATTATAGTTATTAAGGTTAAGTTAATCCTGCCTTAATTACTTACATGTAGTAGGAAAAACAGTTTATTCATTCATTTTATGACAAAATTATTATCATAATGTTGTATTTGATGTTGTTATTTTAATGTAGACTTGTGACTGGTATCCATTTGCGAACAATTTTAATTAAGTGATATACTTAAATTGCAAAATTGTTACTAGATTTGTAGCTGAAAACAGTTAACATGTAGTTCTAATTATTCTATGTAGACACTGAATAGAACTAAATATGACATAGCTTCACTTAAAAAGGTCTTGGAGAGGTCCTGATACATACTAAATTTGCAAATTTTATACTGTTACAGTGTATAATAATATATTATGATTAACAGATTTGTTTACAATAAAAAAATACATTCCATGCATTTTTCTTCAAGTTGTTATTTAAAAGTGAAGGTTTTCTGCCCCACTTTTTCAATTTACATGTTATTTACAGGCTCCCTTTTTTAATTTACATGTTATTTACAGGCTCCCTTTTTTAATTTACATGTTATTTACAGGCTCCCGTTTTCAATTTACAGGTTATTTACAGGCCCCCTTTTTCAATTTACAGGTTTTTTGCAGGCTCCCTGTTCCAATTTACATAATATTTACAGGCTCCTCTTTTTGATTTACATATTTTCTACAGGCTCCCTTTTTCAATTTACATGTTATTTACAGGCTCCCTTTATGATTTACAGATTATTTACACGTTCCGTTTTTCAAGTTACATGTTATTTACATGCTCCCTTTTTTGACTTACAGGCTCCCTTTTTTGATTTACATGTTATTTACAGGCTCCCTTTCTGATTTACAGATTATTTACACGCCCCGTTTTTCAATTTACATGTTATTTACATGCTCCCTTTTTTGACTTACAGGCTCTCTGTTTTGATTTACAGGCTCCCTTTTTTGATTTACAGGCTCCCTTTTTCAATTTACAGGTTATTGCCATGTTATTTACAGCATTTTGACAACCCCCCTGTATTAAATTTACATGCTATTTACAGGTTTCATAGTTGAATCACAAAATATTTACAGGCTATTTACAGTATTCCCAAGAACAATTTACATGTCATTTACATGATCATAGCCCTTTGATCTAAAAATTTACAGTGTTTTCCCTATCATTTACATGTTTCACTTGAAATATTTACATGTTTTTTACATGGAACTTCACAAACATGTAAAAGGGGAAAAATCATGTAAATCATTCTTTACAGTCTCTTTTTGATGTTGATGATTTACATGTTAATTACATGTTATTTACATACTCTGTAAATTTTCAACTTTTCCAGTGAATTTCTACGTGTATAACATATCGTTATAAGACCTAATGTTCATTCAGATATCTTTTTATTGCATGCTTGTTATTCAGGATCATATCAAAGCTTGTCTTCAATTAACCCTTGATAAGGCGAGAAAGTTCACTGCTCTCAGGTGTGCGTTACAGACAGTAAATTTATTCACTACCAGTTATTCAGAGTATGGGCCACATACATACATACATACATACGTATGGGTTATTGACCAAGCGTGAGGTCAAGATGACTGGATATTGGCCAAGTTCTTTTTTTGCGTGTTTATGGACCGAGACGAAGTCGAGGTCCATAAACACGGTAAAAGGTAAAACTGTTTTCTTCAGCCTTCTTATTAATTAGAAAACTGTTAACTACGCTGTGGCGCGTTGACCATAAGTCAGTTTATGCAACAAGTAATGAAAAAGAGCTGGGGAGAGATGTATGTCCATCATAGGCATTTCTGTGTTCGATTATACTGCAAAGACAATACTACAGCAATACGTAGAGATTGACAAAGCAAGTGGCCAGTTAGAATCCAGGATATTGGTCACATCCATCACATGGTCAGATATCTCAGCTCAGTGCCCACATAGCATTTCTCGTGGCATTACAACAGAATGCAAAGCACTCAATAAATTTGGCTTATTTGAGCCACGTGATGGAAATCCTGCCTTGTCTTATTTCTGTAACTTTTACCACAGCTAAAACTACAATGCAATTCAATTTCATTATCACAACAATCACGGAGCTCGAAAGTTGTACAATTACCAACAACCAACAACAACAACCACAACAACAAGAGCTTTATTTATCCCAAATTTACTTATCCCTCATACAATTCACCAGATTATGTCGTAAATTGTGGAATTATATTACAATTTCATCTGCAGGTAATGCCCACTTTCGTTTCGTGCCAATTGATTGAGCTCCTCTGCATGTTTTTTCTTTACTTCTCGAGCACAATCAACTCGTTCATACACGCAGGAATGAATCCTGCATTCAAAAGAAATTTCTTTAAAATTTTGTCTTGCAACTGAGAAAGCGAAGAGTTGGTGTCGTTGCTGTCTTTACACAAACTGAAGTTGTCGAGTTCCAGAGCACATTTTTACAACGAAACCGAGAGTGGAAAAAAAACGCGTCAGCTTTAATTTGAGGAACCGTGCTTTTCCTGAAGGTAGCGAGTTTATCAAGTAAAAGATCTGCACAGGCAACCGGAATTGTTCCCTCTAACCAAGCTTCAGATTACTGCTGATGAGGACAAATGTCATCTTGTTGGAATAAGACCACAAGCGTCTCTTCGCACTAAATAGTTTCTCAAACAATTGATCAATAAGGAACTTGATAAGCTAGCACTTACATAAGACCATTCTTTTACGGCTTAGACGAAGGGCACGTTTTGCTGGAAGATTGAAGATGGAATTTCTACCTTTTCTGCCTGCAAAATTCTACATTTCTATCACGCCGAAACTAAAAGATACGCGGAAATAAAACTGGAGCCTGGATGATCCTGTATGGGGCCCAAATTTGCCTATCTGGCAGCGAATCTAGAACACTTGCTGGTCGATCATTAAAATGAGAATCAAAATTACTGAGCGGGGGTAGCTGAACTCGAGCAATGGAACCAATTGTCAAAAAAAAGAAGAAGAACTGAGAAGAACTGTCGCCGAACAAAAAAGTACAGACTGCTATAGAAATATCGTCAACGATAAGCTAACGAATATGTAAATTTTGAATTTGGTGGGGCAATCGTCATCTCCACAGGTGAAAGCGAAATACTGGAATTAAAATGTGACGCCGCATTGCTGGAACCTAGCTAGAAGCGAAATTAACAACTTTGGTGAAGCTTAACACCAAACCGTAGAGCACTAAAATCAATTTCATGCTAAGTTTGGCGCCCTTCTGTCTATGATGTCGGACGATTTGAACTCACGAAGTCTCAGTTTGATCGTTGTAGAAGTCAGCTTCCTCATAACCTTGAACGTTATGTCTCTAATTGGAAACACCTTGGTTTGTATTTCGGTTTACAAGAATGCTCGACTCCGAACGACAACAAACTTGTACATTATCGCTTTGGCCGCGAGCGATTTACTCTCTGCTGTGTTTGTGATGCCCATAAGCGTGAGCGTATTGATAACAGGCGACTGGATTCTCGGCGGAACGCTTTGCCAACTTCACGCCTTCTTCAGCCTGTTTGTTATCTACGTTTCTCCTGTGACAATGGGCTTAACAGCTGTAAATCGGTATGTGAGAATCTGCAAGTCGGATCAGCAGTACAAGAGACTGTTTTCAGCGAGAAAGTCATGCGCTTTGCTTGCCTCCGTGTGGAGCTTCGTTGCATGTTACACGGTGGTTCCTCGATTATTTGGTCTTCAAGCGTACGAATTCGTCCCAGGTTACGCCCAGTGCTCCATCGCACATCTCAGCGAAACCGGCAAATCTATTCACTATGGCATCGTCGTTACGTTGTTCTTTTTAACACCGTTGATATCAACTACATTCAGCTACACAAAAGTCGCGAAGATGATCCGAAAGCACAATGCATCTGCAACTGCGATGATTCAAAGACGAGAAAACGCTAGGGAAAGAAGTCGAAAATGGCGAAAAAGCAAGGGTATCACCAGTCATGAGATCAAACTCAGCAAGTCGCTATTTGCAGTCGTCTTCGCCTTCATGATCTGTTGGGTTCCGTTCTGGATCATCGTCATCCTCCGTCGCTTTCGCCTTGTGGCAATGATGCCTCGAAACGTTGAGCTGTTTTGTATTTTTCTCTTTTATTTGTCAAATACAATCAACCCTTTCATATACGCTGGGATGAATCCTGCATTTCGAACAGAATTCCGCAAGATTGTCCTCTGTAAACACTGGCATGAAGTTGAGGTAGCTGATAACAGGAAAGCAATGAGTGAGGATGCAGCTGAGACTCCAAACATGGAATTATTTCGTCGCGTGCGCCGACCGAATTTTCATCATGATACTTCTTTGATCAGTCTTTCGGTCGAAACAAGTGAAATTTGTCGAATAAAGTCGGTAGATCTAGGACTTGGACTTTCCATATCAGCAACTACCTGTTTATAGAGGCGAATGATCAATTGGTTCATTTAAAAAAGTTGAGTTCGCATTGATCCCGCCATTATTAGTTTCATTGGGCTTGTATCTGAATTTTCCTTCATTCAAAACTATGGTTTTCTAGAGCAGCCAGACATGTAATATTTTCTTGTTTATCGGCTAAACGCGCCATTTTATATAAATGAGCCAATTTACCGCGGCCAATTACAATTATTGACAAATGCCAATACAAAGGGGAGTACACGGAATTAAACTAATTCAATATTTTAACCGATGTACAAGGGCCTATTATCAGGAGATTTTAACCCATGCTCAACTGACCACTTGTATACCAAATTACTTTGATTGTCAGCCCCTTTCATAATTTAGCATCGATGGGCCGGTTGGAATTTACGAGGCTTTCATAACTTTGTCCAATAAACTGATGCAGTGCTCAAATATTGTTTTGCAGTAATTGGATTGCTCTTAAAGGGGCTACGTCACGCTATTCTACGTAATAGTGTTTAATTTTGCTAATTATGAGCTCTAAACGTTAGAAATTGGCAGACAAAGGGTCTTTCATTTGCAGTATCATGGCCAAATAACAACTGAGAATGATTTTCCAGCTGAGTAAATGACATTTTAATGCATGCAAATAAACTGACATACCGTAAATTTGAAAAAAAGGTGGACCGACGTTTTTCAAATTGACTCAAATGCATGCTATTTCAATCCTCTCCAGTTTTGTCCACCCATGCCCCTTCTTGACCTTCCTGTGTTTTGTTGGAGTTCTTCTATAGTTTTGAGAAGTTATGACTATTTGATCAGTGCTGAAATTGCCTAAAATTGCGTGACCTGTCCCCTGTAATTGAGCTCCCCGTAGGGATACAAACCCAGCAGTCGTATAACTTTGCGACTTCTGTGACCAGCTAAGGCTTTTCAGGTGGCTAGTGCATCACCCAACGGCCTCAAGTTTCTCACTGTTAGGTCCATTATCTGGAGTGCAACCAGCCCAGTATATCGGCAATCTTCGCAAGATGAGTGCAGAAGACAGGAATGTTGCCTCTTGCAGGCTGTTAATGCCTAGATCTTGCAGCTTTAAGATGTTTTAAGTTGCTGTTGTTTTTAAGTTGCTGTCATCCTTTCTCATCAGTCAGCCTCTTCACTACACTTGCTGTCTTTACGGTAAGACAGATCCTCTTGCATGTGGCTACACACCATTTAAACTTGGTTCTCATCTGGTCTACTGTGAACGGGAATGAATCGTCATATTGTTCGTTCAGTTTATTTAACACAGACTGATAAGCCTCAGTGTTATATGCTTTCTTGGTGTTGGTGCTTTCTTGTATCCGTCTGGGGCACACGGATAAAACGTCTGGACGAATATAATTTAACAGGAGCAATTCAGTTCGTTTTATACGTCGCTTTACTGTCGAAGAAAATTGCTGGAATTAAATTCGTCTTTAATGCGACGTATAAACAGGGCCTTACTTTAATATTATTTTAATGTGCGATATTTTAATATTTTTGTAAAGCGCTTAGAACAGGACTGGATAAGCGCTATATAAGTAATTTTATTATTATTATTATTATTATTATTATTATTATTATTATTATTCTTTGCTCTTTGGATATTTCGTGTGGCTGGTAATGGCGTTTGTAGTTTTTTCGTGCTTGGATGTGACCACATGGTTTTTGGAAAAAAAAAAGTAAATAGGCCAAGATTAGATCATCATCAGTTCAGTTGACAAACCTTTGATATTGAAGAGGCCGAGCACAGTTTTCGCGCACACTTTTGCCACTGCAATTCAGCGCGTGCACAAGGATTGCACAAAACAAACATGCTGTCAATAGAGAGATCATTTTATTACTATCTGTGTAGTTTTTCTCTATAGTTAAGCGTAACGCATTGATGGCTTTAGTCTCTTATTACAAAAATATTTTAGAAAAGGCACCAATGCAAAGAATCCAGCGATTTTCAGCTTTTTCTTTGTTACCGAAAGAGCCCAATTTTTACGATAATTGCAGAAATTCACGCGCGCTCATTGGCTAAATTTTATGGGCAATATGCGGATAGACACATGAATTTGAAATTCGTACGACGCGTCAGCGAACGAGAGCAGGAAATTCGACAATCTGTTATCGTAAAAAACAAATTGATGTCAGTTTTAAATGCGTCTGTTCTGTTATTGACAATGAATTTCGTCATAACATTGTCAAAGTAGTCTGCTACTTTGACAATGTGATGAGGAAATTCATGATCAATAACAGGACAGACGCATAAAAATCTGACGTCAATTTGTTAACTCGTTCCCAGAGCTTCGTTCCCCTCGACCAGCGGTCGGAAAACGAGAGCTCTGGGAGCATCCATTTTGAAATAACAATGTCAAATAACCGGCGAATTCTGATTATCCGGCTCACTGCGCAATCTCAGTCTGCATCTATGGCATGCCTTAACGAATGTCTGAAATGAATGCTTCCAGAGCTCTCGTTTTCCGACCGCTGGTCGAAGGGAACGAAGCGCTTAGAAATTGATTGGAAAGAGCCCAGTTAAATGCAGCGCATGCAGAGTTGCAACTCGAAAAATTGAGGCTTATTAACTTTACAGATATTTTCCTATTTGTAGCGATCCAGTCGTTAGAATGCCAAGAAATTTGGATAAAAAAGTTTAGAAACTACTTGAATGATGTATTACAGAAAATCCGAATTTTGATGCAGTGTAAACAATTTACGGCGAATTAAGAAAATCGCTATTGTCAAAATTTATTGAAACAATGTTGACTGATGGGATTTAATTTCATCTCGTAGTGGGCAAATGATGAAAAGTATCAAACGAATGTTTATTTTTGAATAAGCGAAAGTATATTTTTAAGCCTTATTTTTTTTAACCAGCCCCGTTACCACGTTACCACGGCAACAACACACACCTTAATCGAAAAAAACGAAAATACACCTCTCTGTGGTTAACCTTAACTATTTGTCCACAAACGAGGCGGCTGTTTCGCAAAACAAAACAAAGAAAAAGAAATGACAAGAAAGTTCAGTTCGATTAAATTTAATGTTCAGTTGTATGAGCATGCGTGTAGTCCGCGAGAGCGGACGTGAATTTTGAGCGGCAGTAAATTCCCTCTTCTCCCTTAAGCAAAATCATTGGTAAGCTTGTCACGGTCAATGACAGGAAAGAACAACAAACGGGGAGACCGTGGCTCTACTGAAGAGGAGACAAACGCAGCGAAAAGGCCCAACAAAGAACTTATCGGTCAGGAAGAAGTAGGCGGCAATATGGCGGACAATGATGAAGTGTGTGATGCTGAACCCACGCTGTACGATATACGGAATATGTTGGAGGACCTTCAAAAGTCTGTCTCGAGCATTCTTAAGGAAAATGCCATCCTAAGAGAGGACTTGGCGCAATTAAAGTCGTCCCTTCAATCTAAAGAGAGAGAAGTAAGTGCCCTGAAAACATCGTTTGGGAAGGTGACAAAAGCTGATGAGTTATTGAAGACCGAACTGGAAAAAACGAAACTAAAACTACGGGAGCAAGAAGATGAAACCGGAAATCTGTACACCGCGCTAGATGAGCTGGAGCAGTACACCAGAAAAAACAGCCTAGAAATTCAAGGTATACCGGATCAGTGCTATTCTACAACCGAAGAGGTAGTTTTAAAATTGGCGGGTGTGTTAAATGTTAATGTTATACCTACCGACATCGAGATATCACACAAACTCAAACGCCGTGGCAATAATTCTAGCCCGATTATTGTAAAATTCCTGAGCCACAAAGTGAAAACGAACTTATACAAGGAAAGAGTGAAATTAAGAAACGTTAAAATGACAGATTTGTTTCCCGGCCATTCCAATGCGGTAAGCTCTAATGTACCTCGTATTTTTTTAAATGAAAATCTGACGGTTTATCGACGCGAACTCGTATCGAGGGCAAGTGAAATGAAAAAAGACAGACTCTTGACCAGTTTCTGGACAATGGATGGGGAAATCTTTGTAAAAACATCACCGAGCGGGAATCCTGTTCGAATTTTCAGCGATTATGATTTAGATAATTTGTAAACAACTTATCTGCTTTGAGTGCATTTGAACTAGCTGAATTCAGTTTATTCGGTAATGCTGTGTATTATCTCGCTTTTTATTTTTCTCGATCAATTTTGAGGGGAGGGAAAGGGTGGGAGAACTTAAAATGTCAGTACCCAATTCGGACTTGTATGTTTTGAGTTGAGTGTTTTGAATTTTTTGTCTCTGTATTCTTTTCTAGAAAGCCTATTTTGCATTGTAATATCTGTCTGTTTTTTTTTTCTTTTGAAAAGTGATGTCTAACAAACAAGTATGTAAAATCATCTCTCTGAACGTTAGAGGTCTTAGAAATCCGATTAAGAGGAGCAGCATGTTTACATTTCTTAAAGATCAAAACGCTACCATCTATTTTCTACAGGAAACATATTCAGAATTAAGTGTTGAGTCATTCTGGAAAAATGAATGGGGAGGTGAATTTTTTTTTTCTCATGGCACCCGACATAGTAAAGGGACTTGCATATTATTAAATCCCGTAATCAAAGAAAGCAAAATTAAAAATTCCCTAAGCGACAACTTGGGACGAATAGTTCTAATTAACTTAATTCTTCATGGTATGGAATTGTCACTTTGTAATATATACGCGCCAAATGATCAAGCCGAGCAGTTGCGATTTATAGAAGAGCTTAACAACTATTTGATAGACCAATCTGAATTAACGACACTGATTGTAGGAGGTGACTGGAATTGCACTCTAACAAAGAAGGACAAAAAGGGTGGTTTATCTTGGAGACCAACCGGCTTCCGGAATCTAATCTTAATAACAATGGATATTTTTGATCTTGTAGACATACAAAGAGTTAAACATTCCAACATAAACAAATATTCATACGTATCCAAAGCCCTAAAAATGAGATCCAGAATAGATTTTTTTCTTGTAGCAAGAAATTTAACTAGATATGTCCAAAAAGTTGATATTCAATCATCAATAGCATCCGACCATAGGACAGTTTTACTATCTTTGCACTGGACAAAAGTAGTCCCTAGGGGACCTGGCTTTTGGAAGTTTAACAATGCTCTCCTAGAGGATAATAATTTCGTAGAACAAATGCAACAAAGGTATTCTGGATTTCGGGAAAAGTATAATTATATTCAAGATAAAAGAATGGAACTGCTTAAAATGGAAATTAGATGCTTTACTATCTCGTTCGCCAAAGAACAAGCAAAGGAAGCGAAAAAACGTGAACTCATAATTAAGGACGAAATGGATAGACTTGACCATATCATTTGTAGCAATTCTGATGTTATGTCTCTCGACGAAGAGTTGAAGAAGTATGACAATCTCAAAAAGGAACTTCAACAAATATATGAAAGCAAAGGTGAAGCTGCAAAGTTTTGATCCAAATGCTTGTGGGCTGAAAAAGGCGAAAGACCTACAAAATATTTTTTTAATCTTGAGAAAAGAAATTACAGCAAGAAGGTAATCTCAGAATTAGAGGACGACGAGGGAGAGATAACAAAAGAAGAAGAACAGATTTTGTTAAAAATAGAAAATTATTACAGAGATCTCTACACGTGTAAAATGGATGTTACCGAAGAGCAGTTTAATCATTACATAGAACATCTAGAAATCCCTCATCTCTCACAGGAGGACAGTAAGAAATTAGACGGCCTGGTAACGTATGCAGAATGTAAGGAAAGCTTGGCCTCTTTCGGCAATGGAAAATCCCCAGGGGAGGATGGTTTTACTGTCGAGTTTTACTTAAAGTTCTTTGACCTAATTGGAAACGACTTAGTAGAGAGTCTCAATGCTGCATATGAAAATGGACAGTTATCAATCTCACAGCGTAGAGGTGTAATAACCCTAGTACCAAAAGAAGAATCAGCGCTATTATAACTGAAGAATTGGAGATCAATAACTCTTTTAAATGTTGACTATAAAACTGCGTCCAAAGCAATAGCTAAACGGATTGAACTGATATTGCCATCGTTGATTCACCCGGATCAAACAGGTTTTATGAAAGGCAGATATATCGGTGAGAATATTAGGCTCATTGCTGATGTTATGGAGCAAACAAAGAAGCTAAACCGCTCTGGTATATTGCTATCGTTAGACTTTCAGAAAGCTTTTGACACCTTAGAATGGTCATGCATACATCATGTTCTAAAACTTAACAACTTTGGTGACAGCTTAAGAAACTGGGTAAAGGTCCTTTACACTGATATACAAAGTGCGGTACTAAATAATGGCTATGCCACCAACTGGATAAAACCTTCTACCGGAGTAAGACAAGGATGCCCACTTTCTCCCTACTTGTTCATACTAGCCGCAGAACTTATGTCACATGAAAATTCGTCAATCCAGTGCTGTCAAGGGAATTTCGATATTTGAAAGGGAAATTAAAATTAGTCAATTTGCAGACGACACCAACCTGCTATCTTTCGACCTCTCTTCGGTGGAAAAAGGATTACAAATCGCAGTGGATTTTGGCGAAATCTCAGGTCTCAGGCTTAATTTAGAGAAAACTAAAGCAATGTGGCTGGGGAAGTGGTGAGGCAAGAAAGACAAACCTTTACAGTTAAAATGGGACAGTAGTCCGACCAGAATTCTGGGCATTTATTTCTCCTATGACGAGAAAGGTAATAATGAAATGAATTTCAACCTTAAGATAAATAAATTGCAAACAAACTTGGATATATGGAAGTCAAGAGATCTCACACTATTTAGGAAAGTGATGATAATCAAGGCGCTTGGGGTATCATCTCTTATTTACTCAGCTTCAAATATCAATGTTCCAAAGGATATTATAAGTAACGTTAAAGGTAGGCTCTTTAGATTCATCTGGAAAAACAAAAGAGACAAAATAAGAAGGGAAGGACTATATCAGGATTATGAGAAGGGCAGGCTGCGTATGACGGATATTGAAACAATGATCAAAGCGCTGAGACTAGCATGGATACCAAGACTCATACGGGAAGGCCATCCCAATTGGAAATTTGTTCCAAACTATTTTTTTAAGAAATACGGGGGCCTCTATTTTCTCCTATCATGTAATTACGACGCAAAAGACTTTAAAGATGTACCCTCTTTCTATAGGGACATTTCATCGTTCTTTCATGAATTGAAAGCTCTTCATGGATGCCATCGATACCATGGACGGGATACAATTCTATTTAATAATAAGGAAATACGCATTGATGGTAAACCTTTTTTTCTGGAAGGAGTGGTTCGAGAAAGGAATTAGAACGGTTAAAGATCTTTTAGATAAGAATGAAAATATTCTATCATTTCCTGCTTTTCAGTAAAAATATTCACTGAAAAATCTACCTTTCTTCACTTTTACCAAGTTACTTCTGCTATTCCAGGTCACCTCCTAACCAAGGCGAAAAGTAATGATTTCAATACTGAAATGATAAACAATGAGGACCCGGAGTTCTTTCACTTAGATGAAAATGTAGTTATTAATTTACTGCGAGCCAAATCCAAAGACTTCTACTGGTTAATCGTTGATAAGAAGTATAAAGAAAAACAAACTGGTCCAAAGAGATGGAATCAAACCGTTCCCATGGACAAAACTAACTGGAAAATATATTCAAATCGGTACAAAAGACTTGTAGAGAAAATAAAGTTAGGGAATTTCATTTCAAATTCATTCTTAGAATTGTGGTGACCAAAAAGGAACTCTTTAGGTTTAATATCAAACCAGATAGTAATTGTATATATTGCGGGGATCTGGATTCTATACACCATACTTTTTCAGAATGCCAGTTTACAAAGTCCTTTCCTCAAGAAGTGTTAAAATGGTTTAATACAGAGAATGACTCTGAATTTAATCTAAACACTGAAGATCTTCTTTTTGGTATTTTTCCAAGTTCAATTACCTTGATAAAAAAATTGAACTACACCCTCCTCTTTCTGCGGTATTATATTTAGAAGAAAAAACTCCTGAATGACTCACCATTTCTATTACTTTCGGATTTCATCAACAAAGTTAAATATAAGTATAAGCTTGAAAAAATTATTTAATAGCCATAAAAGCTCCTCCATCTGCTATTTTATACATTTAATATAACTGTAATATAAGTATGATTGTATAGATGTATTTAATTAATTGTATTTTATTGTGAAATAGGCTTAAAATAAGTGAAAAAAGTGTTGTAATTGTAAGGAATAACTATTATTTAAAAAAAAAAAAATGTTCAGTTGTGTTATCTTTCCAAACTCAAACTCAAAAGGGACAATGCCTTTTTAATGTGAACTTTGGAGAACTGCATAAATGTAAACAATGAAACATTTCATGTTTTGAAGCATGGTTTCAAAAGCAAGACTTTGAAACACAAATTGAAGACATTTCACCCTGGCAATTAACCCCTGTATTTCCTTCTTGAGAGTGACTTTTGGCTTTCACTCTTCTTAACGCTGGACGATTTTAATGGTCAAATTAAGAGAATGGTTAAGGGTCAATTGAGTGCCGACACAAGTTTAATTTATCCGTTAGCAAGCGAGACCGTGCTGAAACTTTAACAACAAGAATTTGCCGTGTTTTTCTGGCTTTGTTGTTATTTTCGGAAATAAAGCCAATTTTCATTCGGCCGATTATTCAGCTCGCGTGGCATAAACTACAACAATTATTCACTTCAGCGTCGGTGAAACTGATGGATATCACCTAGCCGTTTCACAGCCCGGTGATTATGCACCACTTATCACCCACACTAAGGTGAATAATGGATCAATAACAATAGGTTAAAATCAGTTGTTTCTGTTCGATATACCACTGAGTTCACGTTTACTTCATTTCGTAGGTATAATGGAGAATGAAGGGCTCTCAAACATTGGTAAGCAGTAACGTAAATTTCCCCTTAAAAGTACTATTGCCTGGACAAAAATGCAAAATTTGAGAATATAAAGGAAGGGATTGAAAAATATCGCAATATAAATGAGAATAGCTAGGTTTTGTCCAACATTCAAATGCCAATTTTTAAGCAAAAAGATGGGTGTATCAAACAGCCTTTTTGGCCAAAATTCAGGGATACCTTTTGAAATCGAACGTTCCCATAGAAGACAATCCTTGGCTGAATTTCAATGACGATATACTGTAGATCCTCTATTAAGCCCCTCCCCTCGAATTGATCATTTTAAGCACATTTAATTAAGAGGCGACTTGAAAAGAGTGCCTTGTTCAATTAGCAAAACACATTACGAGTAGCAAACGAGAAGGAAGAAAAACGTTCGAGTTCCGTTTCCCTACTTCCTGTTTTGTACCAGGGCAATGTCCGTCTATTATGGAAAAAGGCCAAATTGAGTGTTATTAAACGTGTTCATGACAAGTTATTTTCAGCAAAATCTGGAATTTCAGCACGTGAATAAACGATACCGGATCACTCCAAGTCGTAATTTTAAAGTGCTGAAACAGTTTATCATTTATTAAGCTGGAAGAATGGGGTGGGGGAGAGGGCAGTTTTGCGCTTCAAAGAGAGGGGAGTAATAACATTTTTTTTCCCTTTGAATCAGGGGGTAATAATTCAGTCTGAATCTAGGGACGCTGTTCTTGTAGCATGGTCAAAGAGTACGTCGGATAATACTCGATGAAGGATTGTGAAAGTACGAAGTAGTGACACATTTATCTACTCTGCAGAGGATGATCTCTACTACAAATGTGCTGGAGATGCCATGAAGAAGTGCTTCATGGAAAGCTTGCAAGTAGCCGAGCATGAACTCGAGGAAGAAGACCCTGAGGCAGGCGATGATGCAAACGATGATTATATTTGTTGCCTGGAAGAACAGACAAAGGCAAAGAAATGCCATTACACGGTGGGGAGATGGTTCGTGACGCTGCTTTAAGGACTAAAGGCTCTGGCGGACCTTCGGGTGTAGACGCCAATGGCTTTAGAAGGGTCCGATCTGTGTACAGCTATAGCTACAATGACCAGACGACTGTGCACGGAATTTGTTGACTTTCTTAGTATCGAGACAATTTTAACCAATCGTCTGATTCCACTTGACAAAGGAGAGGGCGCGGTCCGGCCGATTGGAGTTGGTGAAGTAATACGGAGGATAATTGCGAAGTGCGTGATGAGAGTAACAAAACCAGATGTCGTTGACGCAAGTGGCTCGCTGCAGGCATGCGCAGGCCATAAAAGTGGGAGTGAGGCTGCCATTCATGCAATGCGCAATATTTTCGACGCTGATGACACGGACGCTGTTCTTCTTGTTGACGCCTCAAATGCCTTTAATGCCCTGAAAAGAGCTGCTGCGTTGCACAATACAAGAGTCCTATGTCCAACCATAGCTACTTATGCGATTAACACCTACAGACAGCCTGCGAGGCTCTTTATTATAGGCGGCCAAGAACTTAAATCAGCGGAAGGCACCACACAGGGGAACCCTCTCGCTATGAGCATGTACGCCATTAGTCTCCAGCCACTGATAACGCGTCTACACGTCTCAGGCTCAGCTAAACAGTGTTGGTTTGCTGACGATGCAACGGGAAGTGGTTCCCTGAAAGATGTGCGGAAATGGTGGGACGAGCTATCAGAGAGTGGTCCGGCGTTAGGGTACTTCCCCAATGCAAAAAAGTGCTGGTTGATCATTAAATCTGATAAAGAACACGCTGCTATGCATGTATTTGGTGACACAGCGATTAACATCACCTCTGAAGGCCACAAGCACCTAGGTGCAGCTCTTGGATCGAGGTCATTTCTGGAAGGGTACGTGGGCGAGAAGGTAGAAGACTGGGTAAACCAGGTCATCAAACTTGCAGAGTTCGCCTTATCACAACCTCAGGCGAGCTATGCAATCAACGGAGTCTAAAGAAACAAAATTTCGTCCTTGCAATCATAACTTTGATCATTCTATCCCTTGCTAGAGGCATAAGCTGGAAAATAACTGGTGTGACTCCTAATGCGACTCTGTGCCGCGGTTTTAAAATGCTGGTTTTCTCTTAAGCCGATGATACATGGTTCAACATCTTGCAACATTTGTTGCTCAACAAATGTTGAACAATGTTGCACGAACGTGCATGTTGAACGGAATAGAGCTGGTCTCTATTTTCGTTCAAAATCGTTCAACAACATTCAACGTGTTGAATGGCATATTTCAAAATTCAACATGACACGACACACTGTTCAACATTTGTTGAACAAGAGCTGCAACATTTGTTGATCAACAAATGTTGAACCGTGTATCATCGGCTTTAGAAACAAACACCCATGCGAATGCACGGATAAAAGCATCTCGGACACAAAAGGAAGCGAAGAACAATCGACTCTCTGCTTGTAAGAAATAAGTATTTATTCTATTCGGGGATACCCAGGAGATAAAAAAAAGGTAAACCTT
Organism: Montipora foliosa; assembly: GCF_036669935.1. Lineage (NCBI taxonomy): Eukaryota > Metazoa > Cnidaria > Anthozoa > Scleractinia > Acroporidae > Montipora > Montipora foliosa. The sequence goes on from NC_090880.1 coordinate 16,788,086, forward strand.
TCTATAAAAGTTCGGATGCTCTGTCACTGACGTACAGGAGCCTCATGGGAGCTTAGGCTTAAACTTGATCAGTACCTTAGCTTCACGGTGCTGGTATGATTATGTCGATTTGTAACTAAATGTGAACTGAAGCCATTTGAGCACAGCCAGAAACATAACGCCAAAGAATCGATCTTCCCTTCGATGTCCCAAATCGAAGGGAAATGGTAAGGTAAGTAATCCCGAAAAAGGGTTTCCTGCAAGTACGAATCACGCGTACATATTCCTAATCAATAAGCTGGTGGTTAGGCTTTCTCTTAGCGTTTGCAAAGAAGAGATCGCGATCCTGATTTTTTTTTTAGTTTAAGTACCCAGGCCTGGGACCAACCTTCTGTACTGTAAACATGCTGTGCAGCGTTCGTAAAACTATTGGTAAGGCGCAAGCAGTTCCTCGCTCTCCGCTTTCCTGACTTTTGCTGCGCATGGCACTTCGTTTACTTACTTGCAACACAGGCCATCATGTTACACATCCGAAACTGAGTGTCCGCACCTCGGCATCTTTCCCCGCCATATTTAGGAGCGGGGTCACTGCATGCTCTCCTTCGTTTCTGTTTTCCGTATCCGCAAGGTTTGTCACAGGGTTCCCACTCTGCCCATCGTCCCCAGTTTCCGTTGACGGGCGCTGAAACAAAGGGAGAAGTAATCGGTCAGTGTAAAATGCAGACTACAGACTGCAGACTGCAGATTGTATATTGGGTTTAAAATGCGGACTAGGTACAAAATGCAGACTGCAGACTGGGTTAATGCAGACTGAGGCCTAAACTGTCACATCGTTTGATACGCGACATAAAGTGACCTTAGAGTCACGAAATGTCGGTCTTGTTTTCTGTGCCGCAAAAATTTCCATTTAGATCTATTTCCTTTTAAAAACATTATTGTTAACATTGAGAATTTGTGTTTGTTAAGCCTTCTGATGATTGCCGATTGTCAAAAAAAAAAAAAACACGTCATCAGTTGCTTTGCTCGCACGTGTTCCACATTTCTGCGAAAGATCGTTTTCACTGACCCTCAACAAAAAAGTTAAATCAAAACTGTTCAAGGAAAAAAAAGTTGGAATGTTGTAGGAGACAAATTCATAAATCACTTCTCGAATTCTCAGGTCTGTGCATTACAACAAAACACCTTTAGATGTAATGACATTACTGTGAAAACTTTCAATTGTGTCCTCATAACATCTGCCGGACCGATTTCGGAAAACTTTTGAAACGAGAGAGGCCGCTTCGAGCTAAGAAAATGAAACAGACTAGATTTTTTAAGTGGAACTCATATTTTTTGAACGGTTTTAAAACAATGCGAGAATTTAGGCCCCAGTCTGCATTTTAAGCTCAGTTTGCAGTCTGCATTTTGCATCTAGTCTGCATTTTAAACCCAATCTGCAATCTGCAATCTGTCTGTAGTCTGCATTTTATACTGACCGGAAAAGTAATTTAACAGATCTATTTGCACGATGAGTGCGTCTCTGAAATACGAACTCGAACGAAACTTCTGCCTTGTGGCCAACCAAGGTCTCACAGAAGTGTCTCAATAAAACAATCCTTCGACAAAAGCTAATATTTTACTGTAACTGCCTTGAATGCAGCTTAGAAAGTTGCAGTCATCAGTAGTATATGAATAGTTATTTTAAAATATTCGCGGCAACTTGAGCGTCTCCATCTAGAGTCTCCAGTGCGTTCCGCAGTGATACCATGCTTTACACGGGTTTAATTTTTCTTATCTAACCCGTACCAGTATTACTTCAAACCAGCTAAACTACATGTAAATTGTCGGCGGTCTTTGCTTATTCGAGGACCGAAAGATACGTTAATTTCGTCGGCCAGAGGTGAAGGCGGAAGATTTTGCTCTCGTTTATTGAAACTTCCTTTTCTGAGTGATTTAGCGAGACCAACAAGCCGCACCCCTACGCCCTTTACGAAAGGTTGCTGTGCCAAATTGGGTAACACCAGAAAACAATCTATTTAGTTGTCGTGTTAGTCTTGACGTGCAAGAGGAATGCGTGGGTTATTTTTGATTTAGCTGAAAGATTTGCAACTCGTGATGTGGCGCCTTTTAATACCAATCATTTTTAATTAATTAATTAATAATTAATAATTAATTAATTAATTAGCTCAATGTTCACAGGAAAGAAATTCTATCTCTTGTTTTTAGATTTCAGCGGCGAACGCGATGACGCACGAAGGCCACATCTTGCGCTGGCAAAGCCCAGAAATTCAACGACTTGCTCATGACGAAGGTCAACGTCGTTTGTGGATTGTTCGTCGACGTCGCCTGGGTTTTATCTGTGTCGTCCAGCGACGGAACAGTTCGTAGTCCAAGGTTGTTGGTGGTGGTGACACGTGATTGGAAATCCAGCCACCACGCTGCCCCCACCCCCGCAATCGCCGTTCGCGTCTAGGAATGGATCGGACTACCAATCGCGGCATGATGGAGTGAGTGTCCCTGAGATCATTTGGAAGGGGGAACGGCTTGATATATGGGCCCATTGACGGTGTGGGGAAGGCCGCCGATTTAACCATAGCAAGAACACAATCACGCGCCCTACATTGATGGGCGACAAACTGACCCATAGGTCTTGTGGGACAATACCCTCTGAGGGCCATTGCTCGATAGTGTCTAAGAGCTCTGTAGGGCAACAAGCACGCAAGGAGCTCACCTCTCGGGTCCATCGCCAGCAGTGCCAAGTATCGCACAACAACATACACTGAGACCACATTGTATCATTTGAAACGAACAAGCTTTATTCAAACCACTTTATACAAGAGGAAATGACAACGACACTGTCTTAGTCTGAAACGACTCTCCTAATATGTCATTATGCTCCAGCATGCGTTCAGTCAACTTTCTCAGCTTCTGTTCGGCTTTTCGTTCATCTTTCAACATCTCTTTCAGTTTGGCTAGTGCTAGGCAAGCAATGAGTTTGCTGTGCTCTTCTTCTTTCGTTCCTTCTTCTTGCAAGTTCATTGATCGCTCACATTCATCCGTTAACTTTCGAGGTGTGATGCGTTTCCGTTTTGGAGCAGGGGTGCGTGGCTTTTGGGGCACTGTGATCTTCCGTTTCAAATTTTGGGGGTCTCCATTCACTTCGGCCGCAGGCTCTTTCCTTGCTTGCTTGACTTCACCGATACTTATCTTTGGCAGAATCATCACTTTTCCGACCGGTTCTCGGATGGTTTTCTGCATCGTTTCTTTCCTCTCTGCATTCAACGGCTTTAATAGGTCCGTGTGGGTTAATGGTGCGCCGTGAGGTTCTTGTTTCTCTGCACAGAGGTCTGTGTGAGAGGTTTCTTTGTGAATAGACATGATGGAACGTACTCTAGATGGAGGTGCTCTACACATGAAATGGTGTATGACTGTCAGGGAATGAAGTTGTCCAAATCCTTTCTTGCTTTTTGATTGGTCCACATCACACACCCAAAACATCCCGCACATGATTGGTTGTTTGACGGACCTTTGATTTGATGCTATTCTTAGCACGTTTAGCTGTTTTTTGCATCGAAGACCTTACCGATTGACTGGCTTTTCTTTTCAACCCGCTGACTCCTGCACGCAAAACCGTGCCTGCTGCCGCATCAAGCGCTTTACCTTGTACCAAACTCTGCAACCCTTCTGTTACAGCAGGAGTCTCTATCTCCAATAGAGTTTTCCATAATCCATCTCCCACTTGCGGGGGTGTGTATCGAGTCAGACTTCCTCCTCGCATGTTAACCGTTTCGTACTAAAGGTGATTCCTTCACGGCTGCTCTATTTATCTTGGATGAAATGCAGGGTAACCAAGGTACGGTTAGATTTGTTGTTAGGAAATGTAACCAAGGAACCGTTTGTTTCAGCTACGTCCACTTGCAATGTTTCGTAGATGTTTTGGCGCACTGGATGAAATCGTTTGTGTTTGGGTTCGAAATACATCACACCTCTTCCTCGTCTCTCGTACCAGACTTCGCGCAATAAATCTGTCTTCATTCCTCCCACGATCGTGCTCTGCGTTACATTACAGTACACATGTAAGATGCGAGAAGGCTCCCCAGCCACCATTCGAAAGGCATGATTCAGATTGGTGAAACACCAATTACAACTCATGCTTAATCGAAGGCAGTTTTTTTCTATTGCCCAAAACACACCATTTCCATCTTTATCCAGCAAGTCTCGGTACTTCTCAGAAGTTGTCAGATCAGGCACTTTGTCACCTATGTACTGTCGAGACAGGTTATGGCCCAACTCCCCTGTTTCTGTCAACCATCCCATCTTGATAGCCAAGGTACCATTAATCCAAATTTATGGAGTGTTGTCTACACCACCGAGTTTGATCTTTGTATTGTCAATCAGCAAGTCTTGCTCGTTTCCTCGCTGTATCCAGCAAAAAGTTAAGTAGATACCCTTTCCCGTGTCGTCCACAAAATGACTCGATTGAAAGGGATCCCTTAAGCGCATTTGGGTGAGAAAATCAACTTGACTTGCACGTCTGATCTAGCCCCAGATCTCATCAGCGTTGTGTAAAACAGAAAATCGTATTTTGGTACCAGATGGTAGAGGTTGACACGAGTGTCAGGCACGGACATACTGCTCAAGGCAACTCGCCAACCCTGCCCCGGCAATGTAAGTCGCTGGGGTAGCCGGACCTTAAAACTGGATGGTGAGTTATCTGGAAATTCAGGTGAGGGATCACTCGGTAAGGTCACGTAGAAATCACCCATGGTTCTCTTACCCTTTCCACTTGCGAATAGTCTTTGCATCGATCCAACTGTCGTATTTATCAGACCATCCTTGCCAACGCACTTTGACCTGATTTCCTTTGCGTTGTAAAACCTTTTCTATGCGAAAGAGTCCGTCATCTGGTACGGTCACCGGTTGCAAATCTTGTCTGTAAAATGTACCTTCCACTGGAGTCCCATCCCATTCTTGTACTTTGTAGGTGGGTACTACCCCTGGCACGACCCGACGGGTCACAAAAACCTCTTCTGTCCACCCTGGCAAATACCCTTTTTCAAATGGTCGATGTTTCTTGTTCAAACGCACCCGTGTCCCTTTTACCAAAAGCGTCTGCTTGTTCTTTTTCTTAGCTAGCAATCGTTTGTCGTATAGACGGTGCCATACTTGGGCCTCGTTGACGTCCGTTACGTTTTTTGGAGCTATGCCGATGCTCCGAATGCCTCCGATGAACGGTAGCGTTGTATCCCTGCACGATACTCTGTAAGACCTGTAAGTATGCTCGCGTGTTCTTGGCTGTCAAGTACCGGTACAGTTTCTCTTTCAAGGTGCGATTGAACCGTTCCACTAGGGCGGCTTTAGCGTCCCCATGCGTGCTAAAATGATGAATACCGTTCGTTTTCATCAAAGTCTGGAACGTTCAATTGTAAAATTCTTTGCCTGCATCTGTCTGCAATTTTTGCGGTGTGCGCCCAGCTCGTGTCTAGATGGTTTGCATGGCCTGCGTGACCGCTACCCCTGTCTTGTTCTTCAAGGGCTCGACCCAAGCATATTTGGACAACACATCTACTGCCGTTAAGGCGTATCGGTTCCCTTTGTTCCAACGTGCTAACCCTTGCAATTCAATCAAATCAGCAACCCATTGTTCATGGATGTTAAACACTAAGGTGGGTAATGTAGGGAAATGTTTTCGGCGGGGACAGTGTAACGTGTAGCCTAAGACCCCTTGCAGTAGGTTTTGGGCCTCGCGTCTTTTTAACCCACGTGCTTTGGCAAAAGCTTGGACCCCGCCGAAACTACCAGGCTCCCCGGGTAACTCGTACGTTAATGGTGACGGTTTCATGACACTAACGACTTCACAGTTTTACATCAACATTTTATTTCTCTTGTAAAATGAAACGCACAGTTTTGCATCCCCCAAAATTACAATTGGACGGTTTCCAGCAAAGAATCTCTTCGGACGTGCCTTCCACATAGGCTTCGTTTTTCTCTTCCATGCACAGTTCACACAACACCAAGTCTAACACATCACTCAACCGTGAGTGCCACAGGATCACTTCACGACATTTGGCCTCGTACAATGCTTGGTAACTCTGATTTAAACGTTTCAGACCGTTCAGTTCTCGTCTCATTTCCAAAACGCGATTATCTATCTCCTTTATATCCTCCTGTCCGTCTTCCGGTATGCGTCTTTGCGCCATTTCCTCCTCTTGCTTGATGGTAGCCATGAGGGCTGGATTAAACCGCTACTTGACGTCCGATAAAGTCGGAAAGACTTTTTCGATCATTGCCGATCCCGTTTTCAAGACTGCGAACAAATCACTAAACGCTAAGCTCAAGAAAATCAAGGGATCTAGCGCGTCTAAAGTCAAACATCACAGTAGTATTCAACCCGAAGACATTCAAAAATGCTACGATAGCGGCGTTTTTGGTGACGACTCACCTCTTGCCCTTCTCCGTGTCTATGGGTTTAATGTAAATTTATATTTCTGCAGACGAGGAGGAGAAAATCAACGAAACCTGACAAGGAATAGTTTTGTGTTTAAAAAAGACGCGAGTGTAGTTGAGTTCATTGAAATGGCTGAAGACGAGAAAACCCAAAAAAACATCCTGGTGGGCTCATTCAAACAGGTCGGGCGGGAAGCCATTGTTAGTCTATCGCCAGCAGTGAACTCAAATTGAGTATTAGAAGGATTAGAGACTGTTAGTTCGTGTTTTGTTTTCAAATACACGCACTTGTTTACTGTACAATGAACTCGAAATTTTCAATACTGCACGAAGCGAAGCTGAGTGCAGTATTGAAAATTTCTCATTAATTGTACAGTAAGCGCATGCGTGTTTTTGAAAACAAAACACTAGCTATCGCTAAGTGCCAACGAAACAGTCAATATAATACATAGTTTACAGATTTGTATCAGAGTTCCAAAACATCCAACAGTAGTTGTAATTTTCTTATTCGAAAGTACTGCAACTGAACTTATCTAGTTAACAATAATACAGTAATAGAAATTGCACACTTCGTATCTCCAACAGCAGCAATGTAGAGGTCAACGTGTTTTGCAATAATATGGAAAGTACTGCTGTAATTTTTGAACGACCGTATTTTTATCAGGAATGATACAATAATTAAGTTTTATAAAATCAGTGCCATGTAAAAAATCGCCAAAGCGTTTTCAGACTTTTCAGCGTGGAGCATGTAA